>NC_077227.1:125980912-126280912 GCF_027887165.1 Monodelphis domestica | reverse complement strand
GCGTGAGTAACAGAACTGTGACCAGAACAAATCTCCTGGCTCTGAGTCCAGAGTGCTTTCCACAAGATCAGGTGGTCCTGATGGAGCAATGATTCTGATCAAACCAAACTACTCAGCGTGAACTGTAAATATGGGTCTGAGCAAGCCATAACAAGGAAGTTATATATAACAATTGGGGGCTGGGGTGCAGAAGGTTGAGAGAGAGAAGGAAAGAAACCTTAGAGTACTTTCCAGAGTCAGATGAGAGATGAACTGCTGCTCTGGATAATCTGTGTCACTTCAACCCCTTCATGACTGTGAACATCCAGAAGCTGGGGAAGTTGACTTCTCTCTAAAGTCTTTTTTTCCTTCCTTCCTTCCTTCCTTCCTTCCTTCCTTCCTTCCTTCCTTCCTTCCTTCCTTCCTTCCTTCCTTCCTTCCTTCCTTCCTTCCTTCCTTCCTTCCTTCCTTCCTTCCTTCCTTCCTTCCTTCCTTCCTTCCTCTTCCTTCCTTCCTTCTTTCTTTCTTTCTTTCTTTCTTTCTTTCTTTCTTTCTTTCTTTCTTTCTTTCTTTCTTTCTTTCTTTCTTTCTTTCTTTCTTTCTTTCTTTCTTTCTTTCTTTCTTTCTTTCTTTCTTTCTTTCTTCCTTCCTTCCTTTCTTTTTCTTTCTTTCTCTCATTCCTCATTTCTTTCCTTCCTTCCTTCTTTCTTTTCTTCCTTCTTTCTTTCCTCCCTTCCTTCTTTTTTCCTTCCTTCTTTCTTTCTTTCCTTCTTTCTTTCTTTTTCTTTCATTCTCTCTCTTTCTTTCTTTTCTTCCTCCTTTTCTTCTCTTTCTTTCTTTCTTTCTTTCTTTCTTTCCTCTCTCTTTCTTTCTCTTTCCTTCCCTCCTTCCTCTTCTTTTTCTTTCCTTCTAAAAAAAAACAACATTTCATTCTATCCTAGTAACAACTCTAAGACAAAAGGACAAAGGCTAAGCAAACAGGATTAAGTGATTTGCCCAGGGTCACACAGCTAGGAAATGTTTAAAGACAGATTTGGACCCAAGGACTCCAAATTCCAAGCCTGGTGCTCTATTTACTGTGCCACCTAGATGCCCCTAGCATCTCTCTTTCTGCTAAATTCCCAATGGCGGATTGTGATGTACTTTAGCCACTGAAGGCCTTAATCCTAAACCTTGTCCTATCTTTCTACCTCCACAACACTACTCACTAACCAGAAATCATTCCTCTCACCAGCTGCGAGACCTTTGATAAGTTATTTAATTTCTTTGAGCTTCAATTTCTTCATTTGTACAAAGGGAAGATGCTTTCACTATTTACATAGTGCATACATATCACAGGCTTTTCTGATCATCAAAAAAAAATGACCCCAATGTAGAGAAAAGACCAGAAAACTATCTTAGACCTAGTCTTAGCTTTGCCTTTCCTAATTCTGCTACCTTATTATTCACTATGATCAGGTAGGATTTATATACCAGGAATGCAAGGCTGGCTTAATATTAGGAAAACTAGCAGCATCATTGACTATATCACTAATTCTTTTACTTTGGGAAAGCTATTGGCCTCCACTTCCTTTTCTCAGGCAGTCAATCAACAAGCATTTATTACATATTTACTATGGGCCAGGGACTGTGCTGAGTGCTGGGGAATTTTTTAAAAAGGAACAAAAAATAACCACTACCAATAAGACCACAATCCCTGCTCTTCAGAAGTGTACATTCTAATGGTAGGGGTCTATATGTCTCTAGACACATATAAGATACATAGAGAGGACAAGGAAGTAATCTGAAACAGGAAAACATTATCAGTTGGGAGACTAATAAAGGCTTCCATCAGAAGGTAGGATTTGAACTGAGTCCTGAAGGAATCCAGGGTAACCAAGAGATGGAGAAAAGGAGGAGATATAAGACATGGGGGACAGACACTACAAGGGTTGGAGATGAGAGATGAAATGTCCTCTTTGAGGAAATACAAGTAGGCTAATGTTGTTAGACCATAGCGTATGGGAAAAGAGTAAGGTGAAAGAAGATTGGAAATATCATGAAGGTTAAACCAAAGAAGGGTCTTTAAATCTGACCCTAGGTGGCTCAGAATAGAGAGCCAGGCCTGGAAATGGTAGGTCCTGGGTTCAAATCATTTCCTACCTGTGAGACCCTGGACAAATCACTTAATCCCTGTTGCTTACTACTCTTCTACCTTGGAACTGACATTTGCTATTAATTCTAAGATAGATGGTAAGAGTTTAAAAAAAACAACAATGATCCTTGAGACAACAAGGAATGTCTTGGGCAGAAATGTAAAATGATCAGGCTCCCACATTAGAGAAATTATATGGCAGTCCTTGAGTGAAGAATGAATCTCTGTGGGGAGAGATCCAAGACCAGGAGATTGGTTTGAAGGATATCGTAGTGGTTTAGTCAAAAGGTGATGAAGGTCTGAAGAAAGGCACCAGGCTATATGAGCGGAGAGAAGGGGACATATACAAAAGATGTATTGAAGGTAGAAAAGACAGGATCTGGTGATAGATTAGATATGTGGAATGAGAATGTGGAGTCATGGATCACACCAATGTCTACATGACATTGAAAGGGTGTTTGTATCCTCAGCAGTAATGGGAAAATTCAGAAGGTGGAAGAATTTGGAGAAAAAAATTCTGAGTTCTCTTTTCCTCGTGTTTGAACTTCATACTGGACATCCAATTTGAGATGTCCAAGAGGCAGTTGGAGATATGTGATTGTGGCTCAGCAGAGAGATCCAGGATGGATATAGATCTGGGACTTCTCTATCTAGAGCCAGTAATTAAATTCCTGGGAGGGGATGAGATCCACAAACAAGATATGAATGAAAAACAAAGAGGGCCAATGAAAGAAAGAAAAAAACATTTAGTAAGTGCCTACTATATGTCAGAAATTGTGCTAAGCACTTACAAACATTATCTCATTTGATCTCATAACAACCCTGGGAGGTAGGTGCTATTATTATCCTCATTTTATAGCTGAGGAAACTTAGGCAAACAGAGGCAAAGAAGTTTGCCCAGAGTCATACAACCAGTTAGTGTGTGAGGTCAAATTTGAATTCAGGTCTTCTTAACTCCAGGTTATCCACTTTATCTACTGAGCTACCCTAGCTGCCTCAGGTGGAAATATTCCCTGGATGCTCTGCCCCATTGAGCCTTGAGGGATGCCCATGGCTAGAAGACATGACATACATTGGGAACATTGAAAGGATGAGAAAGGATGCTGAGAAAAGGTGGTCTGATAGATAAGAAGAGAACCAGGAGAGAACAGTATCACAAAAACCTAGAAAGGAGATAATATCCAGGAGAAAGTGATCCATTGAACCACATCCTACAGAAAAGCAGGGAGGATTAGGATTGAGAAGAAGCAGTCAGATACTATGAGTTCTTCTGGCTTTTAATATTCTAGTAGATAATTTGTTTAAAGTACATATTTGTGTGTATACATCTATAGCATATAAAGTATACATAGTATATGTAAAGTATACACAAATATTTGTGTGTGTGTATATATAGACATAGATAGGTTTTATTATTTCTGAAAATAGGGTTCTCTGTCCATCTTTCATTCTGCTATATTAGAAGAGATAATAAAGTTATTTTAAATTATTTAAAGTTATTTGTAAATTTAAATTTATATGTTTATTATATATAAATTATAAATTTAAATAAAAGTGATTTTAAAATAACAAATGTCCAGTTTCTGATAAATTCAAAAGATCAAATTGGTACTTAGTAATAGACATTCAAACATGTGGTTGGTCTGTCCAGGGGCTTCTTGGATAATCCATAATATAGTGGACAGAATGCTAAACCTGGAGTAAGTAAGATATGAGTTCAAATCCAGATTCTATTACTCACTACTTGGATGACCATGGGTAAATCATATAATCTCTCTGAACCCTAATTATACTCAGCCTTAAGTCTCTCTACTCAATCAAATCTTCCCATGCAGCCAACAAAGTGATTTTCCAAAAGCTCAAGTCTAACCATCTCACTTTTCCATTCAGTAAACTCCAGTGACTCCCTGTCATCTCCAAGATGAAACATAAACTGCTCTGTTTGTCATTCAAAGCCCTTCATAACCAGCCCCTTCCTTCCTTTCTAGTCTTCTGATATGTTATTCCCCATTGCATCCTCTTCAATCCTGTAACAACACTCCATTTCTCATCTTCAGGCATTTTTCTTGGACTGGCCCCCTTTCCTGGAATGCTCTCCTTTTCCATCTTCCCCAGCTTCCTTTAAGTCCCATCTTTTAAAGGAAGTCTTTCCCAACCTCCCTGCATCCTAGTGCCTTCCCAACCATTAATTATTTCCTATTTATCCCACCTGACTTGCTTTGTTTATTTTGTTTGCAGGTTGTATCCATCATTAGATTGTAAGCTCCTTGAGTGCAAGAAACACTTTTGACTCTTTGTTTCCCTATTGTTTCACACAGTTTGTGTGACATATAAACATATATACATATAATTATTACATAATGTAATTACATTTCTACATAGACATATAATAAATGTTTATTGATTGATCTTTAAAATGGACATAATACTGTTGTGCCTATCTCACAAGATTTTTCGGGACACAAATGAGATCATGCCTGCAATGTATCAGACAAATAAATGTATATACCTATAATGTGAAACTTGATATATCAAAGCCCATTTTTCCAAATAGAAATTTGAAGGTATGATCTCACCCTGATTACTACCTACGACGAGCTCTGCTGTGGTGTATACCCCCATCCAAATAATTGTATAAGCTACGAGAGGGCAAGAGATCATCAGTAAAAATAGACTTGGCACTTTGCCTTGGGACACCTCTGAGGGGAACCTCAAAAACCCCAGGGGAGAAGTTTTAAGGTAACTTTTACCTGCTCTGTTTTCTACTCTTTTAATTCTCACTCCAGTGAAGTTCCATGTGTGAGACGATGAATCCTGATAGATTAAGACAAAGGCTATTAACATTGCTAAGAGTTTCTGTGTCCCATACATCATGTGCAGATTTCTCCAATGACTAACTTCATGGAGGAAGATGGGAATCCTAACCACAGGAGAGACTTGGAAACCTCTGCTGTTCCCTGCCTCTCTTCAGTGCCCTGGAGACACCATTATGCTGGGCATGAGCCCAGTTCCAGCTGGGCAGAAAATGGAAACCTTCACACCATAAATCCCTGTAATAATGTTGTCTTAAAAGAGTTTATTAAGCCTTTAAAGCATTTGTTGTGCCCTTCTGCTAAATGGATCAGAGAGGAAGGGAAAGAGAATGGCTACCCAATACTAATTGATATTTATAAAATGCTTTGAAGTTGTTTTTTTTTCATCCCTTTCCATCAGTCTTAGAATCAATACTATGTAGCAGTTCCAAGGCAGCAGAGCAGTAAGGGGTAGGCAATTGGGGTTAAGTGACTTGCCCAGCTAGGAAATATCCATGCCCAGGACCTGCTATCTCTAAGTCTAGCTCTCTATCCACCGAGTCACTTAGCTGCCCCTCAATGTTTAGTGTGTAACTTGGTGGTGGACTCTGTAGGAGCTCTGTGGGACTTTAGACGGGGGTGTTAGTCGAAACTTTTAGGTACCACATATTTTAAAAAATGAAAGTATAGGGATTCTTTGGGTGATCCTCAATTGTTTTTAGGTTCACAATGATTGTTGTTTTTGACTAAGCGGAGGAAGTGGAGTGGAGTGGAATCCAGACCTACCACTAATTAACTTACAGTAGGACCTTGGCCAAGTAACTGATTCTCCCAAAGGGAGAATATACTCAGTTTCCTCCTCTGTTTAATGAAAGGGTTTTGTGGGCCACTGGAAATGGGTGTCAGATTTAGAGTGAGAGTCCTTGGGTTGCAATCCTGCCGTTGCCCCTTTCTACCTGCATGATCTTGGGGAAATAACTTCATCTCTCCGGGCCTCAGTTTTCTCATCTGTAAAAATAAGAGATTCAGACCAAATGGCCTTGCAATTCCTTTTTATCTCTAAAAATCTATGACCCTGTGACTAAGCAGTCCTTAAGCTACTTTCCCGCTATTAGCCACCTGTGAAGTTTCCCAAAGTAGGAAGAAGGTTTAGATTTCAGGTAGGATTTTATCACCCAAGAAAAAGGAGAGTTGAAATGACTTGTTTATAGCTCCAGCGTCGGTGAGTCAGGACTAATTCATACTCTGGAGTTTCCAGGCCGTTAACTTCTCTGAGTAGAGCTGTGAGTCATGGTCAGTTCATCGCTTAGGTGGGGGCAGGCTTGCCTATTGCCCTGCCCAGTCCAGGCATGGATCATTGCAAACACACACACACACACACATCTTATGTTTGAGAGGAGGTGCCTATTATCCACCTCGGCGTGGTAGGGCTGTATACACTTTTGGCCGTGGTATAGTAGCACTAATTAGTACTATCAGCTATTGCATGTTTTAAAAAACAACATACAACCAAATTGAAAAACATTCCTCGTACACACACCTCCCATCATGGGACTAGAATTCTCCCTTATTGTTATAAACAAGTTTCTTCGGGGAGGAAAAATTATCTCCCTACACTTTTAACCTTCTGCCTCGACTTTTACCCCACTAAACACACCACCCATCTGTTGGGTTCAGTTTTACAAGGTTACTGGGTGTCCTACCTCCTTTCACTAGTCACCTTCCAAGCCTCTGGCTTCTTTTTCTGATAGAGAGTGAAAGACTAGGAAAGGAAATTTTATTTTCAGGATAGATTTAGAACCAGAAGGATCTGATAGGCCATCTAGTACAACTCCTTCATATTGCAGTTGGGGAAACTGAGACCCAGAGATATTGATTTACGCAGATTAACAGGAATTTTCAGGGATGGAGCTGGGATTTGAACCTGAGTCTTTCACTATCAAATCCAGCATTCCTTCCATTGTGCCATACTGCCTCATTCATAATAATGTCTTGGGTTTTTCTTTTTCATTTTTAAAAATATTTTTTCATGTTTGCATTATTCATTTTCTTTCTCTCCTCTTTTCCTCCCCTCACAGCAATTCCACTGGGTTATACAAATGTTAATAATGATGCCTTTTGGGGGAATACTATCTACTTCCAGAGAAAGAACTATTGGAGTCGGATGGATATAGATGGAAGAATACTTTCACATCCATGTACTTACGGTTTTATTTTGGGGTTTTGGTTTTCTTTGAGTGTTATTATTATGTAAAAAATACTTTCATATTGGTTGTTACTACAGTAACAACCAATATGAAAGTATTTTTTGCACAGTAACAACCAATATGAAAGTAGTTTTGCATAATAATAAAATAAAACAAATAAAACAATGTCTAATAAAAATTATTATTTAGGAAGAACACTGTCAAAATCCATCCTTTAGAAAAACTTATTTCATTCAGTTATTTATTATTATCAAATCTGATGAAATTTCATGTAATTATTGTGACGTGGTAGAAAGGGAACTGTACTGGAAAGTAGGAAACCTTGCTGTTCCACTAACTTATTGTATAACTCTCAGCAGATCCTTTCACTTCTCTGAGGCTCAGTTTCCCCAACTCTAAAATGAGAGGGTTGGACTAGGTGATCTTTAAGATCCCTTTTGTCTGAAAGAATTGGTCTACATTAAGTGGCACCCACAAATAAGTCCACGTGCCCACATAATTACCCCGTCTAAGTGTTAGGTTTGTCAGCTGAGCTGTCAGGACTTAACCTTGACAGGTCAGTTCAGCTTGGGCAACGGGGTTTAGGTAGTGTTGAGTGAGCCAGGGTCTGTGTCCAGAGACCTTAGGTGAGGCTGTGTTGGTGCTGAGTTGTTGTGTAAGAAGAGCGTGACAAGAGAGAGTCATGGTGCTTAGAGAGCGGGTGTTTGGCCAGATGCCTAGAGAACAGAATGAGAACTGCTGGGGAGGAGGGAGGGCTGTTAGGGTGCCAGAGACTGATTTTCCTTTTAAAGGGGCCATACTCTTTGCTTCATATTCTCAAGAGGTTGCCTGTTGAATATTCAATAAATATCGCCTTATTTGTAGCTCATCCTAAGTACTTTCTATTGGAGGGAAGGGCCCTCAAGGAGAGTTTCTAATCGACATCATAATATCTAGTCCCTTTGACCCTCGGATCCTCAAATGGATTTATAATCTCATTGATTTTGGGGAGTTCACCTCCCACAATGCACTTCTAGACCCACCCTGACCATTCTATAGGAATCTGGCCCACATCTTCTCAGAAGTCCATCATGAGGAATCTTGTTTCTCCTGACATTTTGAGGGTACCAGTGGGACATCATGCCTGTCTACCTTGCATTTGACATATGACCAATTCATCTTTTCTTCCTTGGTGACATCTTTCACTATTGTCCTTCCAAGGTCCTTGTGGATTACATGTTGCCCACTCACCCCTACTGTATACCTCTTCATTGCTCTCAGTATTGTATTCATTTTCAATTCTTTGGAGATCATTGCATTTCATTTATTCTATACAGCAAGGCAGGTAGAATGTTAATATTAAAAATATGGGTCACTGCACATGTATAACCTATATCAAATTGTTTGCCATCTTAGGGTGGTGGCAGCAATGGGAGGGAGGTTGAGAATTTCTAATTAAAATTTTAAAAAATATTAAAGATTGTTTTTAGGCGTAATTGGAAAAAATAAAATATGATTAAAATAGGGGGAAAAAACCTTGTATTTTTCATTGTCTCCATTAGAAGCTTGGAGTAATTAAAGGAGGTTCATAAATCCCTGGAATCAGTCCAGCCTTGTCCTATGCAACTTTGGTCTCAACTCTGCTTCTCTGTATTATCTTTCCCAGATATACATTAATGAACAAGCTCTATAGCTCAAATGCAATAACCTGGGTAGTAGGCATTCTTTCATCCACTTAGTCTTTCCTGTGTGATTGTCAGATCAAACTTTCTAATAGTTCCACCACTTGCTGTGTCAACACAATGTCATCTGCAAAAAGGAACACCTGAAGAAGCTCACCATTTAAGAAGAATCCCTCCTCATCCTGGACATTGTGTTGAATCTCCTCTATCAAGAGGATCAGCATGTATTTGCTCATTTTATTCCTCAACTGATGTTTATTATCAGAAAGTCAATGGACAAGGGTATTTCTTTCCTTATATCATAAAGAGAGTCTTGGACCAGTGGATAGAACACCAGACCTGGTGTCAAGAAGACTAGAGTTCAAATTTAACCTCAGTAACTTCCTAGCTGTGTGATTCTGGGCAAGTCACTTCACCCCGTTTACCTCAGTTTTCTCATTTATAAAATGAGTCTGGAAAGGAAATGGCAAACTACTTTAGCATCTTTGACAAGATAGCCCCCCGAATGAAGACACATATTGTGACTGAACAACAGGCAAGGGAATCCTGAATGATTTTGACATATGGAAGGGAGATACTTTGTTGAAAAAGAGTCTTTAAGGTGATTTTTTGAGCTAGTAAATTTTAAAAAAATTTGCATAATCAACAAACAATGGGCACAGTAGAATTTATATTCTCTACATCTTTCAGTCAATTGTGAAATGGTAAGGATGGTTAAAACAAAAATCTGGTTGTTTTCTAATAATACACTAATCAAGGATGCCCTCAATTTATATATAGATAATGAATACATTCTGTATTGATGGAAGAATAGGTAAAAAGATTGGTAGTAGTTTTTTTGGTCACTTTTGGGGGAGGATGGTATTAATAAATTCCAAGATTTGTTTACATACCATTAGTAACTTCCCCTCCTTCAGATACCTTGCATATTTGTCTCTTAGCACATCTTCACAATCAGGTCTCCTCTAGCATGGATCTCCTCTACATGTGCTTGGCCCAGATCAGCTGCTTTTCCTATCTGTTCTCCTTAATGTCATTTTTAACTCCTCTACAAATACATCCAAGACTGTGAAGTTAGGACCTAAATGTGGTGGTTCTCTAGTGTGTTAGAGTCATCTTTATAGATCTTTTTCATTTCTCTCCTAATAGTCATTCTTCCATTTTTGTCTTTTAATGCCCCTGAGATGACGTTGGTTAGATGTCTTGCAAAGCTTTCTTTAAAATGGCTTTACACTATACTGCCATGAGATGATACTGCCTATAAATGTCCATTTTTGTAAGGATTTACAAATGAGTTTGTATTGAAAACTAATATTTCTGAGAGAAAGAAAGAAGAGAAAGAGAAAGAAAGAAAACCAATATTCCCTTTGGCAATTGTCCTACTCCATTTGGCAATAAAGTTAAATGTTTGCTGACTAAAACACTTTCTGGGTTCTTTTGATTTTCTTGTTGCAGTGACTGATTTACAACAGAAAACAAAAGTAAAACAACTTATACACAAAATTGTTATAATTGGTGCCCATTTTTATTTCTGTTGTTCCTATTGCTAACGACCTATTTAAACAGTTCGTGACTGAATTGTTTCATTTGTACACTATATCTTTTTCTCATCATTTTTCTTCTTGTATTCTACTAATTCTGATCTTTGCCTTGACAAGTTGGTGGTCTGACTGTACAGAGACAGCTGATTCAGGGATAAATCCTACATCAATGACAAGTCTTTTCCTGTTTGTTAAAATATAGTCTATTTCCTTTTTGTAATGTCATTTGGTGCTCACCATGTCCCACACCTTCTACTTCTTTTCTCAAAGAAAGTGTTCATGCTTCCTGAACTGTGCTTTCTCATCAATTTCTCATAACCTTCCCTTTTCCTGCCTTTACATTGAAATCACTGAGTATTGAAGAGTAAATTGATTTAATTTGAAGGGTCTTATCCATTTTATTGTCAAACTTCTTCATTCTTAGCAACTGATGTCAATATACAGGATACAAAGACTTTTATGGTGGTCTTTTAGTGATCTGCTCTGACATCAGATTACCAATATAATCATGTTTCTTGCTGTCTTTGAACACGTGCTAAAATCAACTCTGTTAACTCCTTTCTTTGCCTTTTTGGTTGTACTTGTGGTCCATTCTACTAACATTTAACAGCAAGGTCCTTCTTTCTTCTTTTGGTTTTGTTTATAGGAAAATGTCAAAATTGATATGATTCAAGGGGTGATCAGTAGATAGTCAGACCTGGAGAAAGGAGGTCTTGAGTTTAAATCTGACCCTTCCTAGCTATATGACCTTAGGCAAGTCACTTAACTCCAATAGCCTAGCCTTTCTACTCTTTTGTCTTGACTTGTATCAGTTCTAAGACAGAAGATAAATTAAAAAAAAAACTGATATGATTCAGCAATTTCAGCAAAAAGTTAATTTGTTGGCTAGCTGGACATTTTGTCCTTCTTTGACAAATAATAATAATTTTAAAACTTATTAAATTATTATTATTATTTTAAACTTATTTCCATGCATCTAGTATGGCAGTTCTATTCTGTTTGTTTTTATTCTGGTTAGGGGTAGGATAGTGGGGTGGGATTTAGTATTCTTTTTAGGGGTGATGCCTTTGTGTTAATTCACTTATCAGATCTCTTTCTTATCACAGGAAAAACCAGGTAGTAGAACCATTTATATACTCCACTACACATTGGCATATGTGCTCCTTAAATAACCCTTCCAGGTTATTAATGCAGCTTCTATTCTCTCCATTTTACAAAGGTGATTTGCCCAAGATCACACAGTCAATATGTGGCAGAGTCTGTCCCACCTCCCCTACCCCCAAGTCTAGGCAGGTTGGGATAGTGGGGTGAAATCAGGAGAAACCTGGATTCACCCTCCTTTTCTCGACAACCCGTAGTCAAGACATCAAAACTCTCTGGGCTTGAGTTCCCTAACTTATAAAAATGGAAGATGATAATAACTGCTAGCATTTATACACACCTACTGTGTGTCAGGTGCTAGGCTAAGTGCTGTATAAAAATAATTTCATTTGATCTTCACACCTACCTTGGGAAGTAGGTACCATTTATTATCATCCCTATTTTACAGATGAGGAAATTGAAGTTAGGTGACTTGTCCACAGTCATATAGCTAGTGTGTGACTAGCTAATTCTAGGTTCAGAGCTCTATCCACTGTACCACATACATGCCCCTAATATCTTCAGTTTCTACTTTACTGTGTAGTGAAGAATAAATGAGATAACACATGTAAAGCACTTTCTAAAACCTTGACTTGATATGTAATTGTTAGCAATTTTTACTATACCATGTTGCCTTTTTTAAAAAAAACTCTAACCTTCTGTCTTAGAATAGATACTAAGTATAGGTTCCAAGACAGAGTGGTAAAGGCTAGGCAATGGGGGAGGGGGTAAGTAACTTGTCCAGGGTCACACAACTAGGAAGTATCTGAATCTAAATTTGAACCCAGGATCCCCCAGATCCAGACTTGGCTCTCTGTCCCTTGGGTTACTCAGATGCCCTCACCATGTTGTCTCTTATAGTGCTGGATGTCTAAGGATGGGGGGCGGGGGGGACAAGGAAATCATGTAACCATGGAAAAATTTTCCAAATAAATAAGCAAGAAGCAAGAAGCAAGAAGAAAGAAACAGAAAAGTGCAGGAGTCACACTTCACCTTCTTCACAATTAATTCTCCTTTGGACTAGCCCTGTAAAAGAATCCCAAATCTGCAGTGTGAGGAAGTGTGATTTATAATTTTAAAAATCTATATTGAGATCAAGAATTCTTATTTCTGATGCTTCACAGTGGTCTGATTGAACTGTGGAAGAAAAGTAAGGAAAGATGATAAAATTAATCATGAAAAAGGACTTTGAGAAACCATCTAGTTCCATTTCCTTCTCCCCTTACCCATTTTATAGATGGGCAAACTAATTTAGATCTAGGAAAATCATATTATTCTTCAGGGCTAAAGTGATGTTGAGTAGCAAAGAAAGAGCTGGATTTGAATACCACTCCTTATATTAAAAAAACAAACAAACAATCTAACATGTAATTGGGGAAATAAAATATCTTTAAATTTTAAAATTAGCCCAAAAACAAACTTGTGATTTCATTGGAATTTGTTGTTGTTCAATCATTTCAGGCACATCTGACTGTGTTCTCATTTGGGATTCCTCCCCCCCCCCCCCGCCCCCCCCGTAATATTTTATTGTAGTTTTGTCCCCAATTACATGTAGGAACAATTTAAAACATTTATTTTCTGACATTTTATGATCTAAATTCTCTACTTTCTTTTCCTGGAGATGGCAAGTAATCTGATATTGGTTATACATGTGCTATCATGCAATATCTATTTTCACATTTATCACGTTGTGAAAGAAGATACATATCACACATTCAAGAAAAATTCATGAAGGAAATAAAGTGGAAAATGGTATATTTTGATTTGCATTCAGACTCCAACAGTTCCTTATATGGCAGCAGAAAGCATTTTTCATCATGAGTTCCCTGGAGTTGTCTTGGATCCTTGCATTGCTGATAATAGTTAAAATATTCATAGTTGCTATTATACCATATTGCTGTTACTACTCGGAATGTACTTTTGGTTCTGCTCACTTCACTTTACATAAGTCTTCTTTAGATTTTTCTGAAATCATTCAGTTCATCTTTTCTTATGTTATAATAGTGTTCCATTACAATTGTATACCCCAATTTGTTCGGCCAATTCTTGTTTGGGGTATTCTTTTTTTTTAATTATTTATTTTATTTTAAAATCTTTTTTCGAGTTTATATGATTCATTTTCTTTCCCTCCCCTCTTCCCTCCCCCCTCCCAGAGCCAACAAGCAATTTTGTTTGGGGTATTCTTGACAAAGATCCTGGAATAGTGTGTCATTTCTTTCTCCAGTTCATTTACTGATGAGGAAACTGAGGCAAACAGGGTTAAGTGACTTGCCCAGGGTCACACAGCTAGTGTCTAGAATCAGATTTGAACTTAGGTCTTTCCAGTTCAAGGTCTAGTACTTTATCTACCGCACCACCTAGCTGCCCCTTCATTGGTACAGGGAACACCTAATGAGAAAGTTCCTTCCTCCCTCTACCTGTACAGGTGGGCACTTGCTCTGCTCAGGGCCACAAAGATGGTATATGTCACTGGTGGGACCTGAACTTAGTTCTTTCTGACTCTGGTTCTTAGGACCTGGGTTTAAATCCCTTTTCTGAGACTTTTCTTTCATGTGACCTTAGTCAATTAAGTCACTGAATTAAATCACTTAATTCCCTGGGTCCTTGGTTTTCTCCTTTGTAAAATTAGGAGACTGGACTAGATCATCTCCAAAGTCCATTCTAAATCCTAGACTCTCTAACCTGAGTTCAAATTCAGACTCTGCCCTTACCTGGTGACCTTGGAGTTGCAGCTATAAAATAAGAGAGTTGGACTAAATGACCTCTATGGCCCCATGGGATACTAGATCAGTGATCTCAAGTTGAAGAGCTTCTTCAGAACATGACCAATATGGAAATATGCTTTGCATGATCACACATGTATAGTTGCTTGCTGCCTCAGGGAGGCGGAAAAGGAGAGAGAGAATTAGGAACTCAAAATTCTGGAAAATGAACATTGAAAATTATTTTTGCATGTCATAAAAAATAAAATATTATGTAAAAAAAATCAAGTTGACTTTGCCAGGTCAGCCTGAATGATATTGAGAAAATTATTTAACTGTGTCTAATTTTTTCAGCTATAAAATAGGCATTGTTGGGAAGGGGAATCAATAAAGTCAAATGACTTAAAACTCTGCAAACAAGAAGTATGGAATTGCAATAAAGAAATGAAGAGTAACAAAGATTATCTTTTAACAGGCCGTCTAGGGACTCTGTGTCTCCAAATTCTTAAAACTCTGTCCTGCTCAGGAAAGAAAAAAGTACAAAATATCCGAAACTTAGCTTTAAAAGTGAAAAGGGCTGGGAACCCAACCCTGCCTCCAGCTTTGCAAAACAGCAGCTCTAATTCCAGCCAGTCCCACTGACTGGCCAGTTCAAGCCACTGACATCTAAAACTGGTTGTTACAGGAACTGCCCTGCATGTTATTACCTTATTCAGAAGATAAGGAAACAAGGACGCCTGGAAAACTCCTGTCTTATCCAAGGTTATTGGGCAAATCATCAGTAACAGATAGAGGTTTAAAAATCATTAGGATCAAGGGCAGAGAGGGACCGCAATCCAAGAGGAATAAAGCAATCTACTATTTTATGTAGCACGAAGGAATAGCCTGCTTCACTGGGGACTGTATATAGGCTGGCTATTCTCAAACCCAGGAAGACCTAGGTTCAATCCAGCTCTGATATCTACACTGGCTTTAGGAACCCTGAGCAAATAGCTTAACCTTGGGGGCAGCTGGGTAGCTCAGTGGATTGAGAGTCAGGCCTAGAGATGGGAGGTCCTAGGTTCAAATATGGCCTCAGACACTTCTCAGCTGTGTGACCCTGGGCAAGTCACTTGACCCCCATTGCCTAGCCCTTACCACTCTTCTGCCTTGGAGCCAATACACAGTATTGACTCCAAGACGGAAGGGAAGGGTTTCATTAAAAAAAAAAATAGCTTAACCTTTCAGAGCCCAGTTAGCTTTCTTAAACTATAAATGGCAGAAGAGAGTTCATTCTGCCTATGTACAGGGAATTTCCTTACTGGAATTCCCTACACCAAAAAAAAAAGAAAGAAAAGAAATATATATTTTAAAGTTTACAAAGTACTTTTGTTGTTGTTGTTCAGGCAGGTTTGTGACCTCCCAGACTGTAGCTGTTCTTGGGGTTTTCTTGGCAAAGATGCTGGAGTGGTCCGCCATTTTCCTTCTCCAATGGATTCTTCTGTGAGGCAAGCAGAGCGTTAGTGACTTGCCCGTAGTCATGAAGCTAGGAAGTATCTGAAGCTGGATTTGGACTCTGGACTTCCTGACAACCACTGAGCCACAGTTGCAAAGTACTCTACATGATCCTCATTTGAGTCTTTGACAGCCCAGTGAGATAACTTTCAGGCATTCTGTTGACTTCTGATTAATAAAGGAGGAGTCTGAGGTTCACAGAGGTTAAACACATTAAGTATTGGACTTTGCATTTGAAACTAAAGTCTTCCTGATACCAGGTTCAGAATGGTTAACATTCCACTTGGATGCCTCTCCATGTCCAAGCTCAAAAGGTAAATTAGTTTGTTGTTGTTTAATCTTATATTTGACTCTTTTTGACCCAGTGGACCATACATAGCTTGATAGTACTGTCTTCGGGGTTTTCTTGGCAAAGATCCTGGAATGGTTTGCCATTTCTTTCTCCAGGAGATTAAGGCAGAGGTTAAGTGACCTGCTCAGGGTCATACAGCTAGTAAATGTCTGAGGTCTGATCTGAACTAGGGTCTTCTTGACTCCAGGCCCAGCAGTCTAGCTACTGAGCCACCTAGCAGGCAAGAGTAGTCCTTCCTACTCCAAATGGAGTGTGCTTTCCCATTCTTGCCATATTTTTTTTTTACTACAACCCTTACCTTCTGTCTTAGAATCAATACCAAGAATCAGTTCCAAATTAGAAGAGTAGTAAGGGTTGGACAATGTGGGTTAAGTGACTTGCCCAGGGTCAGACAGCTAGGAAGTATCTGAGGTCAAATTTGGACCCACAACTTCCCATTTCCAAGCCTGGTTCTCTATCCATTGATTTGCATTTCTCTAATCAAGAGGGATTTAGAACTTTTTTTTTCATATTATTTCTTCCTCTGAAATGTGCTTAGTCTTATCCTTTGAGCATTTGTCAATCAAGGAATGACTTGTAGTCTTAGAAATTTGACTTAGTTCTCTCTCTATTTGAAGAATGAGACCTTTATCAGAGAAATTTATTATGAAGATTTCCCCCAGTTTGTTGTGTCCCCATCTGATCTTGGATACATTGGTTTTGTTTGTTCAAAGCCTTTTTAATTTCATGTAGTCAAACTTGTTCATTTTGCACCTTGTAATGTTCTCTGGCTCGCATCTGGTGGTGTGCTCTCTCCAACCTCTGAGCCTCCCAGCTGCCCCTCTAGCACACTGGAGCACCTTCCTCTGGAGGACCCCCACCCGCCCCAGTCTCACTGGCTTCCCTTTAGTCTCCCACCCCTGGGAAGGGAAGGGGGCTCAGGCTGGTGAGGGCAGGTCAGTGCAGGGGAAAACTATTTGACGGGACTTTCGCCGGACTTTTAGCCTCCAAATAGAGGAGAACCATAGGCTAGGCGATGGCGAAGAGGAAAGATCGGCTGAGGGACACGTAGGACGGTCCTTGCAGAGTCCTGGACAGAAAGCCTGCCTGGGGAGTCCAGGCGGAGGCCCCGAGCCAGGGCTTGCCTTCTGTCCTCCTAGCCTTTGCCCTGGACCCCATTCTGACCAGCTCCTAGCCTGAGGTGATCGGGGGTCCCTGGGCTGCCCGAAAGGCACAGGGATGATTAATAACTGCTGAAGCCTGGAAGGCTGCCGAGGTAGTAGAGGGGAGAGCACAGAGGCTGGGAGCCACCTTAGCCATCCCGTAAACACAGTGAAGGGGTGGAGTCTTGGCTTGGGGCCCTGCATTTCCTGGGACCTACAGGACTAGTGGGTGGAACAGCCTCTGCCAGACTCCTCTACAGGGACAGGAAGCACCGAAGGAGCCCCAGAGAGACAGAAGCCCTGGTGAATGCTGTTGGGAAGCCAAATTCTGGTGGCTTCCCCAAAGAGAAGGGCTCAGGGCTCCCCCCGCCCCCCAGCGAGGGGGGAAGGGCAGAGAGGGGGGCTCCCCAGCAGGAGCTAGACCTCTGGGCAGGGCTTAGACCCCAGCCTCCGGTGAAGTCGCTTCCTGCTCGTCCAGGTACCGTGTTCCTGGGAGTGGGGGGAGGGGTGCAGGGCAGAAGTCCCCCCCCAGTGGGGCCAGGGCTTGAATGCAAGGACTGAGAAAAGGTCCTGCTTTCCCCCTGGGTGGCTCCAGGGCTTTCCCAGGGACTCCAGCACTTTGGGAATGCATCCAGTCTCCTGGGGCTCTTCCTCGTCTTTTCTTCCAGGCTTCCCACTCCCTCACCTCCAGCCCCTGGGCTGCCAGCTGCTCCCTCTCCCCTCTCCCAGCTCTGATTTCGCTCCCAGGGAAGGAGCTGATTTAACGAGCCTGCTAGCCCAGGGCTCCTTCCCCTGGGGCCCCTCCAAAATGGAGACCACCAGGGGGGCTCTCCCCAGCAGAAAATGAGGCTTAGCCAGGCTGGCTACTCTGTGTGACCCAGTTGCTAAGGCAGTGCCTGAGGCTGGTCCCATGTTCCCATGGCAACCTGGGGCCAAGCTCCTAATCCATTAGAACAGCGCTTTGTGCCTGGGGAGAGGGGCTGCCCCAGCCAGGGAGGGGGCTCCCTGGGGCGGAGAGCAGTGTATCGAGAGGCTGGCCAAATCCAGCTGCTGAGGACGGCTGGGTAGAAGTCTGCACACACCGTGCAAATATGCTTTTCCTTGTGCCTGTCTCCAAAAATGGCAGATGGGGTGAAGATTCAGGGAGTCCCTGCCTTTAATCTTGGGTGGAAGAGTGAACTTTAGGCCTGGACCTGTGTGCAGAAGGTGGGGATGGATCTAGGGAATAATTCTGATCCCAGGAGCACAGATTTCAAGCCTAGAAGGACCACAGAAGTCATCTAGTCTCATTTCCCTCACTTCACAGATGAGGAAACAAAGACTCAGCGACGTTCAGGGCTAGAAAGATTTACCTAGACTGGGGAAGCCTCACTTCTGAGCCTCCATTTCATCCTCTGTGAAATGGGAAAAATAATATCTACCCTACTACACTGTGAGAACCCTGTGGGGTAATAAGCGAAAGCCCTTTGAGGAGGAGAAAGAACTCAGCATAATGGAGTGGTTTTCTTGTTCTAATTATGGAGCGCTCTAGGAATTCTGGTATATTTCTTGCTTGTTGAGTTGATCCATTGGGGTTTAAACCCCTGGTGAGCGCCCGCCCCTCTGGGACAAGATGAGGATCCCCGGATACCCTGCCAGGAGCCCTCATCTATAGGCTCCAAGGTGACACCCTTGAGGATGGCCATTCCTCTCTCCCTGGCGGGTTGGTCCCATGCCCAAGGACTCTTGCTTGAGTGCAGCAGCCTAACAACAGAGCTCTTAATAAATCCCCGCAGCGGCCAATCATTTGGCACTTCTCAAAAATGCCTGGAGTTTCCAAAGACACTGAGGCGGCATTTGTATAGGCCAGGAAAATTCCTCAGTTGCCCCGAAGCAGAGAAGTTGGATTTCAATGCCCACATTGTCAGTAGAGTATAGAGTTTCTGTGTTGTTGTGGAAAGTGCTGTTGTAAACCTTCAGCCCCTGGATGCATGTAAGCACTTACTTATGCCTGGTAGAGGGAGGATGGATGGATTTCTTTGGAAGGTTAGGGGGCAGAGAAAGCAAGGAGTGTTTGCATGGACCACTCTAAAGTGACTCCCAAACCAAGAGAGCCCAGGAAATGGGCAGAAAGCGGCATTCTTCCAGCCTGCTGAAGGTTTCATTGTATTTGATCTGGTTTTGTTTTTGAATCATGGGAACATGTGCTGATGTAGCCCTTTTGTGAAAAAGGTCTTCAGGTTTTCGCCTCCTTACCCAGTCCTACCCTAGCTGCTGCATCTGACGAAGGTTAACCCAGGAAGGCTTTTTTCTTGGAAATAAAAAGAGCTACCCTGACACAACCAGGTCTCTGAAAGGCTGGGACAAAAACGGATATGGACAAAAAACTGGATATGACGCGAAAGATCCGAGATTCCCACATAATAGAACCTAAGAGATCTTAGTGAAACATGTTTTGTTGGAGAAAGATTTCTAGATCACAGATCTTCAAATCACATATGTGATTTGAAGATCTGTGATCTAGAAATCTTTATTATCTTTTTATTTATTTTATTATCTTATTTATTTTTTATTATCTTTTCTAAACCCTTACCTTCTGTCTTAGAATCAATACTGCGCATGGGTTCTAAGGTAGAAGAGTGGTAAGGGCTAGGCCATGGGGGTCAAGTGACTCGCCCAGGGTCACATAGCTAGGATGTGTCTGAGGTCATATTTGAACCCAGGACCTCCCATTTCTGGGCCTGGCTCTCAATCCACTGAGCCACCCAGCTGCCCCCGGAATCACATATTTTAGAGTTAGAAGAGATCTTCTAAATCATCAAGTCCAACTCTCCTCTTTGCCTGTGAAGAAATGGATACGTTGGGAAATAAAGGGATTTTTCTGAGGTCCCTAAGAGAGTGACAAGAGTCAGAATTGGAACACAGCTCTCCTGTCTATATATCCAGCATTCTTTCTACTGTACCACATTTCAAGGTGCAGTGATGCAATTTGGGACATCATTCTGATTGTACATAAGCTTCTTTGCATACTGATAATCTGGATGATTTGGGTAAGAAATGTCCTGAAGGGTAAAGAGCAATCTCCTTTTTACATATTAGTAGCCTTGGAGTGGATTGCCTTGCTTTACTAGAAGGTCCAGTACTCACTCTACTGAATTTTGTTTGGTCTTGGCAGGTAGAGGAGAGGCCAAGGAGTTAGTTGCAGAAATTCTTCTCCATAGGAAGAAAGGTAAGATTTTCTGGGGTGTCTCCTGCCTTCCCTTCCTCCTCCCCTCCCCCCACTTCTGAATAGTTTTCCTCCCCTTCCCCCCACTTCTGAATAGTTTTCCTGGGTTCCTGTAGAAATTGGAATGAGAAGCGTTTGGAAAGATGGGTGTGAAGGTTGGACAGCTTCAAGAAACAGCCTGGCTTCTAGTGCCACGCGCCAAGCATTCTGCCCCGCGAATGTCTCTGTCTCCCTGAATCTCGGTTCTTCCTAGCTAGGGCACACGGGTGGCTCTAAGAGCATTTAAAACGCACTCTTTTTTTTTTTTTAACCCTCCTCTTCTGTCTTGGAATCAATACTGTGTATTGGCTCCAAGGCAGAAGAGTGGTAAGGGCTAGGCCATGGGGGTCAAGTGACTTGCCCAGGGTCACACAGCTGGGACCTGTCAGGTTAGATTTGAACCCAGGAGCTCCTGTCTCTAGGCCTGAGCCACCCAGCTGCCCCCCAAAAGTCACTCTTAATAAGTTATTCAGCCCCAGATGTGAAGGCTGGCTAGAGTGGCATTTTGGAGTGGGGGCAGCCCTCTTGTGGCATTGCTGGCCAGATAATGCTTTGGTTAGGTTATCTTCGCCCAGGGAGAACACTCCCCCCCACCCCCCCATCGGAGCTTCCATTTTGACGGCAGCCCATGGGGAGGCCACCCTGCTGGTTGTGAGGGTCACCATGGAGAGTCCGGAGCTGTTGCCCAGCCCTCCCCAGCGGCAGCCTGCTTTGCCCAGTCTCATCTTGGGATAGCCCGGGGGACCTGAGATGACTATGAAAATCGGGGGTCAGAGAACCCCACCCCCTCGGGGTGACTGTGGGTCATGTGGGAAGGCTCCAAGGGACAGGGGGAGGGAGCTGGAGATCAGGAAGGTGCTGGTTGGCTCTCCCCACCGTGGGAAGGCTGTGCCACGGGGCCCTTCCCCTTTGATGATGCAATGACCAGGTGTCTGTGGTCAGGAGGAGGGCCTGAGGGGAAAGCTGGGCTGGCCCAGGAGAAGAGAAAGGTCCCAGGTGGGTTCTGGGAACTCTGAGGACTGCAAGAAGCTTCCTCCCCAACCCTGGGCCGGGTCACAGGGAGCCCCTCTCCTGCTCCCCACACTGGAAGCGGCTCCCTCCTGGCTCTGGGGAGCTGGCTTTGGTTCAGCAGGAGGTCAGAGCATCCGAGGAGCACCCCAGGTGCCCCTGTGGGGCAGCAGGCGCCAGGCACCAGCCAGGCTAATTGTTCCTCCCCTCCCCATCCCCCAGCAGGCAGGCAGGCACACAGCCCTTTTTGGGGTGGCTGCTCCTGGTTGGCGCTGGGACAGGGCGCACTTTGATGGTTGCACCATAGGCCTTCGGGGTAGGGGGTGGGGGCTCTCCTCCCTGGGAGTGGCCAGCTCAGGTCTGAACAGGTCCTGGCCCTGAACGGGGTGACTCGGTGGCTCCCTCAACACCCAAAGCCGTTCACCCATTGTGCCAAGCTGGACGGGCAGGTTCCTTGCCTCTGAAAGAACTGAAGCCTTCGTGCCACAAAATGGGGAAGCATCGGCTTGTGGGCTTTGAGTGGGGGATGCCGGGGTCCCAGATTTAGAGCTTGGAAATCTATCCAGTGCCCTGATTTCATAGAGGGGGGAACTGAGGCTCAGAAATGGAAAGTGACTTAGCCAAAGTCACACAGTATACCTGGCAGCACCAAGATTTAAACCCAGCTCCCTTGACTCCAAATCTAAGCAATGCCGAGGCTGGGAATCCCTTTAGAAAGGAGAAGAGTTAGGGATAGAGGAAGGGAAAAAGCCAAGAGAAACTAGAGATCCTGATGGGCACCCAAGCGATGCCAGAGGTACTTCCGGATCCAAGGGTCTGGGGTTTTTAAACCCCTCCTTTCTCTTGTCACTGGAAAAAACACAGAACTATTAAGTAGTCAAAATCACTCTTTAATCAAGGGCAAAGGGGGGTTCAGCGCTAGCCTGGACAACAGAGCTGCGGCATGCCGCAGGGTCCGAGGATTGAACTCTGGCTGCTCTGGTCACTGACCCCTGGGAATGCCAAATGCAGGAGAAAGTTGGGGAGCACAAATACCTTTCAAGATGACCCGGAGGCTTAGGGTGAGAGGGACAGTGGATTGACTTTGCAATGGTAAGAAAGGAAAATGAGGAGTTCCAGACTGGAGTAACCGTGAGGGGCTGATGCTTTACAATGGACACAAAAGGGAAAGACTCAGCCCAGGGCTGGGCCATCTTGGTAAAGGACTTTGGCCTAAGGGGAGAAACCATTGGGACAAAAGAGATACTCAGCATCAGAGGAGATTAGCTATTCCCACCCAAACTACCAGGATGTCTATTGTCTGGTGAAGGAGGACCTTCCCTCTCCTGAGGCCAGGTGAAATCCTGGGGTTTCTACCTCCCAACTAAATAAACTGGGGGCTTATAGATTTCCATGTTGACACTCTCTAGGACAGAAGGGCCATGGCTGGGCATTTGGGGTTAAGGGATTGCCTAGAAGCATCAGAGGTCACATTTGAACCCAGGCCTGTCTCCCAATCCATGGAGCCATGCAACTGCCCCCCTCAGATCCAAGCTTCTTGAAAAGCAGTTCAGCTAAGGCTCGCCAGATAGTACAGTGGATGGAGTTGCCAGGCCTAGAGTCAGGAGGACCTGGGTTCAAATGCAACATCAGACATTGCCTAGCTGGGTGACCCTGGGCAAGTCACTTAATTCTCATTGCCTAACCTTTGCCCTTCTGTCCTCAAGTATTTTATTTATAGGAATTCTACCTTCTCTCCATAATCTTCTTTGCTTTCCCCTCTCTTCCTGTGGCCCATTCCTCTTTTCTCTTCCTTCTCTTCATCCTCTCTTATTTTTCCTGGCCACCAATACTTATGGATCCTAGAAAGTGGGGGGTATAAAAAAAGGAGTCCGCAGATTGACGAGGGAATCCTAGTTTGGAGGCTCTGGAGGAATGCCCCTCACACAGCCTTGAGGGAGCTGGCAGTGCCCTAGGCCTGCCCACCATTGGTGGATTCGAAAGCACACAGTAGGTGGGTGTGCCAGGCGGGCCTTCTCCCTTGCAGAATTAGACGGATGCGGTGCTCAGTTCCAGCCCTAGCCCCTAGGGAAGAGACACAAGGGCAAACGAGCTCCTCTTGGAAGGCGGCACAGGGCACAGCTGCACACTGGCATACATTAGGGGGAGGGGTGGGGTGGTGCAGGGGGTGGTGCAGGTGGCAGGGTGCCAGAGCCCCGGGAGCCGAAAGAGTTGGCTTGGTACCAATGCGTGTCTGTGAGGCCCAGCTGGGCAAGATGCCAGTCAAGTGCCCAGAGAGTGGGGAGGAGCCTGGGCCCTTTCCCCAGGGCAGAAGGAAGGGGTGGGGAGGGTTGGCTTTCAGCTCCATTAGGCCTGGTGGGATGGTTGGGCAGGAAGAGAGTGAAGGGACTTTTCCCTCAGAATCTCCAAACCCCCACCTTGGCACCTGGGGCAGGGACGGGAGCCGAGATCTCAGACGGAAGCAACTCCTAGGCCAGAGTCGTGGGAGCAGGTTACCCCGGGGGCTAGACTGGGCCGAGGAACCCTGATCCCAGGGAGGCTTTTGTTCACCCAGCCAGCCGGCCAGACTACCCAGCCTCTTCTCTAGCCTCTGAACCCTGCCCCATCCCCCAGAGAGCCCAGCCACTCCGAAAAAGGGCCTTTTGCCCTGGGCTCTTTAATGAATATTTATGACTAAGATGCCTCCTGCCATCCTGTGACCTTTATTGATATTCCCCACACCCCCCCAGGGCTTGCTCATCCCCTTCCGCTGTCTCTTTTTTTCCTTTTATTTATGCTAATTCTACCTTCTCTCCATAATCTCGTCTTTGTTTTCCCCTCTCTTCCTGTTGGCTCTTTCCTCTTCCCTTCTTTCTCTTCACATCTATATTTACTCCTAGTTTTTCTGGCCACCAATTCTTGTGGCTCCCAGAGGCTTTTTTTTCACCTTTTATTCTAGGTGAATATTTTTTATATATTTTATATATATAATATATGTATATTATATACCTCTCTCTCTCACACACAGGCATGCACACTTTTTTAAAAACCTACTTCTATAAGACCGGGGTCCCCAGTGGGGACCATCCTCCCTAGACTCGTGTTTTTCTTTAGCACGCCCACTCACTTTAACACCCGCCCTTCTCCCCGATGGAGAATAACTTGACTATTTTCTCTGATCCTCTTTTTTCATCTATGCGTTAATGAGTGAATCTGTCTGTGAATGTTTATGTGCTGTTGCCTCTGAGTCTCCTCGGTGGTAAAAGTTGTGTGTGTGTGGGAGGGAGGCAGTATATGAAGTTAGGAGGGAGGTCAGGGATGGTCCTGCGTGGGCTTGGTTTTTCCTCCTTGCTCTGAGGAATTTTTTTCTCCTCCCTCAGTCACTAGAGTGTCTGCTTTAAGGATGGAGAAAACGACAGAACACTAATCTGCTCCCTGCCCTCCTCTGCCTCCCCTCCCTGCCATTTCCGGAGGTCTTTATAAACAGTGTTGTGGTTGAGAAAGAGTGGAAGGGCTCCATGGGTCACCGGAGCGCCTTGAGAACAGGATGAGCCCGCTGTGGGATGCCATCAGTGAAGGTCCATCCAGTGGGGAGGACAAATGAGCCTGCTAAATAATTATATAACATAAATCTACAAAGTATAGATTATAGGGACCCTTGTATTAATATAATATTAGTACAGTACAGTGTAATATTAGTATAGCATATTAGCATAGTATGATAATATTAGTATGGTATATATACTATATATTATGTATATAATTATATTATTATATAATAGTTAGTATATTAGAATAGTATATTGGTATATTATAACAATATTAGTATAGCATATTAGCATAGTATGATAATATTAGTATGGTATATATACTATATATTATGTATATAATTATATTATTATATAATAGTATAATATAATATATTATAATATAATAGTATATTGGTATATTATAACAATATTAGTATAGCATATTAGCATAGTATGATAATATTAGTATGGTATATATACTATATATTATGTATATAATTATATTATTATATAATAGTTAGTATAATATAATATTTAGTATATTAGAATAGTATATTGGTATATTATAACAATATTAGTATAGCATATTAGCATAGTATGATAATATTAGTATGGTATATATACTATATATTATGTGTATAATATATATTATTATATAATAGTTAGTATAATATAATATATTATAATATAATAGTATATTAGAATAGTATACTATAACAATATTAGTATAGCATATTAGCATAGTATGATAATATTAGTATAGTATATATGCTATATATACTATATATTATGTGTATACTATATATTATTATATAATAGTATAATATAACATATTATAATATAATAGTATATTGGTATATTATAACAATATTAGCATAGTATAGTATAATATTAGTATAGCATATTATTATAGTGTAGTATAAAATTAGTATAGTATAACATAATATTAGTATAGTATAGATAACACAATATTAGTATAGCATATTAATATAGTATAGTATAATATAACAGTATAGTATAATATAATATTAGTATATTATAGTTAATATTAGCATAGTATAGTATAACATAATATTAGTATAGCATATTAATATAGTATAGTATAATAACAGTATAGTATATTAGTATACTATAACATAACAGTATAGTATAATATAATATTAGTATAATATAATAAAATAGTATAGTATAGTATAACAATATCTATTACATGATATGATATGATATAATATAATATAATATACATATTCCTGATAAATACTTGAGTTTTAAAACTTCATATTCTCCTTCATTCTTTAGTTTCTTTTGGATCCCTACTAGTGAATTCAATAATTCAGCAAACATTTACTGAGTTCTTGCTGTATGCCAGACATTATGCTAGGGGTTAGGTTGTACAAAGGTAAAAATGAATGACTAATTTGGGGAAGGGGGCTGGGGGAATCCATGGTATATACTCATATATATACACATGCATCTGTGTAAATATACATAACACACACTTATCCAGAATCACATAGTAAAAGTCTGAAGAAGAATTTGAATTGAGCTCTTTGTGCCTCTAGGGTCAGAGTTCTAGATATTATAGTTTAGTATACTATATTATATTTTACATTATTCTATAGTATTATTTCACTATACCTCCTAGCTGCCCATATCCATATCTGCCTGTATATACACATACTCAGGTGTGTGCATTTTATATGAAAATATAAAATACACACACACACATGGATGCTTACATCTGTGTGTATGTATATGGGTAGCTAGGTGGGACAATGGATAGAACATTGGCCCTAGATTCAGAAAGATCTCAATTCAAATTGTTCCTCAGACATTTACTAACTGTGTGATCTTGGGCAAGTCACTTAAACTGAGCCACAATCTCCTCATTTGTAAAATGGGGATAATAACACCTACTTCACAGGGTTCGATGTGAAGATCTAATGAGATAATATATGTCAAGTGCTTTGTAAATCTTAAAGCGCTGTATAAATGCCAGTTATTTGTGTTATGCTAGGTATTATGGGAATTTTTAAAAAGTATTAAACAGAGTGATGGAGAGGTGGCCTTAGTGTCCCAGGAAGAAGCCATACCCAATTAGCCTCATTTCTTTTTTGGGATGGATTACTAGTTTAGTAGAGCGGGAGAATACTGTAGTCCTAATATAGAGTACCTGCACTGCAACGTGCTACCATATAGGATGGTGCCTCTGGTAGACACCTCAAACTCAGCATATCCCCAACAGAACTCATTATCTGTCTCCCACCACCTCTTCCTAACTCCTCTGTCATTGGAGAAGGCACTGCCATCATCCTAGTCAGGCTCCCCCCTCCCCCCAGGAGTCATCCTGGATTCCTCCCCCTCTCCCACCCGCCATGTCCAAGCTGCTTTCAAAGTCTATTTCTCCCCTGCCTCATTTCTTGAATATGCCTCCTTTTTTCCTCTGATGTGGCCACCACCCTGGTACAAGTCCTCATATCACCTCATACCTGGGTTACTGCAGTAGCCAACCTGGGGGTCTCCCCAAGCCAGTCCACCTCCATTCAGCCACCAAAATGATTTCCCTAAAATGCAAGTCCCACTGTGTTATTCCCATACTCAATAAACTCCAGTAGCTCCCTATCACCTCCAGGACCAAATAAAAAAATCTGTTTGGCATTTAAATTCAATTTAAAATCTACTCTCCCCACCCCATACCAACCTTTCCAGTCTTCTTATACCTCACACCTCCCCCTGTGCTCTTTGATCCAGTAACATTAGCCTCCTTGCTAGCCTGTAAACAAGACACTCCATTTTCCCAACTCTAGGCACCTCCTCTTTCGGTCTCCCTTGCCTGGAATGCTCCCCTTCCTCATCTCTGCCTCCTGACTTCTCTGACTTCCTTCAAATCCCAACTTCCCTAGGAAGCCTTTCCCAATCCCACTTATTTCCAGTA
This sequence comes from Monodelphis domestica, assembly GCF_027887165.1. Classification (NCBI taxonomy): domain Eukaryota; kingdom Metazoa; phylum Chordata; class Mammalia; order Didelphimorphia; family Didelphidae; genus Monodelphis; species Monodelphis domestica. Next base: position 126,253,072 of record NC_077227.1, on the reverse strand, counting down.
CCTTCCCTCTATTAATTATTTCCTTTTTATCCTGTATATAATTTGTATGTATTTGTATGTTATTTCTCATTAGATTGTGAACTCTTTGAGGGGAGAGACTATTTTTTCACTTCCTTTGTTTCTCAATACTTAGCCCAGTGCCTGGCACATAGTAGGCAGTTAGAAAATGTTTATTGACTGACTGACAGATATAGGCTGGATGATACTACGGTTAGGCAGATTTGAAACTGGTTGAACAACTATACTCAGAGACTGCTGATTAATGAATTGATGTAATCTTGGAGAGAGGTTTCTAGTGGCATGCTACAGGGCCATGTTCCTCCCTTGTCACTATTTTTATCAATGACTTAGATGGGGACATGCAGGCCAGGCTTATCATATTTGTAGATGGCAAAACTGGGAGGGATAGTTGTTATGTTAGCTGCCAGAGTCAAGATGCAAAATGAACTCAGCATTTATAATGAATTCTACCCAGAAAGTAACAATATGAAATTTAACAGGGAGAAATATAAAGTCTTGGATTCTGGTTCAAAAAATAAATTGCCTAAATACAGACTCAAGGAGTCTTGATTTGATAGCAATTCTTATGATTAGGGGTTTTAGTTGACTTGATAAGCTTAATTTGAGCCATCATAGCCACTTAACTTAAATAATATAGCTACTTAAAAAATATATTAAATTAATAAAAATAAAAATATGGCACCTAGATCAAAGCAACAGTCCCTCTGGTTGTCAAACCACATCAGGAATAGTGACTCTTTAAAAAGAGGACTATTTAGGGGGCAGCTGGGTAGCTCAGTGGATTGAGAGCCAGTCCTAGAGAGGGGAGGTTCTAGGTTCAAATTTGGCCTCAGACACTTCCCAGCTGTGTGACCCTGGGCAAGTCACTTGACCCCCATTGCCTACCCTTACCACTCTTCTGCCTTGGAGCCAATACACAGTATTGACTCCAAGATGGAAGGTAAGGGTTTAAAAAAAAAAAAAAGAGGACTATTTAATCATAGTTAATCCAGAAGAAAAGGAAATTTAGGAATACAGAAATAGAAGAGTATAGAAATGACATTGTTTTTAAGGGACTAGGGATGTCTTTAAATTTGAGAGGACTAAAGGGAGATACAATAACTATCTTCATACATTTCATGCAGAATTTTTGGTTTGCAAGGGGGACTCATGGGTCATCGAATCCAATCCATCTGCTCTCCTCTCCAACATTTCTGAAAATTGGTCATTTAGCTTCTACTTAAAAACCACTAGTCATGGGAAGCCCACTGCTCCCTAAGGCAGTCCATTCCACTTTTTTTTTTATTATTAATTTCATTCCACTTTTGAACAACTCTGATAATTACAAAGTTTTTCCTTATACAGTCACAATCTCCCTCTCAGCGGATCACCACCCTAGTTAGTCCTCTGGAATCAAGGGGAACAAATCTATTCCTTATTACACAGTATAATACTTGAAGACAGCTGTCATATCCTTTCTTCTCCAGGATAAATATTGCCAATTTTTTTAGTTAATAATATTTATATGGCATGGTCTCCTACCTTAGTCATCCTGGTCAATCCTTTTCTGGCTAGATTCCATTTTACTAATCTCCTTATCAAAAGGTCATGGGGCTGAAGCCTCTGATTTGAAGCAAGAGTGCCTCAGGTCACAAAGCTCCTGATCTGGTCCTCAGAGTAGAGAGAGGCTATCACCTCTTTCTTTCTGAAAACTATATCCCTCTTTATATAAGTGCCTAAGACTGTGCAGACATCTTATTGGGGCTGTCATATATCACACTCTGAACTCATGGAACCTTTCGTCTACTAAAACCCCCAAATTTTTTCCATCCTGTCTAGCAGTGCCTTCCCTTGCCTGTATTTGTGCTGATTTTGTTAACCCAAGGGGAGGACTTGAATGCATAGCCATTCAATGTCTTATAGGAGAGAGAGAAAGAACAGTTGTTCTCCCTGTTCTGAGGGAAGAGCAAGGTGTGGTTACAAGGAGGTAAATTTTAGCTAGAAAAAATTATGGAAAAACTTTCCAAAGATGAGTTGTCCAATAGTAGAACAAAGTCCCTAGTGAAGGAGTAAACCTTTCTTCACTGTGAGCATTGAAGCAGAAGATGGATGACCAGGTCAGGGATGCTGAAGAGAGGATTATAACATGGTTAGGAAGTTATTTAAGATGACTTTTAAAGTCCCTTCAAATGCTAAATTTTCTTTCTCCAACCCTCATTTATCTCCCTCTGAATTTCTGCACTACTTGCAAGTCAGTAACATCAATTTTACACTTAATTATATACTGCCTAGTATTGTTTGCTATTGTTTCATGGGTAGTTAGTTTATCTTCCTACCTAGATTGTAAGCTTCCTAAATTGAGAAAATACATTTTAAACATCTGCATCCTGCAACAGTGCTGAATGCATAGTAGATGCTCCTTAAACACCTGTCCCCATTGATTGTTTCAGCTAGGCTGGATAATTGGAGTATGATTTGATTGTGAACAGGAGTTTGTGGGTGTGATCTGCCACCTAACCAGCCTCCTCCTCCCCACCCCCCAAATTTAATTCTTACCATCCCTGGTCTCCTTAAATAGAAGTTTCTGTGGTTGGGGAGAACTGTAGATGCGTTTGAAGAGTATGGAGCCAGAAAGCCCATTTTAAATCCATCTCTCTTCCTCAAACCTTCTGAACCAAGACTTCTTAATCTAATGAATTGAAGAATAAAAGAAAGAGTCTGGGCCTGACAGGAGAGAGACACAGAGAGACAGAGAGAGAGAGAGACAGAGACAGACAAGCAGAATAGGGTGGGGAATAAGGGAATAGATCTGAAAATTGAGTGTCTTGGCATTGGTTTGCAGCCTCATCTTTCTCCATCCTTATCAATGAATATTTTAGTGTCCATTAGATCTATCTCCCCTGTTGTAAGGGCTCAATATCTCAGCTCCCTCTGTTAGGGAATGAGATCTTTCTTCCCAGAGGGAAAACGGAGGTTTTTCCAGTTTGGGGGAGGAGAGGAGTAGGTTATACTACTGAGTGCCTAGAGGCTGAGGAGCAGCTGGGTTAGCAGCCCTTATTTCCTTCTCCTACCTCTCCCTACCCCCATAGCTTCCTAATTGTGTGTGTGTGTGTGTGTGAGAGAGAGAGAGAGAGAGAGAGAAAGGGAGAGAGAAAGGATATGGAGAATGGGGAATAGATTTAAATAGTGAGTGGTTCCTGGAACTAGTTTGCAACCTCATCCCTCTCCATCCTTATCAGTGAATATTGTACGTGTGTTTTTGTGTATCTGTCCGAGCGAGTTCTTGCCCACCACCTGTCCCCTCTTCCCCCATGCAGGTCTGGAGGTTGGGGCAGGGCTTGGATCTCGAGGGGGCCGGGCTCGGCTGGTGCCGGGGGCGGGAGCAGCGGCCAGAGAGTCGAGTTTTGCAGCCGGAGCTGGTGCCCACAGCCGCCTCTCTTCGCTCTCTCGTTCCCTCTGTCCCTCCTCCTCCTTCCCCTCCGGCTGCCGCCGTGATGGGCTCCGGGAGCCGGTTGGCCCAGCTGGGTGCCCTGTTCCTGCTGCTGCGGCCGAAGCCCCTGACCGAAGCGATCGTGCCCCGGGTCAGCCTGCCTTACGGTGAGTGGGGCCGCTATCGCGCACGTTACAGAGAGCAACCTGCGGTAGGAGAAGGGAGAACTGGCTTGGGGTCTTGTGGGGGAAGGGAAGGGGAGGGGAGAGAAAGGAAAAAGAAAGAAATGGGAGGGGGATCCGGTGACAAAGAGAAAGGGAAAGAATGGGAGGGGGATGCTTTCCCTGAGGGTTAAACGGCTTGTGTATGTCGGGGGAATTGGGGACACCGGGGAGCTTCCCCTTCCACCCCCAGGTTCAGAGCTTGGAAGTGGGATTGGGCGACCCTCAGCCCCCACTGAGCTCTTGCTTGTTTGGTTTCTTCCTTTTCTTTTTCTTGGTCCGTGAAGCAATTCCCTCTGGTCCCTCATCAGTCTTCTTCCCCACCCCCACCTCCCCTTGTCTCTCGAGTTTGGTTTCTTTGAGAGACTCTTGGTGCTTCTTGTAGTCCTGCGCGGTCGCCTCCTCTTCCCCCCACGGCTCCCTTTGATGCTGACCAGAGCCCTTGCCCTGCAGCTCTGCCCTGAGCCGGGCCCCAGGGGGGTGGGGAGAAAGGGGCCCAGCCAGTCAGAGTCACATAAACACTGGGGCTCTGGTATTCCAGGCAAGTTGTAGCAGAGCCCTGGGAGCCGCAGCTAAGCCCGGCGCTTCCCCACCCCTTCCAATGGAGGTGCTGGGCACAGCCCCCACTTAGTCCTTGCCAGTCCCTGTCTCCGCCGCCCCTGCACGGGCGGCCTGAAGTTGCCCTCCTTCCCTCGATCGCCCCTCTGCTTTCTCCAGCACCCCTTTAGTTCCATTCCCTTCCAGCATCTCTAAAATAGCCTTTATCTTGCATCTCATTCTCCCTGGACAGATTCTCCAGAGGGGGAGTTGGGAGAGTGGGGGTGGGGAGGCCCTGCATGAGCTAGCGAGAGAATAAAGGTTCCTGCTGGTGGAAGTCTGAGCTCTAGCTGCTAGGCTTAGACCACAGTCCCTGCCCTCCTGCCCCCAACGCCCCCCCATTTCCGATGGAAGCCCAGTCACCATGCCCCTGCCAGGCCAATCTAACGGTCCTCTGGGACACCCACTAGGGCTCCCTTCCCTTCCAATCTCTTCTGCTCCCTGACCCCCACCTCGGCCCCAGATCCCCCCCCCATCCCTGAAGAAGAGCCACCACCCATTCCTCGGGAGGTCAGCTTAGATCCGGGAGCCAAAGCCCTGGGCAGGGGCAGAGAGGATTCTGCTGAAGGCAGCGTATGCCCGCGCAGTGTGACTATTGCAAAACGATGGACCACCACAGGCACTTGCACCCCCGCCTTCCACCCAAGGTTGTGGGTGCTTTTCCTGCCGTGGGGCAGTGCTAGCCTTCTGCAAGAACCCAGCTTGGTGTCTCTCTTGAGACCCTGTGTCGGAGCCTAGCCCTGGGGGGAGCTGAATGAATGGGAGCATGTGGTGAAGAACAGACGGCCTCCTGGGTAGCAGGCTGGCGGTGGCACTGCCTTCCCTGCCCCCTGCTCGGGCTCCTGCCAGACCCTCCGGGCCCCTCTTTGGAGAGTGGTTTAGATTCTCCCCAGAGAAGCCAGGTTTGCTGTTTGTCGGCTTTCCTCCGGGGGTGGAAGGGCCAGGACCAGAAGGGGAGAGGGTGGCTGTAAAGCGCTGGGAGAGCCCTGCGAAAGGAACCCCAGAAGGAGAACGTTGTGATTATTCTCCAGGCCGCCCCCCTCCACTGGCTGCTTGTGAGCACATGTTTACACACAACAGAACACACCTCCACAGAGAGGCCTATAAACGCCTTTACAGCCATGCTAAGGGCCTTCCCAGGCCATCGGGGCACAGATTTACCCACAGGCGTTGGGACACACATTTGTTCTTTGGGCTCATGTGTGTGTGTGTAAAATACAACTCATACTTATAATTCACATTTATACGGCAATTTAGGGCTCATAAAGTACTTTTCTCACAACACCCCCAAGAGGCAAGACGTATCAGTCTTATCCCTGTTTTACAAATGAGGAAAACAAGATCCAGAGACCTGGGAGGATCATCCATTTGGAGTGGGAAGCGTTCTTAGAATATACCTAGTTCAATCCCCATCACTGAAAAAATGTTTAATTAATTAATTTCTTTTGAAAGCCCTCCCTTCTATCTACGCTACTGTGTATTGGTTCTGAGACAAAAGAGCGGTAAGGGCCCATGAGGGTTAAGAGGCTTGACCAAACTTGAACCCAGGACCTCCCATCTCTAGGTCTGGCCACCTAGTTGCCCACCAAAGATATATGGCCTAAAATAGAGGTCCAGGGAGTTTAATGGACTTACTCAGGGTCACAAAGCTGAGAAGCGGCAGAGCCTGGATTTGAATTTCAGTCCCCATCACCAAAGCCACCATGAAGGTGAGAGCTGGGATCCGAACCCGGCCTCCTGATTTCTAAATCCAACAGTGTGGGATGTGTGGGTTCCTCTGGAAGTCTGATGAAACCTATAGGTAGCTTCCTCGGAATAATATTTTTAAATTATTAAAATTATTCAAGGAAAGGCTAAATTTCCATGAGAAGTTAATGAAAATAAAGATGTAGTTTTTCCCCATCCAAGTGCACTGACACCCCCCCCCCCCCAATTATTCAGGTTAAAAATCTTTACATTGCACCATGCTACCTCCTATGTACGCATGTGAGCATTCACCTTCTTTCCAGTTGCCCCTGCATCCCTGTTGGCACAGCCTTCCTGGCCTCTGTGGCTTTGCTTTTCATGCCTATATCCAGCCTCTAGCAGAAGGGGGAGGTCCTGGGAGAGGCTGCCTGGGTGACAGAATAGCCTTACCCCTGGAGCGTTGCCTCAGGCTGTTTCCTGCTTTTTCCCTTGGGGGCTTGTTAGATGTTCCTGGCATGGGATCTGCCCTGGGGACCCATGGCCGCCTGGGAGTGCTTGGCACCACTGACATAGCTCTCCTCCCTCAGGACACGGGGACAGAAATATAGGGAGATGGAGTGTGGCTCACATACTGCTCACCCTCCACAGCCTTAAATGACCTCGGACATCCCGGGGCATCCACATGACTGGACTGTGGGCTTCATCCTTGATCTCCAAACAAAAGCGCCAGGCAGCAACCAAAGGGAGAGATTGCTGCCATCTTTAATGATGGCCCTATTTTAAAGATATGTGGCCTAAAATAGAGGTTCAGGAAGTTGAATGGACTTACTCAGGGTCACAAAGCTGAGAAGCCGGGGAGCCAGGATTTGCATTTCAGTTCCCCATCACCAAAGCCTCTGAGCTGGGATCTGCGCTCAGCCTCCTGATTTCTAAATCCAACGGCCTGGGCTTTGTGAGTCTGCTTGGGACCCCTCATGCTTGGGGTAGCAAGTTTGGCCCCAGAGGTAGAATTGTGGGTGTTGGTGTTCCCTTTCGTAACCTGGACCTGTTTCTCACACAGCGACACCCGTGAATGGGGAGGGAAGACTCAGGCTGGGGAAGGGCATCCCCACAATAAAGGATCGTAGGTCCAGCCTGGCCAAGCTGGTGAAACGTTTGAATGGAAACGTTTCCAGGATTTCTTTGGAATTTTGAGCTCTGTCTTATTGGAAACAGCATTTTCCTTTTGTTTATAACCTCTAACTTGGAGCTCCTCTGCAGAACTTAAGGACTGGGAGGGATAAGGACTAGCTGAAAATGGTGACACAGACCAGTTGAACCTCAGGATCCTGTTAGAGCAAGCCTCTACAATGCTGCTTCAGCTTTCACATGTTTTATTAGGGCTACTTGTTTACATAATTAAAGTGAGTTATTAATCTCCAGCTGCCCCAGAAATTGCCAGACAGATGGAAAAGGACCGAACTCAGTAATTTGGAAACTGACATTGACCAGCTGGGTGACCGTGGGCAAAATTCTTACCCTCTCTGGGTCTCAGTTCTTCTTCCATAAAACAAGAGAGTTGGACTAGACAGCCTCTAAGGTCCTTTCTAGGTTGTGATTAGAAAAATAAGGTGTTTAGAAAGCTGTACTCACAGCACATTTAGCAGGAGGAATCTGCCCCAGTGCCTTCGGTGTCCTAGCAAGTGGCACTGAGTGAGGGTGCAGGGGACACTGAATTATTGGTCCTTACCACACTGGCTTCATATTTCTCTTCTGGCTAGTGGAGCTTACTGGTGGCAGGGCTTGTCTGTGCAGACCACTTGTTCCTCTGCCATATGCTTTTGCTTCAAATGAGTGTCCCTCTTCTCCTCTCATGGTGAGGTTCGTCAGGTGCCCACACTCAGCGCAGCATGGGTATGATGCATTTGGGGGCTCTTCACAGCGGCTCTCTCTTTCGGTGGTCCTAACCCAGACTGCCTTCCTCCAGTGAAACAGCCTGCCTTTTGCACAGTTTGTCACCATTTGTCTTCCTTCGTTGAAAAGAAGATTCTTAGGAGGGGCTTCATTTGCCCTGTGCTGTGGCAGTGCCCTGAAATTCAGAGAAAGTAGAGAGGAATTAGAAAGCCAGCACCAGGCTCTCTCGCTCACTTTACTTGACCTGTCTTGTTACTGCCAGACCCATCCTAACCTATACAGTGACTCCTGAGCTAAGTGGGCAAAATGTGACCTTTTTGAGAATAACCTGAAGCAGATGGCAGGTTGCCTGACTGTAAGGTGTCTGTGGCCCTCAGCCTGTATTCAGGATATTCCCTCTTTTGGTGGAAGCCTAGGTTGTTCCACATGGCAGTGTGGAGAGAGTGCCGGACTTGGAGGCAGGAAGAACCGAATTCAGATCTGGTCTTGAATTCTTATTAACTTTCAACTCTGGGCAAGCCACTTAACCTCTGTCTGCCTTAGTTTTCTTATCTGGAAAATGGGGATAATAATAGCACCTACCTCATAGGATTGTTGTAAAGCTCAAATGAGATAATAAGGCTTTGCAAACCTTAAATGCTAGCTATTATTAAGCCATTTCTGCATTAGAGCAGAGTCTAAACTGTCTAAGAGTCTAAAGGTTATAGTATGAACAAATCATCATTTCAGTAGGAGGTAAGAAAGGACTTAAGGTCACCCCATCCCAACTAAAGGCTGGGAGGAACCTTTCTATGATAGGTCCTCCCCAGGGTCAGGACTAATGGATTTCTCTGTTAATGTACTTTCAAAGACTTTTTTTTTTTTTTAAGCTGAGAGTTTTTGCCTCTCCCCTGGAGAAGATGATGTCAGAATTAGAGTGTGTATTTTGTCAGAAGACATGGCTACCTTTCTAATTGCGTTTCTCCTTTTTAAGGCTTTCTAAGATCTTCAATTCCCAGATAATACTTAACAGTACCACTGGGGCAGCCTTATACATCTCTGTTCAATTATTATTATTTCTATTTTTCCCTGTTTCTACCACTGTCTTCTATCCCCACTAATAATAAAAATACTCTATCTTTCCTGATTCTGTCCTTCTGTATTAGTCCTTTTTTTTTCCTTTTTCTGATTTCTTTCCATGTTTATTTTGTTCCTCTGGGGAGTAGAGATGGGCCTTGAAAAATCATGCCTTGGTGGGATGCTTCTAGGTCCTGGATAGAAGGATAAGATGCTCTTGGCTTGTTCGTTTGCCCTTCTTCCTCTCCTAACCCTTTGGTAGAGTCTAATTGATCTTCCCAAAATAATATCTTTCTGTCTTTTTTTTGTCCAGAAAATTCACTTTTAAAATTGCTCACATTTCCCAATCTTTTTGTTTTATATTTGAGTCTTTCTTGGGCACTCTGTGAAAACTCCCATCTGAGTGTCATTGGCCTATGGCAAGAACAGGTCTTTCAATCCCCTATGTGGTACCTTCAGAAAAATCCTTTGAGCCTCACCAATGTCCTTTTAGGGTTCAAGTATGTAAGGAAAGGATTCTTAACCTTTTTGAAATCATGGACCCCTTATGTTAGCTGGGGAAGTCAATGGCTCCCTTCTCAGAATAATGCTTAAAAATGTGTGAAAGAAAAGAGAATTGCAAAGGAAACCAGTTATATTAAACTATACTATAATAATAATAGTAACTCCAAGAATTTATATAGTACTTTAAGGTTTGAAAATGCATTTTTCTTTAGCCCCACAGCAACCTTGAGAGGTAGGTGCTGATTTTTAAAAAAATTTCCTGACCTCTGATTTAAGAACAGACTGGAAGGAAAGTTGGAAAAATAACTGTTCTATCTTTGCAGTGTTCGTATAAAAGCTCCAACTCTGAGAGCAGAGTAGAATTAGAAAAGGCAGAGTATTTTTATTATTAGTGGGGATAGAAGACAGTGGTAGAAACAGGGAAAAATAGAAATACATGTTAATAATAATTGAATACTTTTAAAATAGTAGTTGGCATTTGTATAAAACTTTAAGGTTACAATTCTATTTTATTTCATCCTTCCAACATCCTGTGAGGGAGGTGCTATTATTTTTCCAATATATTTATAGATGAGGAAACTGAAGCAGATAGAAGTTAAGGTGACCCGTTCAGGGTCATACAATTAGTAAGTATTTGAGGCTAGATTTGAATTCAGGTCTTCCTAAAATATACTGATAATTCTAAAACTTTATTTTTAACCATTTAATCTAGGTTTTCTTTGATTGAACCTTTTTTTAATAACTCCTAAAAACAAGACAAATGAACTCATTTCCCTTTTCCTCTCTTTCCTTGTCCATCTTCCTGTGGATAATACAAAGAAAAAAGTCAAAAGACTGCCACTAAGGGCAGAAGAGAGAAAGCAATGAGGTTAGCTAATATTACTCAGATCTTGTATAATTGAGAATTTGTTGTTGTTTGCATTTGTTAAGGTCAGCCTCGTTAAATACTGTACAGGATAGGGATCATTCCCAGAGAAGTTGCTCACCATCTAAAACAGGGTAGAAATGCAGGCTGAATGACCATCCTTTAGAATGAGTATGGGACCAGCCGGCAGAGATGGGTTGAGTAGTGGACAAATTCTGGAGTGCTGAATCAGGCCCTTTCACTCAAAGAAAGGCTCTTTCTGGTCAAGCGTTTGGAAATGATGCCATGGACCAAACTCTCATTTTCCTAACTTTCCTTCTAATCTAAGAGTTTTTTAATAGAGATCAGTGAATTTTTTAAAAAATCATCACCCACTACCCAGGATTCTTGTGAAGAAAAAATGAAACACTTTGCAAATCTAAAAATACTATATACATTCTAGCAATTGCTATTATTATTATCCTGGTGAGAACTGGAAAAGATAATGGGATCCTTTTGCCCAGCCCTTTCATTTTATTTTATTTCATTAAAAAAACTTTTTAAAAACCCCTTACTTTCTGTCCTAGTAATAGCTCTTAAGACAGGCGAGGCAAATGAGGTTAAGTGATTCATTCAGGGACACACAAGAAGTGTCTGAGGCCAGAATTGAACCCAGGTCCTCCTGACTCCAGGTCTGACACTCTAGCCACTGGGCCACCTAAAAGAAAACTTTTTTATTTTAAAGATGAGGACATTGAGGCTCGGAGAAGCTGAGAGACTTACCAGAAAAATGACAGAGCTAAGATTTGAACCCAGGTCTTCTGAATCCATAGCCAGCATTCTTTTCACAGAGATAGAAGAGATGGTGGAATGAAGTCATGGTAGAGGAGAGAGGAATAGGAGAAACCTCTTGTGTTTTCTTTTGGATTCACTCAAATATGTGCCCTGCTTTATTTACCCTGGTGGCCACACTCAGCCAGGTCAGGGCCTTTAAGTAAGGTCAAGAATCCATGGATTCTGAGGAATGGGAGCAACGCCTCCTAGAAAGGCATTTTCCTGTGGACTGAGGTGTCTGGTTTTTCCCTGCTGAATTCCTGGACCTCTGGGTGTGACTGTGGGGACTGACCGCAGCTCCTGCCCAGAGCGCTCTGGCCCACTCTTGACTAACTCAGCCGCCATCTTTGCTGCCTTGGGCAGAGCGATGGGCCCTCTTGCATTTGTACCCGCATCCTCTTGGTTATGGCTCTGCAATGCCACACAATGAGGGTTTGGGGAGCCAAAGGTCTCCCCCGAGGGAGCATGACCTCTGGAGATCCCACAGTCAGGGTTTTACCCCCAGGGCCTCTCCCCTAAGGATGGCCTGATGTTTGCAGGGAAGGGCGGTGCTCTGTGCCAGCCTGGAGAGAAGAGGTGGACCCAGAGTCAGCCTCTCGGGGCCCTTCCCTGCCCTGGCAGACTCGGGTGGCACCCACAAGAGGAAGTGCATCCGGGATACAGACTTGCCCCAATTCACCGCTGAGTCAGGAATAAGAGCACAAGGCAGTCTAGAACCAGGATAAAGTGGCCCGGGAGGAAGGCCCGAGACAAGGCAGGCCTTCTGGGGAGCAGCCTAGAGGGCATCCCCTCTCCTAACCCCATCAGCCATTTGTGCGTCACGGGCTCTTTGGTACCCTGTGGAGCCTCCCCTTCTCAAGAGTAACGGTTTAGGATGCCTAAGATCAAGGCCATCCGATGCCCGAGGAAGCTAAGCGGCCTAAAACACACCGACACCAAGGCCTGGCCTGCTGGCCTTTGTGCGGGGGAAGGGCCGGGAGAGGCGTCCGCTTTCTTTCCCCTGCTTGGAGATAACTTTTTAATATTTAACCGAGTTTCTTGCTGAGGCAAGAAGGGAGTGTGTGGGAGGGAGGCCCGATTCTGGAGAGAGGAGGGCCGAGGCCGAGCCTGAGGAGGAAAGAGAGAGAGGCCGGGCCTCTGAGTCACCCTGCTCTGCCCAGGGTGGGGACTGTGGAGGCCTGTTCCTGTTTCACCTCACAGAGCTCCACGTTTCCACCTGAGTCACTGGGACGGGGAGAAACTTCAGGTGAGGCTGGGGGCCGGCCCGATGCCTCATTTCCTGCTGATGTGGGCCCAGGCCGCCCCCTCCCTCCCCCCCCCCTAGGTGGACGAGCAGGAGCGCCCCTCCTCCCTGTGTCAACGTCACCAAAGGGCCCAACTCAGTTATCTCTGGGGCAGCTAGAAAGGCCTCCCCTTCCCTTATCTGAAAGTGGGAGCCCCATCCCAGGGGAACCAGAGCCAGGCCCGGGCCCGGCTTCCTGCTCCCCTCAGCATTCTCCAGATAAGACCTGGCCTGCTCTGGGCCTGGACTCAGTGAAGAATTGCTCATAATCACTACAGGGAGATGCTCTGGTAGATGGAGGGAGCCCAGAACTTGGGAGTCAGGAAGATCTAGCAGTGAAACTCGCCTTGGACATTCCTTATGTGTGTGTGTGGCTCTGGTCAAGTCACTGAAGCTCTCTGAACTCAGTTTCTTCATCTGTAAAATGGGCATAGTAATATCCGTAACACTGCCCAGGATGTCTGTGAAGATCAAATGAGTTCATGATATAGTCCTCAAAGTCTTGGTTGGATTAATAGCTTTAAAATTACACTGAGACTTCTGGGACATCACACACACACACACACACACACACACGGAGAGATATAAATCATATAAATGGTAAATATGTATATTATATGTATGAAATAGAAATTATAACATACAACACAAATATGAAAATAATAATATATGAAATCATAATAGACACAATTATATAAATATACATTATTTATATATAACTCATATAATATACAAATACATGTTATATGTAATTTACATATAAGATACAATATAATTTAAAATGTAGCTCTATAATATATAAGTAGGCATAATATGGAATATAATTTTATACATAAAATATATATTACATAGCGTTTTGATACATTTGTAGATATTGTATATATGTAATATAATTTACAAATAAAATATTTAATATGTATATAGTTATATTATATGCTTATATTTTACCCATATATGTATGTATAATATAATTTATACACAAACTATTTCTATATGATAGGGGCATGTTTACATTATATATCATAAACATATACTATAATTTATAAATAAAATATTTAATATGGGTATAGTTACATTATATGCAAATATACAAATATATCTATGTATAATATAATTTATATGTAAAATATTTCCATAGAAGTATATTTGCATTATATATACATATATGTAATATAATTTATAAATAAATAAAACACTTCTATACGAGTATTGTTACATTATATACACATAGAAATATATGTACTATAACTTATAAATAAAATATTCTATATAATATAGATATGCTTATATTATGTATACATGTATTTATATAATATAATAATATAATATCTAATACATGTATATATAATATAAAATATATATAATTATATATGTGTATTTGTAATATACTTCAGAAATAAAATATATGAGTATCATTACATTATATATACATATATCATGTAAATAAACTGTAAAGATTAAAATTAGGGAATATTGGGCTGAGTCTGAGGCAGGTAGAAATGAGTTTCTCTCTTCAAGGAGTATTATATTTTTTAGAGGTTTATTATATAAAACCAAGACACAGTAGAAAACATATTTCAGCGGTCATAATTGATATATATATTTCCCTTGCTCCCATTTTAATTATCACAATATGTGCATTTAATGTAATTTGTAAATAAACTATTTCTATAACATGGATCTATTTACATGATATATGCACATATATTACATACGCATATGCAATATGATTCATCAATAAGCTATTTCCAGATACTATGGATTATTACATAAACACATACATAGAAGCTTCTTTGCAAACCTGCGCAGGCTCTCCAACCTTGAAGTGCTTTACTTAGTCAGTTATTACTGCAGTCAATCATTCAAAGAAGCATTTATTAGCTGCCCGCCGCCGTGTGGCAGGAGCTGGGTTAGATGCTAGAGATACCGTCTAATGATTGTTTAGTGCTTTGCAATTTACGAAGCTGTTTTGGACTCATTATCTCATTTGATCCTGGCTGCCACTCGGGGAGATAGGGAAGGCAGGTGTTATTATCCCCATTTCACAGATGAAGGTAAGTGCGTCCTTAGTGAAATCACAGAAGGGACCCTGGAACTTCTGACTCGTCCGTCCGCCCGGGGCTTTTTGCTGCTCGCCCGGATTGACTCTGTTTTGTTCCCAGGGGAGAAAGTGGGATCCCTCCTCAAGGATGGGTGGGCTTGGGCTTTTCTGGAGGAGAAAACGGAGATTTTGGTCCAGACGGGAACACGATCCTCAGGTCTTGCTGCTCTGCTCCCCTCCCCTCCTCCCTAGCAGAAGTGGGAAAACTTGCCCCTGCCTCAGGCAAGCCGTGTTCCTGGGAGTTCTGGACAAACCCGTCCGAGGTATCGGCTCTCGGGTCTCGGGGATGAGCTCCGGACACTCTCGAGGACCCTGAGGAAAGGAGGGATCCCGCCCCCCCCCCACCCCAGGCACTCGCGTGGGGGAGGGGGAGGACGCGTGAGGATGGACACGCCGCCGAGAAGGGCTGCTTGACCCCCGCGTAGACTCTACAAGTGAGAATCCAGAGGGAGAACACGTGCAAGTACAGGCGTGCACTAAGGCGTAGGCACACACACATGCAAGAACAGGTCGTGAGACACAGGCTGCTGAACCATCGTCACAGACACGCGTCCCGTAGGGCCACCCTCACAGGCTCCTGTTGTCTATTGTAGACCCGTGTTCCTGAAGAAACAGACATTCAGGCAGAGAAAAGGCGTTGACGTTCTAGGTGGAGGTCCTGGGTTCAAGTGATCCCTTTTGGGACTTATTTGTATAGTCTTGGGCAAGTCGCTTCACCTTCCTGGAGTCCGTTTCCTCTTGTTTCAGCCGATGAAATGGGGTTTGGATGGCCTCCAGGGTCCTTTCCAGCTCCACATCTTGGGAAGCTTCTGAGCTTCTTTAGCTGGGTATGTTATGTGTGGGAGCCCCTAAGGACCCGAAGCCTCTGACTGGGCTGGTGCATGACTGCAGGCCGTCTTGCTTTGTGCTATAAGAAGCTTAGACTCACCGGTGTCCGTCCGCGGGTGCTACTCTGGGTTCTTTCCCTCCGGAGTTTAATCTCTTCTGCCTGACATTCCCCCAAATATTCAAACACGGGGCAGCTGCGTGGCTCAGTGGATGGAGAGCCACCCAGGTCGAGATCTTGGTTTTCCTGGTGAATGAGGACAGCGGCTTTGGTGCTACAGTTAGATTAGTCAAATACGGACACATTCCTGTGTGTTTGCATGTGCACAAGTGTGTTTGGCGCATTGCCATTTGTTGGCTGTTGTGAATATGTGTATTTTAAGCAAGAAGATTCAGCTGGGCAGCCTTACCGACACTTTTCCTGTGACGGGATTGTTCTGAAGACAGAGGGGCTCCCACCACTGTGAGATGCCCAAATAAAAACCAATTTTTTTTTAAAGGGTCCTGGGTTCAAATATGGCCTCAGACACTTCTTAGCAGTGTGACCCTGGACAAGTCATTTAACCCCCATTGTCTAGCCCTTATTGTTCTTCTGCCTGAGAACCAATACCCAGTATTGCGTCTAAAACAAAAGATCAGGATTTTTAAAAAATGCATGAAAACTGCTATTGGGCCCACCTTGAGTCTTTTTTCTTTCCAAGTACAAGTAGGTTTCAGTCTGCTGTGTGACTTTGGACCAGTGACTTAGCCTCTCTAGGACTTGGTTCTTCCATTTGGGAGTACCAGAACCTTCTGAGTGATGGATGCATCCAATGGGATGAGCTCATAGAATCAAATGGGTTCTTTCAGATCTCTTCTAGCTCTAAATCTCCTTGATGGTATGACTGATCCATCCCACATTGAGCCTCCAAACATGGTAGGATGAGCCTAGGTCTCTGATGACCCAGGCACTCCCCATGTCAGGTGGTGATGCTCAGTCGTGTCTGACCCTTCGTGACTCGGTGGACCCTCACACGCCAGGTCCTCCCCGGTCTGTGGCAGGTAGAAGATTCCTTCAAGATTCCTTCAGAGCTCTCAGGAATTGGAATCTACATTTTTGAAAGGCCAGTTTGTCCTATCCCCCTGCATATCAAAATCCAATATGCACTGTTGAAATTCAAAACATATTAAGAAATGAGACGCCTTCTCTGGCTACCAGAATTCAGCTGGCGGTAAACAATGGAAAATAGTGAGAGAATTGGGACCCTCTGGCTGTCTGAATTAAGGAGCTGGGTAGGGGTGGGGGAATAGGGAAGACTCTTCTCTTCGACACCTAGAACCTTTGTGGGAAGGTTTAGATCTTCCAGTTGGTCCAGCTCTCCCCTCTTCCTTTGGTTTCATAGATCTCTTTACTCCTTGGGTGAAGAAAGGACAGGCTGGCTAACTTGGGAGAGAAAGTTGTCTTCCTACAGAGAAGGAGAGCTCGGAGCCTGGGCTCTCACTCACTCAGGCTTACCTTGGCCAGCTGCCCAAGAGGAACGATGAACTATTCACCGTGCTCCTCTTTCCAGTCTTAGTTTCTCCAGTGTGGCAATGACTGCCCCACCCCCTGAGTTTCTCCTCTATAACACTTCTGTCAGTTTTATCCCTAGAGGCGTAACTAAAGATTTCCGGGTTTGGTGGGAATTCTAAGAGCTTTGCCTTACCCACTTTAGTTTATAGAACTAGACTGTGAGAAAATAACAAGGCACATTTAGATAGCACTTTAAAGTTTGCCCATTGCTTGTGGAAAGTAAGGAAATATTCTAGAGATAAGGAAACCGAGACTTGCTCAGAATCACATAACTAGCTAGTGGGTGTCTATAGCAGAATTTAAATCCAGATCTTTTCATATTCCAAGTCTAATATTCTAGCTGTTCTAAATTCTCTCTTCTCTTAAAATTAGGACAAATTGTCAAATTCCTATGCGATCAGTGTTTCCTGAGGGCCTCCAATGGGGAGAGAGAAGGAAAAAAAAATACAAGATGTGGTTATTGTTTTTAAAGTGAAGATTGAGGGATCCGGGTAGGTAGCTCAGAGGATAGAGAGTCATGAAGACCTGGGTTTCATACTTCCTAATTATGTGACCCAATTGCCCAACCTGAACTACTCTTCTATCTTAGAACCAATATTTAGTTTCTATTCCGAGACAGAAATTAAGGTGGTGTTTCTTTATGATCCATTGTCACACCTTGGAGAGCTGTACCTGTTGTTATTACCCTTATCGCTATCCAGCCCTTCCTAGAGTACAAAGGTAGAATGGGGCAGGGAGCTCATTCCAAGGATTGATTGGCAAGTGTGGTTCAAAGTACAAAGAACTCATCGATAAAAAATTAATTAGACAACAACTCATTGGGAAAACTTTCCATAATCAGAGAGGCTGGGAAAGGCAGAGAATGAGTACTGGAAAATTTATGACTCCCATCTGGAACCATGAAGTGCCAACAGGAATGTAGAATGGCCCCATGAAGCCAGAGGGGCAGGAGTTCTGCCATGCAACATTTCCCAGAAAGTCCTCAGGGTCAGTAGATGCTATAGAATCATTCAACCCCTCCGTAGCCAAAGTTGGCATCCAAAGCTTTTCAGTGCCAAGTTAGGATAAGGATTTTAGGATCATTGATTTTTAGACCCAGAGGGGACCATCTGATCCAACCCCTTCATTTTATAATGATTTAAAAAAAAATAAATGTCATTCCTGAACTCCATTTTGTCAATTCCTTCTCTGGGAAACTGGCTTATCATGTAAATAATAGGATTTTAGAGTTGGAAGAGACCCTAGTGGCTTTCCAGTCTAACCTGTACCTGCTCATCGGTTGTCCAGCTATGGTTTGCATATTTCCAACAAAGGGGAACCCTTTACTTCCTAAGACAACTCGTTAAACTTCCCTGAGGTTTCTCCAAGCTAAAGATCCTCAGACCCCCTCAACTAATCTTCCTATGGCACGGACTCGAGATCCTTCACCATCCTCGCTGCCTTCCCATGGATGTTGTTGTTGTTTTGCCATATCCAACTCTTCTTGACCCCAATTAGGGTTTTCTTAGCAGAGACACTCGAGTGATTTGCCATCTCCTTCTCCAGCTCATTTGACAGATGAGGAAACTGAAGCAAACAGGGTTAAGTGACTCTTCCAGGGTCACTCAGCTCATAAATGTCTGAGGCTAGATTTGAATTCATGAAGATGACTTCCTGATTCCCAGCCCACTCGCTGCCATTACTATGGCTGCTGTCCTTGCTATTCTTAGAAGAAGACCCTCCATCTCCTGACTGAGAATCCTCACCGACTGTCCACCATGGCTGGAATGCTCTCCCTATTCCTCTTTACTTCTTGGCTTCAAGTCCTGGCTAAACTCCCACCTTCTACAAGAAGCCTTTCATAATCCCCTAAATGCCTAGTGCCTTATCTCTAATTTATCCTGTTTGCATCTTGTTTGTACAGAGTTGTTTTTATGTCTCTTCATTAGACTGTGAGCTTCTTGAGAGCCGTGACAGTATCCCTTGTGCATAGCCCTGTGCCTGACCCAGAGTAGGTACTTCATAAACACTTGTTCACTGGCCTTGCCTTGATTTCCTAAATGTTGGCACCTAGAGCCGAGCATCAAACCACAGATGTGATGAGGCTGAGACAGAGTACAGTTGCTGTCTCTGAGAAGCTTGTTGTCTTTCAGGCGTTTTCCGTTGTGCCTGACTCTTTGTGACCCCATTTGGAGTTTTCTTGGTAAAGAGACTGGAGTGGTTTGCCATTGGCTTCTCAGGCTCATTTTACAGATGTGGAAACTGAGGCAAACAGGGTGAAGTGACTTGCCCAGGGTGACACAGCTTAGTGTTCAAGACTGGATTTGAACTCATGAAGATGAATATTCCTGACTCGAGGCTTGCGCTCTCTCTACTGTGCCACTCTCTGCCTGTCTTAATGATTTTTCTCAAGAATATAGAACTCGCTGTTAAGAAAGCATCAGAGTTGCACATGTAAAATCTACACGAGATTGTTTACACATCTCAAGGGAGGTGGGGAGTTGGATGAGGAGGGAGAGAGAATCTGAGGCTGAATATTTTTTGAAAAATGTTGTACATGTATAACCCAGATCAAATTCGCCTGCCAGCACCTGGAGGGAGAAGAGAAGGGAGGGAAGGAGATAAGTTCAAGCACAAAACTTGGGAAAATTCATATGGAAATTTGTTATTATATATTTAAAACTATATAAATATATTTTTAAAAAAGAAACATGTTGGAAACTTTTTACATGTAATTGGGAGGAAATGAAATGAAAAATAAAAAATATATAGTCAAGAGAGCGTCGGAATAGGATTCTATCTTTCTTCCGGGGAGGTGAAAGTCAATACCCAAGTCAACTCTTACTATGACTAGGCTATCTTGCCTCTCTCTCTAAGTGATCAATCAAAATGGTGCTGTAGCTTAGACCTGCTTCTCCTTCACCAAAGTCTTGGATCATATACATTGCTTTCAAGAGCCCCATTAGGCTGCGCGTGCCAAGTCTTCTAGCTCCCTTTTCTCTTCAGTGATCTGCCTAGGATTTTTATACAAATTAGATTTCAGATGTTTCCAGGAAAATATAGGTCATGAGGAACACCAGCCGCACCATGATTTCTCGTATTGTGATTCTCCCTCTCCCCGCTCTGGCCCCATCATTTCCCTGTGGCTTCTGCCTGATGGGAGCCCCAACTGATAGTTCAGAAATTGTTCAACTCTGGGAGGTAGATCGTGAAGGGGGAGTGTTGGCAGCCCCTCGTGACGGCGGCGTATCTCTCCCCAGACTCACAGGAGCGGACAGTGCGGAGGTTTGAAGCGGAGGGCATCGCCAACTACACAGCCCTGCTGCTGAGCAAAGATGGAAAAACCCTGTTTGTGGGGGCCCGGGAGGCCCTGTTTGCCCTCACTAGCACTAGCAGTTTCCTGCCCGGGGGGCACTACCAGCAGGTAAGAGAGTCTGGGGGCAGGTGGATGGGGTGAAGGAAAAGAACGGGTGGTGGGCAGGCAAATTGGACCGAAGGTCTTCTGGGACAGGAAGGAGGGAAGAAACGTTTTTTGTTGTTCTGTTGATCCCTTTCAATAGCAACAACACCAAAAAGAGTTGTGAATTTCCTCTATTTTAATATCCCAGAGTAATTTAATGTATTATTCATAATATTCTTAACAATCATTTACTGCTTAAGGTGCCATTAAGAAATTTTTAGCACAGACCTCCTGGACCCCCAATCTTTAGCCTATCCTTCCTCTTCCTTAGTATTAACCTTGTTCTTTTGTCGGGGATCTTCTAGCTGCTGTGGAGTGCCGATCCAGAGAAGAAGCACCAGTGTGTCTTCAAGGGCAAGGACTCACAGGTGAATTGATTGGAGTGCAAGGGGGTGCCTCTAGGCTGAAGAAGGAACAGCAGGTTGTGGGAGGGTGTCACCCCCAAATAGAGTCTTCCTGGAAAAGCAGCCCTGACTAATCCCTTTTTTGATCTAGATAAAGGGACTTTAACCAGTTGTAATTGAATATCCATTGACCTCTGCCTTAGCGGGCTGCTACGGGAGGAAGAATGGGTGACTCAGAAGGGAGTCTTCCTTTCTAGAGGGGAGCAGATCTTATTTCTGGTGGTCTTGAGAGGCTTGGAGCCCTGAGTAGCAATCCCAACAAACCTCCAACTCAGGACATTTGCGAGACCCCTTTGTTCTGTAGTGTGTTGGCATGGAGGCAGTCCTGGGAATTCCTTTGAGGATCATGTTCCCCTCCCCAGAGGTCCCAGAAGATGCTCCCTGGTCTCGAGAACCCCAAATAGATGGTGTTGCTCTGGAGAACCCCGTCTTCTCCCGTCTTGGTCACTTCAATGCCATCTGGGAGTCTAATTCAGTCTGAGAAGCCTGAGGTCCCCCCAGGTTCATGCAGCCATCTTTCTTGAGACCCCTAGAGTGGAGCCGTATTTTTTCTGTGGGGCTCCGTAGTGTTTGTATGTGGTGATGAACGAAGAAAGGAGGGGAGCGTGCAGGATGCTAACGGTTGCTTTTTCCTCCTAGAGGGACTGTCACAACTACATCAAGCTTCTCCAGCCACTCAACAGCACCCACTTGTACACCTGTGGCACAGCTGCCTTCAGCCCCGTCTGTGCCTACATAGTAAGTGACAGTCCTCGCCAGTCACCCCACTTCCTCAGGTCCCATGAGGGCTGTCTCCATTCTCAGACGGGCCAGAGGAGCTCCATAAAGCTGCCCAGTGCCTCCAGCTCTGGTCATTTCATGTAGAGAACTTGGTTTTTTCCAGTTCTTCTTGAAATTACTCGAGAGAGGGACATAGGATCACAAATTGGGCTGGAGGAGACCTCAGAGTCCATTTAATCTACCCCCTCCTTTTTTCCCTCTTTTTTTAAATTTTATTTTTTATTGTTAAACAAAACACACTTCCATATTGGTCATTGTTGTAAGAGCACTCCTAGAAAACCAAAACCCTCAATACACTGATGTGAGTCAACTCCGGCAGTTCTTTTCCCTTCCCCATTTTATAGATCATATAGAGGAAACCAAGGAGTATCAGGGACATTAAGCCACTTGCTTAAGGTCATATCAGTGGTAAACAGGTAGGCAGCAAGGTGGAACAGTGGACAGAATATTCAGGCTCGGAAGACCTGAGTTCAAATTTGACCTCAGACATTTCCAAACTGTGATCCTGGGCAAGTCACTTAACCTCTGATTTTTCTGTCTCAGTTTCCATAACTGTAAAATGGGAATCATAATAGCACCCACTTTCCAGAGCTTTTGTGAAGATCAGGTGAAATAAATTTCTAAGCACATAGCCCCCTGCCTGCCTGGCACATAATTGGTGCTTAACCAATGCTTGCTTCCTGCCTTCCTTCCTCTAAGGAGAGTCTTATATGCATAGAAGATCTCAGTTTCCTCATTTATAAAACAAAAGGAATAGACTAAACGAGCTGTCCGATTCAGCCCTAAAATTCTAGGATTTGTCTAAGAATTGAAAAATTACTTTCTGTGCCCAAGACACTGACCCTTATATCTCAGTATGGCACATGGGTGATGCTACATTCCTGAATGCCAGTGCCAGTGTATGGGGTGCTCAGGGAGGAGTAATATATTTGGTATGGAGGGCTTGTCGTGCCCTCCTAGGGCAGCTCTCCAGCCTCTGACCCCCACCTGACACCCAGTTCTCACTTGTGGCTCCCAGTAGCTGCTAGCATGCGGCAGCGGCCATCCCCGGCAACGGCTTTGACAGGCCGGCTAAACCTTGTGAGAGTAGCCATCAGGTAGTCGACCCCTGGTGAACCAGGGCTTTGCTCACCCAGCATGTGAAAACTGCTTCGGCGGAACAGGCGGAAGAAACCAACAAGAAGGTTCAACGGCTGAGATGGCGACGCAGCAAGGCACTGTGGAGTGCTCAGGGCGTGCTGGAGCACAAAAGACAACACGGCCATCCAATGCAGCTGAGGAAGTCTCCAGGTGTAACGACTTTTCGTGCCACTGGACCCAGGCTTCCGACGCCGAGAGAGTGGGACCATCTCTGTGCATTGACTCTTCCACTTAAATCTTCATGCACAAGTGTCTTTGTGCACAAAAACGCACAAAGTCAATCGTCATCCTCGGTTATCGAGAGACTACTACACACGAATGCCAGTGCCAGTGGGTTAGGGGAGACCTTACCAAGCGGGAAAGACTTAGCAGCAGATTTGGGGTGGTTGATTGCATAAAGCCTGGCTTAGCTCAGTCCAGAAAGATTCAACATCAAATGGGCTAAAGCATTAGGGATTTTTTTTTTTAGTTAGAACAACTCCTAAAAACCATTTATTAATAATAGCATTTGGGCATAGGTGGGTGGCTCAGTAGATAGAGTGCCAACCCTGGAGGAGGGAAGTCCTGGCTTCAAATCTGGCCCCAGCTAGGTTTGTGTATGTGTGATCCTGGGCAAGTCAATGAGCCCCAATGGTTTAGCCTTCATTGCTCTTCTGCTTTGGAACTAATACTTAGTATCGATTCTAAGACAGAAAGTAATAATTTTTTTTTAACCCGTACCATCTTGGATTCAATACTGTGTATTGGC
This sequence comes from Monodelphis domestica, assembly GCF_027887165.1. Lineage (NCBI taxonomy): Eukaryota > Metazoa > Chordata > Mammalia > Didelphimorphia > Didelphidae > Monodelphis > Monodelphis domestica. The sequence goes on along the minus strand of NC_077227.1, from coordinate 126,229,736 downwards.
TCCAAGGCAGAAGAGTGGTAAGGACTAGGCAATGGGGGTCAAGTGACTTGCCCAGGGCCACACAGATGGGATGTGTCTGAGGCCAAATTTGAACCCAGGACCTCCCATCTCTAGGCCTGGCTCTCAATCCACTGAGCTACCCAGCTTCCCCCTGGAAAGTAAGACTTTTAAAAAAATAATGGCCTGGAAGGATATGCTCAATGCTGATGAAAGAAGAAGCTCCCTCTTTGAGATCAGAGCTTCCTAAAATTTCCCTTGAACCAGAAGCCCTCTGCCAATGCAGATCGAGTGTTCTACAACTTAGAGTCTTTATTGCCTGGAGCGCTGTGAAATTCAATCAATCAATCAATTAATAATAAGCATTAATCACTTCCTGTGTGCCAGGACAGCTAGATGGTTCATTGATAGGGTGCTGGGCCTGCGCTCGGGCAGATTCATCTTCGTGGGGCCAAATCCATCCTAAGACATTTACTGGCTGTGGGACCCTGGCTAAGTCCCTTACCCCATTTCCCTCAGTGTCTCATCTGTCCAATGAGTCTGAGAAGGAAATGGCAAACCGCTCCTGTATCTCTGCCAAGAGAACCCCAGATGGGGTCATGAAGAGTCATCCGTGACTGAAAAGAACGGAACAACTATAACAAAGCTGTGTTCCTGGCACCGCTCTAAGCAATGGGGTACAAAAAGACCCAGAAGACAGTCTCCACCCTGAAGGAGCTCACCAGTCTAGTGGGAAAGACGGCATCCACGCAAATATAAATATATATAAATAAATTAGCAGATACAGGATAAACAGGAAATAATAGCCGAGGAAGGGCTCCCCTGATTTGCCTGGGGTCACCCCGCCGGTATGGGGGCCTGGAATCCAAGCAGTCTCGATTCCCTTGGAATCGTTGGCTTGCTACTTGTTGGCCCCCTCTCCGGCGGCCTCTTCTCATGACTTGTTCCCATAAATCCAGCCTGCTCCCTGACATCCTCGTTGACTCCTGCGCCCCTTGGCTGCGCGGCGCCAGGGCTCTGAATGGTCTCGTTTGTCTTCTCCTTAGAACATTCAGAACTTCAGCTTGGAGCAAGATGGCGCCGGGAACGTCGTGCTTGAGGATGGGAAGGGTCGCTGTCCGTTTGACCCGGAGTACAAGTCCACGGCCATCCTGGTGGGTAAGTGTCCGGAGCCTTGGAAGGGGGCGTTTGGCTCCGTCCTGAGCACCATCCCGGCGAGGCAGAGTCGGGACCCCGCCCAGGAGCTTCCTCCGAGTGGTTCCCTTCCTCCTCCGGGCCGTGGTTGCCCAGGCTCTCCTGTGGACCGCGGAACCCCTGGGCTCGCGAGTGTGTGGCTGGGGTCAGGCACGCTCAGCTGTCGTTCGGGTCTGCTTCCGAGGACGGCCTGGCTGTGGGGAAGGGTGCTGCTGGCCGGTGGGGGACGGCCGGAGGAGGGGAGATGCTGGGAAGTGATGGGGCGCACCCGAGAGCAGCCTTCGCTTCGAGCATCTGCGCCCCAGCACGAAGAGGAGGAACCTTCCAGGTCCTTTCCAGGCCGCGACGCCACAAAGGACAGCTTGGAGCTGCCCTGGGCTCGGCCAGGGGGCCGCGCTGGGGCTGTTCCCATGGGAATGTTTCTCTTGGCAGATGGCAAGCTTTATGCCGGAACAGTCAGCAACTTCCAGGGGAATGAGCCAACCATCTCCCAGAGCCAGGGGAATCGCCTCACCCTCAAGACGGAAAACTCCCTCAACTGGCTCCAAGGTGAAGATGCCCCCCCCCCCCCCCCCCCGGCCTCGCCCCCCGGAAGCAGGGCCCGCGAGAGAGGGAAGCGGGTGGCGGGGCCCGGCGGGGGAGGACTTTGCCCGAACACTGTGACTCCGGCGAGGCCCTTTTGAGCCACGGGGCTCCCCTTGGGCTTCGTCCAGCCGCTGACTCGGAGCCTTTCCCACCCCACACAGACCCGGCCTTTGTGAGCTCCGCTTACATTCCCGAGAGCCTGGACAACCCGCGCGGGGACGATGACAAGATCTACTTCTTCTTCAGCGAGACCGGAAAGGAGTTCGACTTCTTTGAGAACACCATCGTGTCCCGGATTGCCCGGGTGTGCAAGGTGAGGGCCCGGGACCGGCGAGCGTCCGTCCTTCTCCCACCTGTTGCCAGGCCTTTCTGCGTCTGCCACATTTTAGATGGCAGCTCCCTGAGGGCGGGCAGCAGGGGCTGCTTTTCCTCTGGCCCCAGTGCCTAGCCCGGTGCCCTTCATGCAGCGGGTGCTTAATAAACGCTTTATTGTACAGAAATAAAGCGTAATGACTGAGAGGCGGGAATGGTCAGCAGACCCCACAGGCCTTGCCTGCAGGCAGTGGCCGTCCTGGGAGGTCAGAGCTGGGCAGGGCGCCGCGCAGCGTTAGAGACTCCCTCCCCACGCGGTCCCACAGAACCCAGCCTTTCTTCTCTCCGGACAGGGGGACCTGGGTGGGGAGAGAGTCCTGCAGAGGCGGTGGACGTCCTTCTTGAAAGCCCAGTTGCTTTGCTCCCGGCCGTCCGACGGCTTCCCCTTCAATGTGCTCCAAGATGTCTTTGTGCTGAGCCCTGGCCCCAAGGACTGGCAGGACACCCTCTTCTATGGCGTCTTCACGTCCCAGTGGTAGGTGCCCGGCTGGCCACAAGCCAGATGAGCCGGGGGAATAGAAGGGTCTGGACCGTGTTAACGAGTGAGGAGGAAGCTGGGGGGGGGGGGGGGGCTGCACATCCTCCTCTTGCCATTTGGAGAGCTCCGAGGGGGCTCTGTGGTCGAAGCCGGGCCCTCGTGACGGCTCCGCTCTTCTCTCCGTTGCAGGCACCAGGGCGCTGCGGGGGGCTCAGCCATCTGTGTCTTCACCATGCAGGATGTGGAGAGTGCCTTCAACGGCCTCTATAAGGAAGTAAACCGAGAGACCCAGCAGTGGTACACAGTGATGGATTCGCCGACGCCCCGGCCAGGAGCGGTCAGTGTCCCCTCCTGCCGCTTTGCCCCGCTGTCGAGCCTCCCTGAGGAAAGCAACGGCCACCTAGCCTCGGTCCGCTCACCCTGGCTCCGGAGTCGGAGCTCCATCCATAGCGTAGACCTTTCGGCGTGTATAAACGTAGAACAGACCTAGAAGAGGCTTTTGAGACGTCAAATACCCGTTAAAGGCTCGGCGCTTCCTCCCAGCCCTGATGGACAGGCGTTTCCCCGGAGGCGTCCTGCTGCGTGTCATTCTTTCTTACCTTTCCTTCCGTTTACATTTTTCCTCCAGTGCATCACGAATAGTGCCCGGGAGAAGAAGATCAACTCCTCTCTGCAGCTCCCTGACCGGGTGCTCAACTTCCTCAAAGATCACTTTTTGATGGATCGCCAGGTCCGGAGCAGCCCGCTGCTGCTGCAGCCCAGGGCCCGGTACCAACGCCTCTCGGTGCACCGAGCGGCCGGCCTGCACCGCTCTTACGACGTCCTCTTCCTGGGCACGAGTGAGTTCCCTGGGCTCTGGGATGGAGGGAAGGGGCCGCTCTGAAGGGGGCCGGAGGGGCGCCAGGCCTTCTTGTAGGCGGAGGAGCTGAGCTTCCCTGTCCTCCCACAGGCGATGGCCGCCTGCACAAAGCTGTGCATTCAAGGCAGAGGATGCACATCATCGAGGAGATCCGGCTCTTCCCATCTGACCACCCGGTCCAGAATTTACTGTTGGACCCCCAGAGAGTAAGCAAGGATGCCCTGGAGAGGAAGGGACGCGAGGCTCGGGGGATTCCACCCTGGGATTAAGGGGAGTCGTGGGCCCGGTATCCCAGGATCCATCCCAGATTTCCCTCACGGCCTTTTGTCTTGTTCAGGGACTACTGTACGCTTCTTCCTACTCGGCTGTGGTTCAGGTGTCTGTGGCTAACTGCAGCGTCTACACAAGCTGCGGGGAATGCATCCTGTCCCGAGACCCGTACTGTGCCTGGAGCGGCACCGGCTGCAGGGACGTCAGGCACTACCAGCCGGATCTGGCCTCCCAGTAAGAACGCCCCTTCTCCCCCCGCTGGCCCACGTTCCCCCCGCCGGGTCCTTTGCTGAGGCGCTTTCCTGGGCGCTGGCCCGGGCCTTCTGCCTCTTGTTCTCCCGCTTTCACTCTGGAAGCAACACTGGAGCGAGTTCCACCCTGATCTTAACTAGCAATAGCTCACGGTGGTACAGTGCTCGCTGTGTGCGCTTTACAAGTAGCCCGTTTGATCCTCCCCACAGCCTTGGGGGGAGGCTCTATTCTCCTCATTTTACAGACGGAACAATGGAGGCAAAGAGGGGCTCAGTGACGTGCCCCCGAGAAGGGGGTGCTCTCCCAGAGGGTGGCGTCCCCTCGCTGGCCCGAGCCCTCACTTTGCTCTCCTCCTCAGGCCGTGGGTACAGGACATCGAAGATGCCGACACCGGGCGGCTCTGCAACAGTTCTGCCTTCGGCCTCCTGCCTCCCGGCTTCTCAGGTGAGGCGTTCTCTCTCCTTCGGAGGGCGGCCAGAGATGGGAAAGGGTCCGGGATCCAAGTGCAGGGGGCGGCCTGGAGCCTCCGGGGCCACGTGCTGGGGCTCCGGGTTCTGGGGGCGGAGCTGCCTCGCACCCTAATAACTGTTTCCTCGGCAGACAAGACACCGTGCAAGCAAGTCCACTTCCAGCCCAACACGGTCAACACCCTGACCTGCCGGCTGCTCTCCAACCTGGCGTCCCGGCGCTGGCTCCACAACGGGGCGCCCGTGAACCACTCCGCCTCTTACCGCGTGCTGCCCAGCGGGGACCTGCTCCTGGTGGGCAGCCAGGACGGCCTGGGCTCTTTCCAGTGCTGGTCCCTAGAGGAGGGCTTCCAGCAGCTGGTGGCCAGCTACTGCGTGGAGGCCACCGAGGGGGCGGCCGATGGGGAGAAGGGCTCCATCATCCCGTTAATCATCAACACGTCCCGGGTGAGCTCCCCTGCCAACGGCAAGGCCGCTCTGGCCCCTTACAAAACCTACTGGAACGAGTTCTTGCTCATGTGTGGCCTGTTTGGATTTGCCGTCGTGCTTCTCGCCCTCTTCTTCCTGTACCGCCACCGGGACGGCATGAAGCTCTTCCTCAAAAAGGGAGAGTGTGCCAGCGTACATCCCCGGACCCGGCCCGTGATGCTTCCCTCAGAAAACCGGTCCCTCAATGGGGGAGGCCCGCCTAGCGCCCTGCCCGACCACAAAGGGTACCAGGCCCTGGCTGACAGCTCTCCGGGGCTCCGGGCCTTCACCGAGTCAGAGAAGAGGCCACTCAGTGTTCAGGACAGCTTTGTGGAGGTGTCTCCCACGTGCCCCCGGCCCCGGGTACGGCTGGGCTCCGAGATCCGTGACTCTGTGGTATGAGCCGAGATGGCTCACAGCTAACCCCGGCTCGAGGGACTGTGACTCCGTGTAGAGTAACCAGCCGGACCTCTTCCTCATCAGACAGCACCCAGAATCCCGAGAGCGGAGCGAGCTGGGCAGCTCCCTCCCAGTTCCTATGGGACCAGCCGGAGGGAAGAGGATCCTCACTTCTCTATAAGCATGACTGTGAGGCGTCTCCTCTCAGTCAGGAACAGAAACATGGGGGGTTTGTCTGGCCCCGAGCGGCCACCTTGGAGCTCCACACAGGGAGGCTGCAGCCAGAAGCTGTCCAGAGGGGGCCCAGGTGCTCAGTGACCTCTCTCATTCATGCTCAGACTTTGCTGAGACTGTCGATTCCTGAGCCCTTCTGAAAACATTTTTTTTTAAAGAGAAAATGTGAAACAAGCATGAGGAATGAGAGGTGACCCAGAATTCTTCTTCCAGCCTTGGTTGCTGGAAGGGATTCGGTCCATGGACTTGCCTCCCTACACACAATCTCCATGGGGCATTTTGGATGTATTAGAACAATAATATGGATGCCTGAGCCTGAGGGAAATCCATCTTCTCTTCCACGTGCCTCCTCCTAATTCGCCTCACGTTCTGCTGCCAAAGTTATTGCAGAGGCCTAGGGCCAACACAGAAGCCTCCGAGGAGTCTTGGCTTTTGCTGTGCCAGGGACCCCTGACAGTCTGGAAGCCAACCCAGGGCACGCTTCCTCCCTACCTCCACAACAATCAGGCCATGGACAACAGGAGGGTGGTTGTGTCACTGCCATATCCTGTCCAGCCACAGGACTAGTGGTAGCCCTCTTGGGACACTAGAGGGATGGCATAAGGTTGGTTTGTTCCCTGTGTCAAGGGAGGAGATAGAAGCACATTCCATTTTTTATGGAGTTCACATGGACTAGATTTACTGTCTTCCCTTCCTGATAATCTAAAAGAACCACTGTGTCCCTTACCTTCCTTTGTCCTTTGGCCCTTTTGGACTTCCGACTTTCCCTAAATAACTAACTTCCTCAAGCTTGATAATTCTCTGGCCCTTTGTGCTGTTTCTGCCCAAAGGGACATTGACACTGCCCAGTCCAGGGACCATAAGAATCTTGTGTTTTATATAACTTTTTTTATAAAATGCACTTTACATTTTTTTAAAATAAAATTGGAAATTTAATTTTAGTCTATGCAATGGGCCTTTCCTCTCACACTGAATGCTATTAATTAAAAACTGCTTCTGACTGCCTTGGGCATGGAGAGAGCTTCAGGAGAAAAGCTCAATCCTCTACCCACCTCCATTTCTCTTAATGCTAGGCTTGACTCGACTTACACTTTCATTAAGCTGCTTCATCTCACTTTCTTCTGGCGGGGCAGTGGTCAACGGTCGATTTGTTGTTGCTAAGTAAGATTCAGACGGGAAAGAGATGTTAGGAATTTTAAGTTAGTTTGTTCTGTAACTAAGTTACACGAATGAGGTGAGGTGGCGACCGCCAGCAGTCTAAGTTTTTACAATTAAGGACGCAATCTCCATGTACTGGGAGAAAGATAGCCTAATAGGATAGGAACAATGTGCTGAGCACAAATAATTCACCCTTCTCCAAGTAAACACAGAACAAGAAGTTCATTTTGTATCCTGCACGTTCCTGCTTTTAAGAGAACTCTATGACCTGACTCTACTGTAGTTCAGAAATGTTCTATTAGTTCCTTCCTCAGTCTAACTCTTATTAATCTTATGAGACCTCTCTGGCCTCCTCAAGCTTTGTCCAATGTACCCACTGAAGCATGCATGAGCAAAACTTCCAAATATTTATTATTGATTAGTATAAACATGAACAGTGTTGTCATAATGGCAGTGAGGAGAGGAGAGGCCATGGCTTGGAAGTACCTTCCCTGCCCAGGGGACTGGACTGCTCCGTACAAGCGCCAGGGCTAGCCCAGGCATAGCGACCATTTTCGAGGAGTTGGCACTGCAGGTGAGGTCACTGCATAGAAGAGAGTTTCTCAAAGAGAGGTTGGTGCAGCCGGACACTGCAAGTATCCATCACAGGACAATCTTAAAGGAACTGGAAGAGATGAAGATACAGGGGTTACTGATCCACTATAGAATTGGCATGTGAGTACAGGACAGCAAATGAGACCCAGATCGGTAAATGTGTTCCCCTAAAATCCATTGTGGGGGGAGGGGGGCATCTGGGTGGCTCAGTGGATTGAGAGCCAGGCCTAGAGATGGGAGGGCCTAGGTTCAAATCTGGCCTCAGACACTTCCCAGCTGTGTGACCCTGGGCAAGTCACTTAACCCCCATTGCCTAGCCCTTACCACTCTTCTGTCTTAGAACCAATACACGACATTGATTCTAAGACAGAAGGGTTTAAAAAAAAAACCAAAACATTTGGAATTGGCTTAGTCCCAGAGGATAATGGGGTTGACTCGGGTCATCCCTAACCCAAAGTCACTTATCTAACTCACCCTCTTCCTACCCTCCTGCTTCTAGCAAGATTCTAGGGTGCCTAAATCACCAGGTGGCCCTGGTTGTACCTGGTGAAATCAGGTGAACGGGAGATGACGTGTTGGAACTCTGAGAGGTTGATGGTGCCATCCCTGTCAATGTCAGACTCTTCTAAGATCTGCCCAGGGATAAGCGATAGAAGTTCAGTCAAAAGCCCCAAATACCTTCCCTTCTCCTACCCTTCATTTCCTTATACTGTCCAGGCTTACATTCTGAATGAGCTGATTCATCTCAGAGGGACTGAGTTGAGTGTCCTCCTCTGTCCCAGTAAGGCGGTTCACCAGCTGCTTCAGATCCTCTTTGTTCAAGGTCCCATCATCATCAAAATCTAGTTAGGAAAGACCAAGACAAAAAGTGATTCCTGCTGAAAAGACCATCATGCTGCCCCTTTCCACTCACTATATACCCTAGTCCTTCAGTCCTTACCGAAGATGCGGAAGGCATAGTGAGACTTAATGTCAGGGGTAGCTGCATCACTGAAGACACTGAGGAGGTCCAAGAAGTCCTCAAAGCTCAAACTGTCTTTTTCTGGTGCTGTGGAGAACACACGGCAAATACGGTCCTTGAAGGGGTTGGCCTAGAGCAAGAGAGGCTCTTGTAAGCAAAAGGACACTGGGTTTCTGATAGGGAATCAACCACTACACTTGGATTATATGTGTCCTTTGTCCAAAGCCCTGCCCTGGGAACTACAGAGGACTGCCTACATCACTAGAAAAACTGGAATAAGAAGGGGTTAACAGATTGCGAAATGTTCCAGAGATCCCAAAACTGGCAGTAATGAACTACTGAATGAAACGCTGTGAGAGGGGTATCACCTTGAGCTCTGGAAGTGTTAGGACCTTCTCGGTGGGTACCCTGGATACCTGGGCCGTCAGAGAGTCCACCACATTCTGAGACTCTGGAGGCAGCAGCTCAATAAACGTCTTGTGGGCCCTGGTAAAGAAAAGCAAAATTCATTCAAGCAACTCACAAATATTTATTCAATCCACCAACCAAACAAATACAATGCTTGAAGTTATAGTTTTTATTAAACGTTTAGCACTGTGGGAAGCTACCCTATATCTTACTGTTTAGTTAGGGTAGATAGAGAGGAGGGATGTGGGGACACTGGAATTAAAAAGAAAAACAACCAGAAAAAGTCAGGATCCTATGAATCAAAGGCAACAAAATATGAGAGATATCACAAAGCATATGGCTGGGATCAATAAAAAGTGATGAGGCTTCAAAGGAAAGAAGAGATTACTGTGGCCTAGTCACCAAAGAAGCCTTCATGAAAAATGGGTGGTAGGAATCTGTCAGTCAGTCAACAAGCATATAAATATATATATATATATATATATATATATATAAGTCCCTGATATGTGCCAGGCACTGTGCTAACTAAACACTAGGGATACAAAGAAAAGGGAAAACACAGTAGCTGCTCTTAAGGAGCTCACAGACCAATGGATTATCCCCATTTCACTGCCTGCACCAAGAATTAGTCTCTTCCAGTGTCCTTTAGGCTCACTCTAGATTCTACTCATTCAAACTTTTCCCAGATGCTCAGTCAATATAGCTCCTCACCCCTCCCTCAAGCTGCCCCTTCCAAGAAGGGTCTGGAACTTCCATTATTGACAAGTTCTCTGAAAAAGCTTTATCCCCCAGCCTTGATCTCTAATCATGTAAAACAAGCACAAAGAAAGGGCTGGTCCAAACACTCCAAGCTGAAGAAGTGGCTGAATTTCCACACTTTTATACTTGGTGCCTAGGGGAAACAGCACCACCCCTTGGTCAGCAAGGGCAGAAAACTAAAAGTAAGGAGCACAAGACTGCCATCAAAGCCAAAGAGGATTCTGAAGATCCTGCTTCTGGAGCCTCTTTTCCTGGAACATATAGCCCATGGGCCAGCTTCAAGTACAGGTTTATGACTGACAACCCAGCAGTGTACACGAGACCTGTCTCAGGACAGGACAGAAAGAGAAGAAGGCAAAGCAAGGGAGAGTAAAAGCAGCATGCAGGTAGTGGAAAGGCACTGAACTTTGGAGTCTGAAGACCTACATTCTAGTCCCAGTTCTGCCAACAGAGTAACTGTGTGACCTTGGACTAGTCACTTCAGCTCTCTGGGACTCGATTTCCTCCTCTGTAATATGAGGAAAGTGGCCTCAGTCTCCAAGATTTCTTTCAGTCCTAACACTCATCATAGAACTAGATGACCTCAGAGATAGTATAGTCCAACCCCTTCATTATTCGGGGGAGGAGACTGAGGCTCAGGGAAGGGAAGTGACTTGCCTAAGGTCACACAGTCACTCAGTGGCAAAGCCAGGCCAAGTCTTCTGGCCATAAATCCATCTGCTAAGTCCAGCTGCCTCCTGAGTAGTGTGGAGGCTGTAGGGGTACTTACAGGAGGATCTCCTGCTTCGTCAGGAACGTTAATTCCTGGAAAGGAAAACGAGAATTGATCGTTGGGCGTTGATCAGCCCGAGCAGAACAAGAGCTCCCCTCATCCCCTTGCTTGCATCCCCCCACCAGTCTGAAGGAACCTTGCACTTGGAGCCTTTTCAGGGTCCCCCATCCCTCAAGGGTAGGAGAAGATCAATGGGGAGGGGAAGGAAGAAAAGGGCTAGGCTGTGGGGTGGAGGGGGAGACGGGCCGTGCATGGCCAAGGGCCGTCGCCCCCCAACCCCATGCCCATGGGTCCAGGGCCCAAAGCCGCCCACCCAGCCCGGGGAAAGCACTGCCCTGGCCAGAGGCAAGCCTGGACAGATCTGTCGTCCCCACCGCACCTGGTACTCCGACAGCAGCTCCTTGGAGAGCTGGCTGGTCGAACTGCCCATAGCCTTGCTACACCCTCCGGGTCCAGACCGAGCGACTCCGCCAACTCCGATCCCGGACAGCAACAACTTTCCCACTCACTTCCGCCTCTCGCGTCACCCGCCCCGGCCGCCCGCCCAGTCCCCGCGGCAACCGAGGAAATTCCGACCACCCCGCCTCATTTGCCGATAGGCTCCGCCTCTTTCTTAAAGGGCCCGAGGGCCAGTTCTTAATTCCCAGGGCGAAATCCTAGGAGAGCGTTACCAAAATCAGGCGTGTGGCGAGTTTAGCCAAGGGGTGTTAAGAGAGTTTGAGCCGGAGTCATGGGACCTGTGTTGCTGCTGCACCTTAGAAGACAGCTCTTCATTCCCACGCCTAAAAGAGAGAGAAGCAACGGGATGTTGTGGAGAAAACGCGAATTTTGAACGAACAGGTCTCTGGGGCTCAGTTTTCTCGCCAGGTGATAGTGGGCCTGAACCCAGGACATCATTTCCCACAATACATAGGGACGAAAGACCCTAGCTCATTGGGAGAGAGTCTCTGAACTACATCTCCCAGAGGGCTGTGCATGAGACTGGAAAGATCGTGTAATTTTATTGGTAGTGCTTACACCATTTGAAGCGGGAGGTTTTTTTAACTACTACTGCTTTTCTAGGGAACCCCACGGTTAAACAAAGGAGTGGGCCAGTTTCTTCACTCCGACTCCTGGAAACTCTCCAAATGATGTGACTATTCCTGGTCCACTTCCTAAAGCGCAAGTAAACTCTTGTCGCCTCCCTAACTCAAAAACAGAGGCTCCCTATCACCTCCAGGAGCAAATACACAAAAAAGTTCTGTTTGGCGTTCAAAACCCTTCTTTATCTATCTCCGTCCTACCTCTTCACTGTTCTTACTCCAAAATCCCCAACACGTATTCTTCGATCCAGTGACACTGGCTGTTCAACGAACAAGACATTACATCTCTTGAGTAGAGAGTTTTCTCTGGCTGTAGCCCATGCCTGGAAGGCTCTCTCCTCCACTCCTATTACTGACCTCTCTTGGCTTCCTTTAAGCCCTAACTAAAAACCTATCTTCTACAGGTAGCCTTCTCAAGCCCTCTTCATTCTCTCTCTTATTTCCCCCTCTCTCCGACCCCATTTATCCTGTATGTAGCTTTTTAAAAAATCTTTGTCAGCTTGTCTCTATAGATTGTGAGCCCATTTAGACAGCAGGGGCTAAATTTTGCTTCATTTTGTCTCTCCAGTGCTTATCGCAGGTCCTGGCTCATAGCAGGCGCATAATTCATATTTATTGACTGACCTTGAGATTCCAGAGCCTAGGTGAGAGGCGTCATCAGCTCATTTTCTTTCTTCAGTATACATGCTGCAGAAGCAAGTACAGCCCACTTTCTTCAAAGACCCTCTGCAAGGGGCAGAAGAGTAACACCCTTATTTAACCCCTGGGACCTCGAGATTATGGAGTAACTGTGTTCTTCTGGTCTCTTCTAGTGAGATTACTGGGGAATTAAAGGAGAAATTAATTAATTTCCTAGAAGAGTGGTAGCCAAGATGGGCGCGGAGAATATTTCTCAATTTGATCCCCTAATTTGTATTTATGTTGCTTAATGTCTGACTGTAATGTTGGTATGTATGTATTAGATGTATGTGCGTGTGTGGCTTCTACGGACTAGCAAGAGAGCGTTTACCTGAAATGAAGGTTTGAGCCAGGAGCTGAGAAATCAATCACCCCTAAAACTGCATCATTTCAGGAGGATCGAAGGTCTGTGTAAAATGAGGATAATGGACAAGATAATTTCTCCAGAGTCCCTTCCAGCCCTGAATCCTGGGATTCTAAGACCTGACAGAATTGGGGTGGGGAGAAGAATCCGGGGTGGAAGGGGGAGGGGAAAATTGTCTCTGCCTCTTAAAACGGGGCGGGGCATAATTAGCATGCCCCGCCCACCAGCTCCTCAAGAAGGATGTGGGTGATCTTTTCTCTACCTCATAGTTGCTCCTGGCCTTTAAAAGGGACGCATGCGCATTCGTGACCGCCGAAGCGTTCAGGAAGTCGGACTGCCAGCTTCCTCTCCCCGGTTCCAGGAAAAGGCACCTGTGCTACCTAGGACAGCTTTGGAGGGAAAAGCCAAGGTGAGGAATGGAGGGGAGCGAGGGAAGAGAGGCGGTGCACTTACTTTCTGGAGGAAAGCAGAAGGGGAAGGGAGAAAAATATAGTTGACAGTTATTTGGAAGCCTCTGTGCTGGGAAGATTGAAATCTCTGGAACCTCAGTAGTAGGAGGGGAGTCCGAGGGAAGGGTGGTACGCAGGAAATTTTCATTTGATAGTCTTCAACCCACAAGTAGATTTCTCCCTCCTCTAAACTCCCTTGCCTCCCCACTCTCTTTTTTCCCGACATCTTTAACGGAATTTATCTGGTGTTGCGGATGTTTGTGGAAGGAGTTTTATTTGGAGTCAAAAAGGGGAGGGGGGAGGAAATAAGCATTTATATAGCGCCTACTATGAGCCAAGCACCAACTTGAACAAATACAAATCACTGTTTGGTCCTTATGACAGCCCCACAAGGTAGGGTGCCACGATTATCCCCATTTTACAATTGAGGAAACTGAAGCAAACGAGGTTAAGGGAAGTCGAATTTGAATGCAGGTCTTCCTGACTCTGGGCCCAGCACGAACCACTCCTGGGTTTACGCCCTAATTCCACCACTTACTGGCTTTATGACTTTTACTCTATGTCACTAAACTTCAGATTCTTCTTTGGTAAAATTAGGACACCAGTCCTGGCTACCTCATGGGACTGTTATGAAGTTCAAGCAAATATGCATGTGCTCTTTGAAAACTTAATTCATCATCTACATGGTAAGGTAAAAATATGTGAATGTTAATTTCTGTAAATGTCTTTAAATGTTTTATATTCCCTACTACACTGTAAAAGCAAGGACAAGTTTTTTTTCTTTGAAGGACAATGGCCATCACTTATTTCCTCATTGTATCTCAAATTTGCATATTGGAGTGGGTCAATAAATATTTGATGAATTGATGAATCAATTATTTGGCATCCAACCATGGCCTTGTCCTCTCCACTGCTTTCTAGACACACAGGACTCATTGCTAACTTGTTTAGGAAGAAGACAACTTTCCAAAGTTTCAACTAATTGATTTGAACTAACGGAAGATGACTAAGAGCCAGCTATCAGGAGACATATATAAGTTTAATGAAGCATTTTCCCCTTCCTCTTTCTATTTCCTGATTCACTAGAAAGACATGGCACTACTAGTGAGAATTTCAGAGGGATTGGTTCAATGGCAGATGAAAAAGATGTTATGAGACAAACTTTATAATCCTTATCAAGTTTTCCTTTGTTAAGTTTGGCCTTGCATACATTTTGAGGGATTATAATTATAATTGTGATTATAATTATAATTTGTGTAATTAGAATCTGCACCCCAGGACTCTGAATCCCAGGGTCCCACTTTCATTTTGAAGTTATAGCCTTACATTTTGGAGATGAAAGTTTGTGTGTGATCCCACCTTATCCCCCCACCCCCAAAGTGGCTGGGAAAATTTCTCTTTACTTAGGCTTTTACTTTTGTCTTTTTATTTCTTCTACTTTGAATGATTATTAATAAATCTTATTAAATAAACTTGGAGTTATGATATTAAATTTAGTCTTACAACATATTATGGGGCATATATGTACAGTTATATATAGAGGCGGCAGGAGTGGGAAAAGCTGTTTTTAGGAAAGTAGATGTTAAAAAATATTTTCCCAGAACTTTAAAAGTTATTTTTGGGAGCAGCTAGGTGGCTCAGTGGCTAGAGCCAGGCCTAGAGAGGAGAGGTCCTGGACTCAATTCTGGCCTCAGATACTAACTTGCTCGGTGATCCTGGACAAGTCACTTAATCCCATACTGCCCAGCCCTTAATACTCTTATGCCTAGGAACCAATACACATTATTAATTCTAAGATAGAAGGTAAGAGGTTGTGTTTTTTTTTAAGTTATTTTTAAAGGCAATTAAAAAAACAAATCAAGGAATCAAAAAAAAATTTTTTTAAGTTCAGTTTAAAGTCCTTAGAAATTTAGTATATCATACTTTGTGTTCCTTCACTACTTGTTATTGTGTTCCAGGTGACCTGGAGGAAACCCTGCCTGGTAGAACTTGGGATTTGTACCATTATCATATGGCTGTACCACAGAATATAAATGAAACTTCACATTTACCACCTCTGAGCAATGGCTGTGATGAACAGTCAAGACTCTCCGTTGGGCTGGGAGTATTAGATTTTGTATATCGCCAGGAGGAGCTGAGAGTGAAAGGGATACAATGGCAGACTAGTGAATCTGGTGAACTGTGTCCCCCTTTGCTGTCTCGTTTTGATTGTGCCCTCCAGTCATCCTGGAAACAACGGATGGAACAAGGATTGTTTCGTTACTGCCTTGGGGACCTGCAGACCCAAATCCTACCTGGCCCTCTGGGTTTTGTGGCTCAACTGAATGTGGAGCGAGGTGTACAGAGAAGACCCCCCCAGAACATCCAGAGTGTGAGGCAGGCATTTGACCCTCAGCAGTTCCATTTCAATAAGATCCAACCAGGAGAAATCCTCTTCCACCTGTGCAGAGATCCAGGCTTTCCAATGGCTCTCCAGTGCACTGAGGTCCTGGTAATTATCAATGTCAGTCCCTTGGAATGGGGACATGTGCTTTTTGTGCCAGAGCCCACCCAAGGGCTACCACAGATCCTCATGCCAGGCCCATTACAATTTGGTATAGAGGCTGTCATGCTTAGCACTCACCCAGGCTTCCGTGTGGGTTTCAACAGCCTGGGTGGCTTGGCTTCTGTCAACCACTTACATCTGCATGGGTACTATCTAGCCCACAAACTGCCAGTAGAGATAGCTCCAAGCCAGCCACTAGATCCCAGTGGTCATATCCACTTACTAGAAGGACTCCCAGCTCCTGGCTTCCTATTTTACATTGATGAGCCAGGACCAAAGTTGGAGGCATTGGTAGGCAGAGTCTGTCAAGTCACCAATTACCTGGCTGACCAGGAGATTGCACATAACTTATTTGTGACCCGAGGGGCCCCGCCTGGAAACCCACCATCCTCATTGACCTATTCTGGTATCCGGGTCATCCTTTGGGCCCGGAAGTCCAGATTTGGAGTTAAGGAAGGGGAGGCTTTCAATGTGGCACTGTGTGAACTGGCAGGGCACCTTCCTGTTAAAACTTCCCAGGATTTCCACAGTTTGACTGAAACTTCAGCTGTGAATCTCATTCAGCAATCTCTCCTGCCTCCATCTCAGTTTTTACAACTTCAAGAAGCTCTGGTGTCCCTCCTGAAATAGTAGGTGTTTCCCCAGAGTGATATTTATTTTCTAATTTATTATGCCTTAAATTTAGAGGGTTTCTCTTCCAAGTCATGACTATTCAAAAAACTTTCAGTGGCCCCCTATTGTTTGTAGAGGGTAGTACAAGCTCCCTAGAGGTCTAGCATTCAAAGCCCTTCCACATTCTTACTATTAATTGTCTTCATGCCTTCTACATGTCAGCCAAACTGAACTACTAGCTTGCTGTTCTTAAGCTAAGCGTTCCCAAACTCACATTTCCACCCATTCTCTTAATGCCTGCAATACCCTTCCCATTAATGGCCACTTGTCTTTGCTTTCCTGCATCTTAGGTGCTGTTTCCTCCATGAAACCTTTCCTGACCCATCTCCCATCCCCATTTTATGGACTCTCCTCACTATTATTTTGTATTCTTATTTTTGATTATAAGTTCCTAGAGGGCAGAGACCAGCTATTTTTACAGTACCCTGCACCTGTAGATGCTTAATAAATGTTTCCTGAATTTTGTTGCAGTAATATGTCTATAATATGTATGTATATATATATATATATGCATATGTACACATACACACACATTTTAAGTGGTCTCTAACCAGAGAGAGGAGGAATCATTCTGTCCAATATACCCTCAAAGCAATTTCCACATTTGGGACTGCTTTCCAACTGATTTTCTGGAGATTTAGGCAGAGAGAAGTTAAGCAAAAGGTCCAATATTAAGGATCTCCGAAAGGGTCTGGAGCCCAGATCTTCCCTCCTGCAGCTCCGTAGGACCAAGTAATTGACAAGGAGCCGCCTCCCAGGCCTTCCCGCCAAAGTTCGTTAAGCAGCCAGGGCCGCGAGTGCCCAGATGATTCATACAATGAGCCGCTTCAGGACTTTCGCGACGTTCTGGAGTTTGGCTCCCTAGAAACTATAAATTCTAGCGTGCATTGTAGGCAGTTCGGAAGGAAGACTGGGTTCGCGAGGCAGTAGCTTCAGGCCCCTTTGTTGTCGCGACGGCCCAGAAGTTGAGGTCTCTTTCTGCCCCGCCTAAGATGGCCGCGGCGAAGCCCAGGGTGGGTGTGGCTGCGGGGAAGAGGCCCCGCCCCTCCAGAATGCTTCTCCAAGGCGTGTCCATGGCGACGGCAGCGGTGGCGGCGGCGGCGGCGCTGCGAGCCTGTGGAGGCGCCGCCGCCGCCGGGGTCTCAGTGCTAGGTGAGAGCCCCGGGAGGGGAGCGGGCTCCCCTCCCGATCGGCAGGGTCAGCCTGTCCCCTTGGGCGAGGTGGTCGACCCCCGTAGACGGAGAAAAATACTAGTGGAGCGCTGGGCGAGGGGAGGGGCTGAGTACTCGGCCAGGCCGCTTCTAGGCTCTAGGGGGCGCAGCAGCTGTGCCGGGACCGCCCCCCACCGAGGCTCTGGTGATTAACTTTGTTTCAGCTCTTCCTATTAAAAATTGTCCAACCCTTCCTCGCTTCCCCTGCCCTGGTCGGCCGCGGGGAGGCGCCCCACTGTCTCCGCTCCCTTTATCCCAGCACTTTTGGTCCCTAGCTCCCTGGCATAGAGGGAGCGCGCAGCAATGGTTCTATCCTTCAGTTTGCAAGCAGGCGTCCCTCTATACATACCTGTCTACCTGAATCTATACTGTGTCCCTCTATTGCATATAGAGAAAGTAAGCCATGGGACAGCTGGAGACAAGCGTCAGAGCCAGGGCAGTCCTTACTAACCCCTTGCCTGGGTATTTTGCCTCAGCTGCAGAATCTACAAAAAATATGGAGACTACTGTCAGCAAAACCAGTGAATCAGAGGAAGACTATGGCGAGGAAGAGGAGTCAGAGGAGGAAAGTGTTAAAAAGGCTACAGACCCCTCTAATGCTTCGCAACAGAGCAGCACAGAGGCAGTTGGGAATGGGGTCCCCGCTTCCACTGTCAAGAAGTCTCCGAAGAAAGTAGCAGCTCCCTCTGAGCCAGAGGACTCGGATATTGGGAGGAAAAGGAGACGTCGGAAACGAAAGTAATTAATAGTTCCCCACAATCTCTTTGTACTTTCTAGGCTTCTGGGAATTTCAGTGGTAAGGTGACTTGAAATCAGCTATTTATCCCTTACCCCCTCTTGGGAAGGAACAGGGAAGACAGAAACCTAACTGACTTAATTTTATTATCTTTGCTTTCAGGAGAAAAATTGCTTGGATGTTACAATATAATAACCATTTATTTTGTGCCCAGCACTGAAATACTCCAGGAGGTTCATTGGCCCAGATAATACTTGATTTGGGCTTTGAAGAGTAGATAGGAATTTGAAAGACAAAGGGGAAAGGAGCATTTCTAGGCATTGGAAATTATTTGAGCAAAGGCAAATCAAAGCCTTGATTTTGAGTGGTGAGAGTAGCCCAGTTTCTCTAGAAGAGAGTTCAAGGGAGTAAAATGAAATAAAAAAAGGACATTCGAGTAATTTCAAGATTAAGGAGAACTTTAAATGCCAGGCAATGAGTACAAGCTTTTCCCAGTTCACTTTAAATGCTTATCAAATTGAACTTTTAACTTTATTTGGTCCACAATGGAGAACCTAAGGATTTTTGAGTAAATGTGTAGTGGGATCAGATCAGTGCATAAGAAAGACTATGGTGGCAGTTATGACAATTTGGAAGAGGGCGGGAAGACACATATTAAGGAGTTATTAAAATAGTCTAGGCAGATGGTGATGTGGGCCTGTCCTCAGGAAGTGATTAATGGTAGTAATGGAGAGATAGGTGACAGATGAAACTAATGATGTGGTGATGGTAGAATCAAAAGTTTAGTTAGCTAATTAGTTAAGAGCAATGGTAAAATCTGAATTTTCCTTCATTGGTATTCTGGTCTTTCTCCAGTGGCTCCATTACTGGTAAAAGAGAATGAGACAGATTTTGGTTAGATCTTCAGGTGTCCTGTTTGGAGACCTACATCTACCCACTCAGCTACTCCAGGATTCAATTTTCCCATCTATCTGGTTTTAAAATTTCACTTGATTTCCCACCTTCCTCCATTGCAGGCTCCTGACTATCAACCTGACCAATTGCAAGTATGAAAGTGGTAAGAACTTTTCCTTTTTTCTAAAAGAAAGCTTTCCCAGTGTACATGTTGCTACTATAAATACCCATCAGACTTTCAAAAAGACATGGTCTGTTAGCAATGAACTTCCTTTTGTGGAACACAGTTAAGCTTAGAAGGCAGGTTTCTACTAGGTTATATTAGATAACATCAGCATTGGTTTATAACCTTGATCTCTTGGTATGCTTCAGCTTTCAAGGTCTACTGAACCATTCAACAAACTTAAAGCAACTAAGTATAAAATACTGAGCTATTTACTGGGAAAAAACCAAGACACAGTCTTTGTCTTATAAGGAGTTAAATTAAGGGTTTATTTAAATATGTGAGAATTCTAAGTTAATATTGTGGTAATTGATGAAAAAATATTATAGCCCAAGTCAAAATGACTTTTAGTAACTTATTTACAAAGAGGTGAAAAGAGTGAAAGTAGTGAAATACAAAAAGGAGGGTAGAGAAGATGTCTAGCCTATCATACCAAGTATTGCTCCGATGCTTGGCTCAACCCAGCAGGGAAGACCAGGTGTTCTACCCACTTGGCTTCCTCCAAACAGGGAAGGCCTCTGCAAAACTAATCTCCCTCCAAAAGCCAGGAAAGGAAGACCAGCTACTCACTCACCCAAGAAACAGTCTAAGAGCCAAGGTCCCAAGTCAAAGCTGAGGTCCAAGTCCAAAGTCCCAGATCAAGATCCTCCAAGCCGGAGACCACTCTTAACTGAAACCTTTCAGGACTTTTTATAGTCACTTCTTGTCCCTTCCCCTCTTCACAGGGGCCAATCACAGCTTCCAAACTGCCTAGCACTGCCCGGGGTGGGGGGGCAGTGTCTGTGGGATCCACTTCTCACCCTCTGAAGGTGTCAACTCTTATCAAAGGATTCACAAGTTTCTGGTTGATTAGGTTAAAAGGGTGGAGCTTTTCAAGTAAGTGACTTGTGAATTCTCTTACTTGATGCTAACAAAGTGTTAAATGGAGGTTAAGTATGAGTTAATAATGGGGTAAGGAGATTTATTAAAAATAGACAAAGAGAATAAAGAATTCCCTTTCACTGTCTTTAAAAGTGTAGGAGAAGAGAGAAATATACAAGCAATTAAAATACAGAATATAAATTTAAAAGGGAAATACAAAAAGAGAGGGGTCATAGTTCATAGGAGGGAAAGGTCATCTCTAACTAAAACCATGGAAAACTTCGTTGAAGATAATAGAGTTTGACTTGAGCTTCAGTAAGCTCAGGATTTCATCAGATGGGTTGGGAGGTCAGAGAAACTGTTGGTATAATAGAGATCTGCAAAATTTTTCAGGTAGAAAGAAGTCATTGTATCTTAGGGACAACTCTGGAGAATTAAGGCCTAATTCACTGACTGGGGTAAGCCAGAGATGACTAAAGTCAAGCCAGGTTTTTAGTTTCTGTGCTGCAGACAGATCTTGCAAGTGAAAGGTTCTGGTAGAATAACTGGCATAGGAGTATCATGTGTTAAAATAGATTTGAAAGTATGAAATACTCTTCCTCTCATCCTAGGTTAGATAATCTGTTCCTCGTCCATAGCAAGTATTCTTATTCTTCAACATACTGAGATTTGGGCAGTGGCCACAGTCTCTTCTTTCTGTTCTCACATGGCATGTACCTTGAAGGTCAGGTGTAAGGACTTTTTTTGCCTTTTCAGTTCGACGAGCAGCCCAGCTCTGTGGCCTGAAGGAGGTGGGGGAAGATGAGGAATGGACGGTTTATTGGACTGACTGTTCTGTCTCACTGGAGCGTGTTATGGACATGAAGAGGTTTCAGGTATTAGCTCCTTGCAAAGAGTCCCTAGGGGAAGAGGATGGAGGGCCCATTAGAGTACCTATCCCCATAGGATAACTGGGAAACCATTTTTCTTCCTTTGTTCATTGCCTCAAAGAGTAGAGTTTTTCGAGGGCAGCTGGGTGGCTCAGTGGATTGAGAGTCAGGCCTAGAGATGGGAGGTCCTAGGTTCAAATCTGACCTCAGACACTTCCTAGCTGTGTGACCCTGGGCAAGTCACTTGACCCCCATTGCCTAGCCCTTACCACTCTTCTGCCTTGGAGCCAATACACAGTATTGACTCCAAGACGGAAGGTAAGGGTTTAAAATAAAAAAAAAAATAGAGTTTTTCAAGGAAGACCTCTTCCAGAAACTTGTGGGAAATGAATCTTTGTTCATCAGCGATTCTGTGTATCATAATGAGGTTTGGAGAAAGAGAGAGAGAAGAGATAGAGAGATGGATGAAACATTAGGCACATACTAGGAACCATGAAATATCAATAAAGCATTTTGTTAACTTTAAAATATTATATAAATTCTAGCTATTCTTTTTATTATTAAAGCCATCTTTACCTCTAAATCCAAGGATCTGTTTCATTTGCTTCATTGTTTATTTTAGGACCAGTATGTTGGAAGGTGACTAGAGATACTAGAGTAATATATGTAAAGGGATTGTAATGGATCTAGGCCCCTTCACCAGACATTCCCTAATCTTGTCCTATGCTCTAGGCAGCATGGGTTCTTCTTTTATTTATTAATCTTTATTTTATTCCAATAACAAATTTACTCATAAGTTTTCCAAAGTTACATGATTCATATTGTCTCCTATCCCTCTTTCCTCCCCCCTCCTGGAGCTGACAAGCAATTCTACTGGGTTATACATGTATTATCCCTCAAAATATATTTCCATATTCATTTTTGTAAGAAAATAATCTTATAAAAGCAAAACCTCAAATCATATACCCAGATAAACAGGAGATAAGTCATATGTTTTCATCTGCATTTCTATTCCAGTAGTTCTGGGAGTGAATAGCATTCTTTTACATAAGTCCCTCAGAATTGTCCTGGATTGCTATTAGTAGCAAAGTCTATTACATTTAATCATCTCACAATATTCCAGTTACAGTGTATAATGTTCTCCCAGTTCTGCTTATTTCACTCTGCATCGGTTCATGTAGATCTTTGCAGTTCTTTCTGAAATCGTCCTGTTCTTTGTAGTACAATTTTATTCTATTGCCATCATATACCCACAATTTGTTCATCCATTCCTTTTCGGTTCCAATTCTTTGCCAACACAAAAAGCATAGCTATAAATATTTTTGTGTAAACAGATCCTTTATGGATTCTTCCTTTAGAAAGAAGTTTCCGAAAGAGACACCTACCTTAAAGGATATCTTCTCATAATACTCTTGAGGCACTGCTCCCTTTGCTGTACTCTCCGTATCTGTGCTCTGACCATTTTCCTTTACTGCTTCTGCTTATGTCTAAATCTGGGGAGCTAATGCCCACTTTGCTTAGATGAACCTGGCTGGCTCTGTCTTTTTCAGAAAATCAACCACTTTCCAGGAATGACAGAAATCTGTCGCAAAGATCTGCTGGCCCGGAATCTCAACCGCATGCATAAGCTCTATCCTTCCGAGTATAATATCTTCCCCCGGACCTGGTGCCTCCCTGCAGAGTGAGTGAAATTCAACGTAATGCTGATATAGACATGGTAGAATGTAGCAGTCTGTGCCCCTTTCAGACTCCTGTTGCTATATCAGAATGGCACATGAGATAAAAGTTAGGAGGGGAATTCAGCTGACCAGAGGAAAACTGACATGAGAATGGGTGTTCCAGGAGGGTCACACAGTGAATAATGGGAAATGCTCAGAAGATCCTATGGGTGAGCAGTGACCATGATGCCTTAGAAGCTTTCTGACCACTGCCACTGTGCCAAACAGCTATGGGGACTTTCAGAACCATGGACGTCAGCGGAAAACTCGTACTTATATCTGTAAGCCAGACAGTGGCTGCCAGGGACGGGGTATCTTCATCACCCGGAATCCTCGGGAGATCAAACCAGGGGAGCATATGATCTGTCAGCAGTATATATCTAAGGTGAGTATGATTTAGAATACAGAACACTAACCTCTCATAAACCCTTGATACTAGTTTTTTACAAGAAATTGAATCTGATTGCATCTTCCTAGAATCAGTGGGAGGAGACTGGTTTGGGCACCCTTTTACCCTCCACTTTCCTCAGTTCTAGTTCCTACTGCTTGTTTCCTTCATGGGGTAACTCTTTCTCAGCCTTTCCTCATCGATGGCTTCAAGTTTGATATGAGAATCTATGTCCTGATCACATCCTGTGACCCACTTCGTGTCTTCATGTATGAAGAAGGTTTAGCCCGCTTTGCTACCATGCCGTACATGGAACCCAGCATCAGCAATCTGGTATGAGGACTTAAAAGGGAGCCCTGAAGTAGAAGTATTTGTATATATACTCAGCAGTGCTCTAGTGTTTCTCCCTCCCCTTCTCAACAAGTCCTTACAACAACATTGTAAAGACAGCTAGAGAAGTTATAAAAAAATTAACTTTTAATTTTTGCCTCTTTTCAAGAAAGGACGTCAGACGGGGATATTCATAATTTGATTTGAGAATTTTTCCCAAGAGTAGTATTGGGAAATGTCATAGTTGAGAAAAATAGTTTGAGGTGAGATGGAACCATTAAAGCTTTGGGTTTTTTGTAAACCTTGACCTTCTTTTAGAATCAGTAAAAAAATTGGTTCCAAGACAGAAGAGCAGTAAGGGCTAGGCAATGGGAGTTTAGTGACTTGTCAAGGGTTACACACAGCCAGGAAGTGTCTTGAGACTAGATTTGAACCTAGGATCTAATGTCTCTAGGCCTGACTCTCTGTCTACTGAGCCACCTAGCTGCCCCCATTAAAGATAAGTTTAGTAGAATTCAGTGTCATCCTCTTGACTGAAACTTCCATTCTTCCTAGTGGAGGAAAGGGAACCATAGAACCTAAATGACAGCAGGGTCCTTTGGTGAATTTTAAAAGTCATTTGGAAACCCATGGTATATGAGTAAAGGAACTATAGCAAAAACCCAGGAAGGAGTGGAATGTAGGAAAGAGTGCAGGATAAGATTAAGAATATGCCTCCTTATGATAACCTGAGAATACAGAATTGGTCCCTTCACAGGATGATGTCTGCATGCACCTGACCAACTATGCTATCAACAAACACAATGAGAATTTTGTCCGGGATGAGACTATAGGCAGTAAGAGGTAATTCTCCTTTTATCTCCCCAACTTCCATTGTTCTCCTACCCAGCCCAGGCTAGCCCAGCCCTGCACAAGCACTGTGAAAGTCTCAGTAGTCCTGGCAATTGAGGGTCCTTTTTGGAGTCTGGTTTCTCTGTAACACTCAGGAACAGTTCTCCTATCTCAGGCTCGCTGGACCCTTGCCCTGGGTATGGCCCATTAATCTTTGTCTCCAATTCAGAAATCATACCCAGATTCCAATCTTCCCTCTAAAGAGTAATTTCCTTTGAAAACCAGAAGGGTATGGGGTTGGAGAGTGCCCTGACTATGGCAAGACCCAAGAGCCATGGGTATTAGTCCTCTGAGTACTGGGTCTCACAGGAAGCTGTCAACACTCAATACCTGGCTGAGGGACCACAGCTACGAGCCAAGAGAACTGTGGGGGGATATCGAGGACATCATCATCAAGACTGTAATCTCCGCTCATTCCGTCCTTCGACACAACTATCGAACCTGCTTTCCACAGTATTTGGGTAGTGGTACTTGTGCCTGCTTTGAGATCCTTGGCTTTGATATCTTATTGGACCACAAGCTGAAGCCCTGGCTGCTAGAGGTGAGGACGGTCCCCAGGATGCTGGAAAACCAAGATCAAGGGAGGAGTCAAATTGAGAGCTCTGTCCCTGGGTGAACCAAAGCAGTGAACCCCTGGTCCAAGATATAGTCATGATTTCTTTGTCTTGTCCTTACTAATTTGTGAAATTTCCAGTGACCTTTGTTACAACCTGTTTGTAGATTAGACAACATAGGTTTAGTCTGTTCATCTTTAGCCACTGAGAGATATCTCTGTTAATGATCTTTCAGTTATCCTTAATTTGTCAGCTGCAAATGATCACTAGCATTTTGGGGGGACTTAGGCAGGGGATAAATAATGACTCTTCCTGATAGGTAAATCACTCTCCAAGCTTCACCACAGACTCATGCCTTGACCGGGAAGTGAAGGATGCACTTCTTGGTGATGCCATGAACCTTATCAACTTACGAGGCTGTGACAAAAAGAAGGTGCTAGAAGAAGATAAACGGAGAGTTAAGGAACGACTTTTCCAATGTCATCAACAGCCACGAGAATCCCGGTATTCTGATGTTTTATGTGTACAGTTATTTATGTCTGTTAAACCATGGATTTGCTTACCCCATTGTTTTCTTTCTAAGAGTAGAAACTCCTAGCAGGCAGGCAGGCAGGCAGGCACTGGGTCTGGTTTATTTTCTTTTTTTTTTATAGTTTGGCACAATACTTAATAATTTCTGATGATAAAGATTACTAACACAGAAAACGAAGCCATGAATGATGCTGCTGCTATCCTGAAACATAAAAGTAGCAGAGCATGTGTCTTCTAGTGTAACCCTTGTTGGGGGGGGGGGATGTCAAAAGCTAAGTAGATTGGCACCATCACAATAAATAACTTCAGCTGTACCAACTGTGGATGAATTTATAATTTCACAATTAGGATTGGATCACAGAGGGGTTTTCTATTGAGGCACATTGGATTGGTTGACTTAAGTTATCTTTGAGGTGGTTCTGGACTAAAGTTTCAAATTGGCAAGTTGAAAGTTGGGGAGAAATGCCTTTCAGGCTTATACTCTGAATCAATCTCTCTCTCCCCTCTTCTCTTCTCTCCTCCTCTCCCCTTAATAAATAGGCATGATTCCTACAAGCGAGAACAATTGGAGTCATCAAATGCGGCATTGCTGGATCAGGAGAGGTATGAGAACTCCCACCTAGGTGGCTATCGGCGTATCTACCCTGGGCCAGATACTGAAAAGTATGCACCATTCTTCAAGCACAATGGCTCCCTTTTCCAGGAGACTGCTGCCTCCAAAGCCAGGGAAGAATGTGCCAGGTACATTGCCCAATTTAACTTTCATCTTAAACTTTTTCTTTTCTTCTTCCATTTTTCTGATACTTATTAACACTTGGTTCCTTTCCAATGACCCAGCATCCCTGGTCACCATTTCCAGCATCAGTTGTACTTTCATTTATACTCTTCCCAACATTCTTTCACAGTTCTCATCTCATATTGAGGAATCAGAATACTCTTTCTTGTCTTCATTGCTACTTTCAATCTCCCCGTTTCCCAATCATTCAAGCTCTCATTTGAGGTTCATTCAATCCATAATTTATCATCTAATGAAGATTCTGGTAGCTGTTATCTACCAACCCCCTTAGACATTCTCCCTCTTTCCTTAATGAGTTCAGTATCCTGCTCTATGATCTCTCTGTCCTCTTCAACTCCTGCCCCTCTTGTAGGGGATATATCCATATTGATATATCCTCAAACACCCTAATTTCCTTAATTCGCTAATTTCCCATGACTTGCTCCTCCACTTCAGCTGCATATAGAGATGGTCAGTCCTTTGATCTTGTCATCACTAATAAATGTTCACTTTCAGGTTCAGGAACTCTGAAACTCCTTTATTTGAACATAATTGTTTATTATTCCATCTTTACATCAGCCTTACACACCTAACCCTGTTCTTTGTCCTTAGTATGACCTTCAGTCCCTCAACCCCTCAGTTCTTTTCCAGGTTATTAGCTCCCTTTCCCACCTTTAAACTTTCAGTGAACCAGGTCAATGATACATACATTGCCCTCTATACAAATCCTGGTCCCCCTTATCCTTTCATTAATCAGGCCATGCCAAGCCCCAATCTTGTATTATTTCCCACTGCCTTTGCTTCTTATTCATGTGCTACTGAATAGACCTGTAGAAAATCAAGAAATTTATGACTACCAATTTGTGTTGCTCCCTGCAGCAAAGGTAATCCTTTTTATACTCCCCTAACAGCTAGGTAGTAATGTGGATAGAGCACTGGACTTGGAAGAGTTCAAACTAAGCCTCAGACACTTACTAGCTCTGTGACTCTGGGCAAGTCACTCAACTCCATTAGTCTCATTTTCCTCATCTGTAAAATAAGCTAGGGAAGGAAATGACAAACTATATCAGTATCTTTGCCAAGAAAACCCCAGATGGGGTCATCAAGAGTCAGACAGGATTAAAACAACTCAATAACATATATTCTTTTGCTTGGTAACCTCATTAGGTCCCATGAATTTAATTATCCTTATGCAAATGATTCTCTAATCTTTTACCTGGTCCTAAATTTTCCTAACCTTCAGTTTTGTTTCTCCAACTGCCTTTCAGATTTTTCAAACCATGTCTTATAGGCATCTCAAACTAAACATGTCCAAAACAGAATATCTTTCCCCTAAAATTCCTCTTCTAATATTTCCCTCTTCCTCAGACTTATAATTTTTGTGGTATCTTCAATTCATTATTCTTATTTGCTCTTGCTTTCTCCCTGTATATATCTACAGATATATAGTCAAGTCTTAGTGTTTCATCTATCACATCTCCTTTTCTCTGGCATAGCCACAACTCTGATGTAGGTTCTTATCATCTTAATCTGAACTTTTGCGATAGCTTTTTGGTTGGTCTCCTTGACTCAAGTTTTTTCATACTCTGGTCTTACCTCTACTTAGCTGCCAAAGTGATCTTCTTTAATTTTTTTTTTTCAGTTATACACTGAAACAATTTTGACGATTGTTTTCTGAAATTTTATGATTCAGGTTCAGATTCTCTTTTTCCTTCGCTTCCCCTCCCCAAGGTGTAATATAGGTTATACCACTAGCTTTTTTCCCTCCTTTTTATCAATTCCCAACAGTCTTTATAGTCCATTCTTCCCACCCCCTGTAATTGCTCTAGTACCTGAGACTGCTTTGTCCTGCCAGGCAGCAACTGGAGGAGATTCGCCTGAAGCAGGAACAGCTTGAGGCCACAGGCAACAATAACATCAAGAAGAGGAAAGAAAATAAGGATGTCAACCAGGGTGAATCAGCAGGAGAGAAGAACAGGCCCAGGGTGGGGCCCAAGAGCCTGCCCTCTCGTCTGAGCTACATGAGGTCTAGGAACCAAGAAAAGCAGGTATCATTGGCTTTAAACTGAATCACAGAATCATTTATTCTATTTTTTTTTAAACCCTTACCTTCCATCTTGGAGTCAGTACTGTGTATTGGCTCCAAGGCAGAAGAGTGGTAAGGGCTAGGCAATGGGGGTCAAGTGACTTGACCAGGGTCACACAGCTGGGAAGTATCTGAGGCCAGATTTGAACCTAGAACCTCCCATCTCTAGGCCTGGCTCTCAATCCACTGAGCTACCCAGCTGCCCCCAGAATCATTTATTCTAAGAGCTGCAAGAGACTTGAGAGGTCAACTAGTCAAAATTTCCCACTTTACATAGATGGAAACTGAGGCAAGGAGAAAAGTTAAATGATTTGCTAAGATGTCACAACAAATAAGCAGTAGAGATAGAACAAGAACTTGGGTTTGTTGGCCTTCGGATCACTGTTCTTTCCACTATACCAGGCTCCCTTTTCAGTAGTGAAATTGGGGAGCACAGGAAAATTTTTAGGAATTCTAACAGAAGGAATATATACTGTCCTATATAAAATAAGATTTAAACATCTAATTTAATCAGTATATTGAGCCTGGCCTCTGTAAGAGATTTCATCAGATATAAGAAAGCAATGAGGGAGGTACATTTAAATCAGAAGATAAACTTACTTCAAAAAAACTTATATTTTCCCATCAAGGGAAAATTTGGGTATTATATGAGTAGTATGTTATTTGGAACTTAACAGAGAAAGCAGAGCAGTTGAGTGGATAGCCAACCAACAAGGAAGATGGTATGGGAGTTGGGGAGAACAATGCAAGACCCATTAATACAAATACATTTTACTGCCAGTTTGGTGCCTTTCATTTATAACCTGTGTTTTCTGTAGCTGCCAACAGTACAGGTGGACACCATGCAACCTCAAGATATTGTGGAGGAAGAGGAGCTGGAGCGGATGAAGTCCCTTCTCCAAAGGGAAAATCTTATTCGTAGTCTGGGTATTGTAGATCAGCTTACCCGTTTGCTGCACCCTACTCAACGATCCCAGAACAAATTCCCTTCAAATCGGGTGAGAGCCCCTTCACACTATTACATAGCATGGGAAGAGGGTGCTGTAAAATGTGTCAGGGGATAATACCATCAGTTGTCTAGTTCAGAATGGAGCCTGACACAGTTGCCTATGTGAAGGCAACAGTAAAAATTGAAGCCTTACAAGCTGGGGCCTGAATGGGGGTGGGGGGGGGGTAGGGTTGGGCTTACACTGAAATACAGTCAGGGATATGCAGTGTCACAGCTCATGAGCTAGCTGGTCTGGATAATGTTTGTATTACCCTCATATTTGGAGAGGTGTGGGATATTACTACAAATACTCCTGCCACACTAAAATAAAATGTGACTGTCACATAAGTAAAGCCAAAGCCATAAATATTTAAGTCCTCTGTGGCTTCTGAATGGCTTTTTCCAGAATTTCTGGGGCTCAGAGTCAGGACTACTAAACAAAGTAGATAGGCAGCTAAAATACCACATCTTTGGGCCGGGGGTAGGAAGTGCAACAAAAAACATTTAATATTGTTTTTAAATAAATACATATAATTGCAGAAAAGTCTGCTTTTTATGGCATGTTGATATTTTGTGATTAGTCAAGTTGTATGATTTATAGCAGTGGAATCAAACTCAA
Source organism: Monodelphis domestica (assembly GCF_027887165.1). NCBI lineage: Eukaryota > Metazoa > Chordata > Mammalia > Didelphimorphia > Didelphidae > Monodelphis > Monodelphis domestica. The sequence continues at coordinate 126,200,045 of NC_077227.1, read as the reverse complement.
ATAGAAATGGTCAGTGCCACATATTGACTTAGAAAACCACAAATGAGCATAATCTGAGCTGTACTGTATTTTTTATTTTGTTAAACATTTCCCAATTACATTTTAATTTGGTTAGAGCCACACTAGGGAGCTGCAAGTTTGACAACTCTGATTTATAATACAGGTTCAAATCCTCTGATGGACACAAATTTCAAATACAGGAAAGTATAATTTTCAAGCTTTGCCTAGGGCACACAATTGCCTTATCTTGATACCATTAGGGACTCCATGGAAAGATAAGTGGGTGGGTAAACAGCAAAAAACTTTCTTTGGTAGACCTACCTGAGTTGTCTACTTTTGTCAAAGCCCAAAGAAAAAACAGGTTGAATAGTGGTTCTTCTAGAAGAAATGGTTTTTTGGCCCCCCGTTTCTCCCCAAATCTTCTTCCTCCCAACAAAGGTAGTAAGGCATTACTCTTCTTTTAGGCTAGATTTCACCAGGACGGACTTGGCAACCGAGATGTGCAGTCTGTGAATTTCGTCCCTTTGTCCCTTCTAAGAGAAGGGTCCATCACAGAACTGGGTCCTAACTTCATACAACCAGTCCGGACTCACACATTCATCCCCAACATCTTGGGCCCATTGTCAAATATGAGGGCAACCATCCCCCACCCCTCCCAGTGCCAGCTGCAGCCCAAGAACCTCAACTGGTTAGGTACCTCTTCTACGTTAGGTACCTCTTCTGCAGGCAGTGGTTCGAACTCACTTACAATGAAGAAGTCAGGCAGACGTTATTTTTCCAGTGCCCGATGCAAGCATGAGAGCCGTAAGTACCTAAATATCTCAAATGAGAAATTATCAATAAAGGGCTCTTTGCAGCTCTTCCTAAATGCCTGATTTGGCCACTCTTTCCCACTTAAGTTGTAGGGTTATAGGCATCTCAAGTAATTTAGCCCCTCTCACCTTGTCTAGTTCTATTAAATACCCTGAGATAAATTCTTGCGAATACCTCAGCCAAAATCACTCCAAATCACATCATAGGGAATTTGCAGGACTATGGGAATAGGAAGTCCTTGAGCATTAGGAAAAGTGGTTTGTAATATCCACTGAGCAGAGGAAAAGGCTCTGAAGGAAGTTTCTTAAAAACTAAAGTAGCCTGTCATTTAAGGAGTGGAATGAAAACATCTAGATGAGGCCACAGAAATTTGAATTAAAAAGCCAAAAGTTAAATGGGTATAATTACATCCAAAGCTAAAAGAATACCTTAAGTGAGGAGTAGTCTTCTCACTTATCACAAGAAAAAAGTAAAATTATTGGGGAAACTTGAACTGTCTCCTTGCTCTTAAAAGTCAAGAGAATTTGGATGATGGATGATAGAAAATATATGGGTGCTGTAAATGTTTTTCCAAATGCTTCTTGGGTACCATATTCCCTATTTTGATAGGTGGATCAGAGTTGGGGAAGGAAGGTTCAGATTAACAGACCCGGACTCATGAGTGTTAGCTCTACCAGATCCTCAGGGCCCTATGTTTCTATTTTAGAGGGCCAAACAAACAGAAGGCTAGAAGCTATGAACCGGGCATTGGCAGGATCAGTGCCGCCCTCCCTAACCCCAAGGCAGGGCTACCTTCTGCACCCTGAGAGAGAGGCAAGTGACTCCTGGGCTGGCTGCAGCTTGCCCTCCATGACAGAATCCAGGCACAGAGCCACAGCCCGTGAGCTGACATTGTGCCCTGCCTCAGCACCCCTTCTCCAGCACTCTACTGCACTGGGTCTCCTCAACATCAGCCACCACAGGTAAGAGGGACTCAACTACCCCAGGGGGCTGAGGGAGTGTTACTTAACCACCAAGTTGCATTTAATAACATCGCTGTGGGGGAAAAAAAAGGACGCGGTCACGAGAAATCGAACGTTCCCTAAAACCCCTGGGTTCCAGGGAGGGCAGAAGGACAGCAGGCTGAAGAAAAGTGGCCGGGGCAGCACTAGTGCGAGCCTCCAGGCTCAGGCCCCCTCATTCCCCCAGGTGATGGTCCAGAGCCCAGGGCCGGAAGAATGAACCCACTGGTCCTTGGAAATCAGCGAGCAGACGTTAACATCTGGGCCGAAAAGAGAGCAGGTGACTACTCCCTAGGTCCGACCTCGGACCCGAGCACAGCGCGTAGGAACACACAGCCGGGGCCCTTTGCCGAACAGAGCCGGGTGACCGGGCGTGGGGCTGCCAGCGCTCAGGAGGATGTCGGCGTGCTGCGGTGTGACGTGAGGCCTGGAGTGCGTGCGCCGGCCGGGGTAGGGGCGCGCCGCCGCCGCCTCGCGACCGCCCCTAACCGATTGGGGCGGTACCAGGGCAGCCACGGCCTGGGCCGAGACTTAGCTCTTTGCAATTGTATTCGTCTTTTTATTAAAGTTTTATAGCGTTTCCCTTCCTGCCTGTCACTTCCCCAGCGCCTCACGCTTCAGGGACTGGACTAGGGAACCTTAAGCCCCTGAGCTGTAGAGTCCCCTCACCTGTCACTCGAAACCGGGCAGAGAACCACCCGATCGAACCCCAGCCCTCTCTCTAGGACGTCGGGGAGACACTGACGTCAGGTCCCGAGGCCCCGGGACGCCCCGGATTTCCTCCCGTCGTCCTGATCGCTCAGAATGGAGCCAGCCCCTTCCGTTTCCTGTCCCGCTCGGGTCGCATTCCTCCACTTCCTCCTCTTCAGTTCGGCTCGGCTTTTCTTACGTCATGGCCGCTACCTCTAGCCTTTTGGCCAGCTCACGGCTCCTAGTCGCCGCTGCGTGGTCTCGGCTTGTGGTACGCGGCATGGCGAGACTACCTGGAACCGGCCCGACCTTGGGTCCTGGTCCTGGGGACTGCGAGCACGACTCGGATTCGGACTGGGAGCCGGAGCGGGAACTGCGAGAGTTGGAGAGGTACCGAAGTCGCGGCTCTTGCCATCCCCTCTCTGGGGGGGAGGGCTCCTCCCAAAGGCCCAGGGATCCCACTACCGTGTCTTGCTCCCCTCGGACTGCGAATCAGCCACGACCTCCTTCCTCATAACGAGCGATGCTTCGGAGCAGCCTAGTAGCGGGAGGCGGGGTAGCGGAGGGAGAATGTGCTCAGGCAGCAGCAACGCGATGGTCGACGGACGGACTGACTGATAGACGGACGGACTGTACTGACGATTCCAAGTTCAGATCAACCATGCTGTACGAGGACTTGGCTCTGAGGAAAGATGGAAGACCAAGTGATGAGAGGCCCCAGCTTTCGAGGGACCTGCAACGTATTCGTCTGTGGGCTCCACCACCTCCCATGACCTGAAATCTGGTTGTCTCCCGAGGAAAATACTGCATTATTTTCAGCCTTCTCCAGAGGGGGACATTCACCCTACTTTTTGATCCTCATCGCTGCTTCCCACTCTAGAAGTAACTTAGTCTTCCTGTCTCATTACAAATATTCCCAATCTCCATATTTCTCCATCCTTGGTGCTGTGTATAGGTTTCTTCATAGGGATAGGGACTTTTTCTTCACCTCCATTTCCTGCAATATTCAGTTGAGAACTTTGAAATTCTGGTTTTTGTTGGGTTTTTTTTTGGTCCAAATTTATTACCTTCCTCCATTCCCATTTCCTCACTCACTAAACCTACTCTTTGCTTTTAGTGACCATTAACCCTTTACCTATTCCTAGTCTAGTTCGTTTCTTCTACTTTGGCTTCACTTATGTCTCTAGGAAGCTGTGACTCCATTGCCTAACATTTTAATATTTTATAAATTAGTATTGTGTCTCAACCTACAATTCCCCACTGTTATTTCCAGGCTAATTACAAAATTAAGCGTATTTTAGCCACTAAAGATTTATGGTTCTTAACCTTAGCTATTGGTCAACAGTTCTTTCTCTGTCAGCTTCCCTGACACACTTTTATTGACTATTGCAAACTCCTTTTTTCCCCTTCTGGCCCCAATTGTACCTCCCATCCAGTTTTCTATTTCATCGGAAAGATTAAAGCCATTCTTTGTCAGCTCTGTTACTCTGTCCTCTCCTTCATTCCTCATAATCTGTGAACATTCCTTCTGGCCATAGAGTAAGGCTTATCCCTACTTCCTCATTAAGGTTTGATTCTTCCATCATCTCCCTTGATCTTATTCCTATTTTTTTTAAAGCCATCACAAGTTTATTTTCAACAACAAAAAACCCCCAACAGAAACACATCAGCAGGTACACAAAACAATAGAATTTCTCCTCAGGTCATACATTCACAAGGCAAAAACTTGACAATACCTTTGGTAATTTTTTTGATAACAATATCCCTTCACAGTTTTCCAGAATTTTGTGCCAGCAAATGCTCCCTTGTGTATCACCATCCTTTTCTACTGGCCCTTTCCCATCTACCTACAAACCCGTTCAAGTCTCTAAATCACTTTTTTAAAAAAAGTTTTCCTTGGATCTTTATCCCATCTACTGGTAACCCTATCTTTTTTCACTGATAAGATTCTGGAAAAAAAAAATTGCCTTCCTGAACCTGTCTCTTCTTCACTATCTACTTTCTGCCTAAATCCTTATAATCTCATTTTAGCTCCACACCATTGTATTGAAAGTCCTCACAGGTTAACAAACATTTTTCTAATCACAAATTTATTTTCAATCCTTGACCTATCTACAGAGTATTTGACACTTGATATATGATACTCCCCAGTTTTCCTCCTATGTTTGTTTTCAACTTTCTAGAATGCTTCTCTAAAACCTTTAACAGGATATGTCCCCAAACAGCTATCCTTGGTTCTCTTACCTTTTCTTTCTACATATTTTTCCACTGGGCAACATTGTTCTGCATCTTCATGATCTCAATTAGCACCTCTTCAGAGATGATTTACATTATTTCTTCTAGCATCTGACCAGTTATCTTGAGTTCCAAACTCTACATCTCCTCCCTACAGGATGATAACTTGATTCCCCATGAGTACTATAAACTGAGCATTTCTAAAAATTGAGTACTTTTTCTGTCAAATGTTCTCTCCTTCTGACTTCATTGTTTTTGTTTGTGGCACCATCATATACTCACTTAAAATCCTTGGAATCATAGGACTTTTCTCTCCTCTCACCTCTCATAACCAATCTGTTACTAAGTCCTGTCAGTTCTATCTCAGATCTTTTAACGGTTCCTTTATTCTCACTTCTATTGGAGAGGCTGTCCTTACTACCTTCTTGGACTATTACAGTTACTTCTTAAAATGTTTATTTTGATGCTTTTGGTTTTCTATCACAGTTAGTATGCTTCCTCACCCATAGAACCCTTTCATTTAACTGAAACTTTTTTTTTTTAGCAATATGCAACATTTCGTACCAGTAAGCCTTCCATCACTTTACTGAGAGCAAAAGTACTGAGGACCAAAAATAGTCAATTCATTCTGAATTCAGATTTTTTTTAGTGTTGTTTTCATTTACATATTATCACCATTCTCCTATTTTCACTGTGCACAGTTTTTCCTGTGATATTCTGAATTCCTCATACTTGTCTTGCAGCTTGATTAATATAACGGAATACGCTCACATACCACAATTTGTATAGTCATTCGCCAAATGATTATCTTTGCTTCCAGTTTTTTACTACTACAAAAAAGTGCTTTTATGAATATTTTGGCATAAAAGCAATAGCTTAAAAAAAATCTTCCAAAATCACTTCTTCCATTCATCTTTCTTGTCACTGTCAGGATAATTTCTTTTCTAGATCATCATGTAATTTTTCTGTTGAAAAATCTAAAATGGCTTGGGAGAGTCTCATGAATAAAGTTCATACTCTCTTGTTTTGAATTCAAGGCCCTCTATAATTTGGTGCCACCTCTCTTTCCAGGCTCATCAATGTACCACTTAGTAGCTAGCATGCCAATAGTCCTACCAACTGAGCAACTATCCATCTCCCTTCTAGAATTATGCTTTCTTGACTCTCTCTTTGCTTATATTGTTCCTTTTGCCTAAAATGTCTTCTCTTCACCTGTTGACTTTCTACCCCACAGAAAGAGTGTTTGACTTATAATCAGGAGACTTGATTTCAAATATAATATGCAACCCTGGTCAAGTCACTTACTCTCTAGGTCTTAGTTTCCTTAGTTGGTGGTTGGACTAGAGCCTGATTTCAGTTATATACATGTGATCTTTGAATTGTCATACAAATCCCAATTCAAATGTCACTTCCTACATTAAGCTTTTTTCCTTCCTGTCATAGGTAACAACTTTGTGCCTTATCTAGTACTTTTTTTTACAACTCTGATGTATTGACAATATGGAAAAAGTTCTGAATTTAGTGCTTGAGGGACCTTATTCAAATTTTGGATCTTCCACTCCTTACCTGTGATCATAAGCAAGTCACTTAAAATCTTTGGACCTGTTAAGTTCCTTCATTTGTAAAATAAGGAAGTTGAGTTAAGGGACCTCTAAGGTAATGTATTTAGCATTCCTGTGCTAAATACAATCCCCTACTAAGTCCTGAGCTCCTGGAGGCTAGGTACTCTGTCTTAATTGAACTTTATCTCTTCTTAGTACCAAGCACAGTGTTGTGAAAGCACTTAATAAAGGTTTGCTGAATTAGTTAATGAATAGGAAAAATGGCAAAGAGATCCAAATCAATGTCAGCATACATCTATCTATAGAATGCATGGAGTCATCCGGGATGAGACTGGAATTCAAATAAGAGAGCTATTATTTCTGACCGGGAAAATCTTGGGGGAGAAATTCCATGGGGAAAATGGCGTTTGAATTGGGTTTTAACATAGAATTTCTATAGGTAAAAAAGGATATTTGAAATATAATGAGCAAGTTCAACAAAGTAAGATACTTAAGTCAGTTCTGGATGTGCTTTGAGATTCTAGTTAGATATATAGCATGGGGTACCTGAAGTGGGGAAGTGAGTTGGCACCAGATAGAAAGAGCCAGAAAAAGAAGTTTGAATTTTATTCTCAAGGCTTTTTGGCAGATTGGTGACCTGTGCAAAAAAAAAAAATATGAAGTAGCTTGCAGAAATGTCAGGGTTCCAGTAGCCAGGAGGTAGGAAGCAGAGAAATATGATGAAGTCTGATTTAGAATTTAGGGTTAGCAGGGCAATAGCAACAAAAGGTATAGGGTATTTAGGAATTCCAAAACAGGTAGCAAATGGTTGAATATTGGTTAATACAGACTTCCAGACTGAATGGGGGAAACAGATGAAGCTAGAATAGGTATGATGGATTGGAAAAATAGGAAAGATTTATGAAACAGGAGGTTTATAAGGGTAAATAGAAAACTTAGAAAGGTTGAAGGGGGGTAATTCATTATGGAGAGGCAAATAAATACAAACTCACTCTACTTAGCAAAATTAGATAAACAAATGTCAGCTTGGTACTCGTACAACAAATCACATTAGTTTTTATAGGAATACAATTATTGTTCCTAATTTTTCTTATGATGTCTGGGTAGCTGTGTGGTAAACTGATTATGTGAGATAAATAGTCCTGAGGCATGAAAGGAGATGGACTAGGTGTTCCCAAAGGCAGTGCATTGTTCTGAGGGTGTACCACGTAATATGTCTTTTGCCATCTGTTGTTTTCATTCTAGACATCTGAAACAACAGAAAAAACAAATTCTGTTCCAGAAAATTGGGAGAGAGATGATGCCCTCAGGTGCCCCACAAAGGATTCTGAGCAGGAATGCCATGGTGCAGATCAGGTAAGAAAAACTGCATTCTCTTGTGGAGTCTCATATCCTTATAGTCAAAATCCAGATGAAAAACCTAAGACCCCTCATAACCAAGGTTTAGGGTAAGGGATAGTTCTGGGGGATTATGGAGCTAAAACCTTTTAGGGCCTCAACCTATAGTTAGTCACTCTTCTGGTGTTATGGCGCCTTGTTGGAGGCAGCCTTAAAGTTGAGATTTGTGTATCCTAAGGCTGTAAATTTAGGTGATACCATGTAAATCCGATCCATTTCTCCTCACTGAGCCAATTTGGTTGTGACTATTTATAAACATCCTATTTTGTGCCTTCAGAAATCTTATTCTTTCTTTAGCCACTTCCATTAGGAATGAATTTTGCTGACATTCTTCACAGTTTAGAATCTGATCCATTCTCTCTAGGTATTTACATAAGGAATTCTCTAAGGATTGGTCAGTTTCCAGATTAGCTGAAGGCTTTGGAGTCAGCACCGATGTGATCAGAAGGGTTTTAAAGAGTAAGTTTGTTCCCACATGGAAGCAGGAAATAAAACAAGATCAGAAGATCCTCAGCAAAACTAGGATCACTCACCATCCACAGCAGGAACTGACCTCACGGAAGCAGCCACTACTGCCAACTTTTACAGGTTACCTGGTCTCAGGATCTCAGCTAAAGTCTGGATGTGAGGCCCCGCCACCATGTGTCCATCGAAAAGGCCAATATTACAATTCAACTTTACCGGAAATGGAGAGGAATTCTAAGGCTTGGAAAATCAAAAGAAGCCAGAAAGTTAGGGCAAAAGATCTGAGAGGTTGGGGAATGAGAAGTGGGCTGGCTACTAAGTAAGGAGAAAGAAGGAGGTGGTAAGAAAGAAGAGGTGGTAATGGTAAAGAAACCAGAGACAGGTAGTGAGGAATTCAGGGGCAAAGTATTTCAGAAAGGGAAGAATTTCTTTGATAGCGATGGAAACTTTATAGGATCTGAGCAGGAATTTATCATATATATGAGATTATATATAAGTAGGAAGGAAGAACAGTGCTACAAGTTTGGTATTTTCTTTGTACCTGAATATATTCCCAAATTGCTACATATTATTTAGCTGTCCTGAATTGGGAAGTGCTGTAGTTCTTGGAGTAGATTATCCATGAGATTCTGGACTTCCATATGCCAAAAATGGTAAGTCATGTATGGCAGCTATATGATGGAAAAAAAACTATTGTTGCCTTTCGTTTCTTGACCTCTTGGCAATAGCCATCGAGGTGGTGCTATCGACAGATCACTGGATCTGGAATTTGGAAGACCTGAGTTCATATCTCACTTCAGACACTTTCTACTGGTGTGATCCTGGTTAACTCGTTTAATATCTGCCTCAATTTCCTCATCTGTAAAATAAGGATAATAGTAGCACCTACTTTCCTGGGTTGTTGTGACAATCAAATAAGATAATATTTGTAAAGTACTTTGCAAACCCTAAAATGCTATATAAATGTTATTTTTATTAAACAGTGCTCTAATTACAAAATTAGTAGAGAGATTCTGTAGAACAGATGCATCTTCAATTGAAGATTCCCTGAATCACATTCATCATTACTCAGGGCCTATCAAAGCAGAGACCCAGGAACTGTACCCATTTCATGTTACAATAAAGCCACTTAACATTGTGACGGGTTGTCTTCTGGCTTAATAAACAGCTTTAAGTGTTTGGCCCTGAGAGATGCAGTTAAGGAGTAGTAGAAAGTTGCATGTTGGATTGATAGCCCAAGCAGCCTAGAACTTAGAAAGAGCAGGTTTCCTTGTATGAAAAAAAAAAAACCTCAATACTTCAATGTATTGGGTTTTTTTATAAAAAACTAAATGACATTTAAAGAATTAGGATAATCTGTCTGAGTGTTGCTAGGGTCATAAAAATGGGTTCTTTATGCATTGATAAGGTTGGAGTCAGGCAGGAGGAGGAAAAAACAGAACAGAAAAATCAGTTTCTTAGGCATTTGAAAGCAAATTTAGGTTATCTGTGAGATACCCTTAGATTTGTTTTAAGTAGGGTAGGGCAAGATAAATCTCCCCATATTTTCTGCAAAGTGATTTACCTAACAAAGCTAAGAAACTAAATAACTTGATAAAAAGTAATCTTGGCAGAAGCTTCAGAACCAGCAGTAAAAATTTTCTTGTCTTATACTTCTTTAACCCTTTTCCCCCTTCCCCTGCCCCAGTTATATAGTTGTTGTCTATTGAATTTTTAAAAAATATTTCATTTTACTGAATTAAGTTAGTCTCTATATGAACAGATGAATCTATTTTTAGTCCAATTAGTATATAGTATCTAACTTAGATCCTGCCAGCAAGCTTGGGACTTGATATCAATTTGTAAACAAGTTATTGTCTCACGCTGATATGCTAGTACAGATTGGAATGTGGATGTCCAATATTTAAATAAATATAGGGTTTTATTCTTAGATAAAACATTTGGGAAAGCAATTCAGGAGTAATTAAATTAGAATGCTTATTTGTGTGTGTGTGTGTGTTTTCCTGGAAATGGAGTCTATCATTTGAATACAAATTCAAGTATAGACCACAGTTGTTTTATTTTCTTTTGAAGTTAGAAGTGCTTTCTTCAAGTAATATACAATAGCTGGATAGTGATTTAAGCACCTCTGCTATATGCAAAAGCACTAGTGCTGGATCCTGGGAGAGATACAAAAGGTAAATAAAGATATTTTCTAATTTTAAGGAATTTAAAATCAAATGGGGTTAAGAAGGGGACACATAACTTTAATACAAAAGTAGAATATGATGAGTACATCAGAAAGAGTACTAAGAGAGTTGAAGATTTAGCAAAAATTTCATGGAAGTAACATTTGAATTTTAAGGCTTTTAATGGATGGTAGGATTTCAAGTGGAAATGAGTATGAAAGACATGCAAAGGTGTAGGCAACAGTAAAATGTGATATTTTCCTGTATCTGAGACCACTTGGCTCTGAACCTCATGCTAAATAGACTAAGAAATGTAAGGACATGAATTTATACATCAAATTCTATTGTTTAAAGAGAATTCAGGATTATCATAAAATTGTCATAGGATAGCTTTGTATTGAGTACTTCTTTATGTTGGCCATCCTTTGAGTAGGGGGGAATACAACAGAAGAAATAAATAAATGAATGAATAGAATAAAGAGAAAGAATTAGAACCACAAAACATATAAGGCACTATGGGAAATACAAATAAGTTTAAAAGACAATTCTTGCCCTCTGAGAATTTGCTTTCTCACTCTTGGAAGTCAGAAGCCTTGGGTTTTAATTTTTGCCATTCTATCTCTGATTTGGGGCAAATCATTTAACCTCTGAAATTCAGCTTTCTTAGCTGTTAAATGATAGTTGGATTATAGTCTCTAAGGATCTTTATATTTCTTAAGAATTCTGATTCTATTATTCAAGTTGAGACAAGATCATATATGTATGAAAAATTAATAATAGAATATTTAACAGTCCAAGGTAATAATCCTATAATTTTACATTTTAGAATGTGAAGGTCATGGGGGCAGCTCAGTGGCCTGAGATTCAGGCCTAGAGATAGAAGGTCCTGGGTTCAAATATGACCTCAGATACTTTCTAGCTGTGTGACCCTGGCCAAGTTACTTAACCCCATTTGCCTAGCCCTTACCACTCTTCTGCCGTAGAACCAATACAAGACAAAAGGTAAGGGTTTAAAAAAAAGAATTTGAAGGTCATAAGGTCATGAGATAATCTGGCCCAAATGTTTTTCTTTCAAACAACATAATTGTTATTTCTAATTTTCAGAGGAGGAAATTAAGTCCCATATGGGTTAATGACTTGCCTGTGTTCATAGAGATTTTTGATAGCTGTTACAACTAGAATCCAGGTCTCCTGATACCCTAGACAGGGCTTTTTCCACTATACTACTTTCCTATAAGAAAAAGATGAAGGATAGTTAGTTGTTTAAAAATAGTTTTTTAAAGTGAATGCTAATTTGGTTTTCAATATTTCCAACAAGGTAGAAAAGTAAACAATACAATAGAAAATTGGTGGTGGTAATGGTAAAGCAAGGGCTGCCTTGCTTTTTGACAAAATATTTAGTCAATAAATACTTATTAAGCATCTACTATGTACCAGGTACTATGCTAGCACCGAGGATACAAAAAAATCAAAAGAAATATTATCCCTGCCCTCAAGGAGTTTACAATCTAATGGAGGAGGCAACATGCAAAGAAATATGTTCAAGCAAGCCACAGAATACAAGATTATTCAAAAAGGGAAGGGTTTCTAGATTTAATACAGGTGAGAAAAGGCTTCCTGTAGAATATATGATTTTAGTTGGGTCTTAAAGGAAATCAAGAGAGCCAGTAAATGGAGCTAAGGCAGAACATGCCAGGCATGGGGGACAGCTGGAGAAAATATTCATAGCTAGGAAATGGTATTCTTATTTGTGGAGTAGTCAAGAGGCCAGTATCACTGGATCAAAGAACCCATCTTAGGAGAGTACATTCTTAGAAGATTGCAAAGGTCCAGGGGGCTAGATTACTGAGTAAGGGAGATGATAAAATTGGGCCTGCACTTTAAGTGCACTTTAAGAAAAATCACTCTGGTGGCCAGATGGAGATTAGATTTTACTGGGGAGAGTCTCCTGATGAGCCAAGTTATCAACAGGCTTTTGCAAAAGGTATTTTTGTATAATTCAGTGAGTGAGGGACCTAATAAGCATCTAGACAAGCCTTTAAAGGCAGAGTGTACCCTATATTGATGAATAACTGACTACTGCCTTTCAGGGGACTCTGGTCATATAGTACATATCTTAAGACAGGTATTCCTTCTCACTTCAGTATGCCAAAATCTTATCTGAGTATTTTATTTAGCAATGTCTATCTAGATCTCTGTGATCTATGAATAATGCATTATGCTGTGGTTAACTAGATGTTAAGCCTCTGAACTAGGCTAGTCACTGTATATGATTTGACACTATTTGTCCCACTTTATAGGACCTTTGAGGACTTGTGCTCAACTAGTATAGCCTTTGAAATCTCAGAATCAGGCAAAATGTCAACATCACTCCATAATCCCACAAGCCCAAAACAACATTTATATAGCATGTTAAGATTTGCAAAGCACTTTACATGTATCATTTAATTTGATTCCTACAACAACCCTATCAAGTTGCTGAAATCTCCATTTGATAGAGGAGGAAACTGAGGTTTAGGAGTTAATTGACTTGCCCATGGTCACAAAACTAGTGTCAGAAACAGGATTCAAATATAATTGTTCTGACTCCCAAGGCCAGACAGTCATCCACTCAACTACCTAGCATCAGATATGTAATAATGTAGACTGAAGCAAGAAGTGATAGGAAATACTTCCACACAATGCCTTTTGAAATAAGAGCAGAGTGTTTTGGAATTCACTAATTATAACTTCACACCAGTGACTCAACAGATAGCTTTTGAACTTTGGCTGCAGTAGCTTTTATCCTTTTATTTCATCAATAGCCCTGTCTGAACCCTTCCACAGTCACACCATCCTTACTGGGAGAAGAGCGGCAGACTTGCCTAGACCTATGAGGACATAGCTCAGCAATTATAGAGAAATGAGAGATCCTGTAGTGATGAGCCGCCTTGAAAGGAGTAGGTTTTCATGCTGATGCAAGGATGAGGAGTAGAAATTCAGCTTCAGTTCTCCCAGAATTTTGACAAGAGAGGGATCCTAATACAAAGCAGCTCAAATGGTTTATAAAAGTGGAAATTGGTAGCAATGAAATGGGGAAGGGTCAAACAGTGAAGATGTCTTAATACAGCATTAATTAGAAGAGGATAAATGGCAAGAAGGCCAGAGGAAGAATAGAGAAAAATTATTGAGACTTTTAATAAAGAAAAGGAAAAAATAAGTAACTACAAAAGGACTCAACCCAATGAATAATTATTTAGTTAAGCATTCAATATAAAGGGAAGCAGGACAGATTCTGTGGGATACCTCCTGGAAGTAGTGGAACAATAGGAAGGAGGAAGGCAGAATGGTTCAAAAGAAATTTTTTTAATGAAATTATCAGAATGAGAGAAGAAACTGATAAAACAAGAATAAAAAAATCTAGAACATGACAGAATCTCTCCAAAAACAAAAATGGCTCTGAAAAAAGGATAGTAGATTTGAAACCTTAAATGGACAAAATTGACTGAAGAAATTTGGAAGATAACAGTAGGGACCTGCACACAGACTAGATCTGGAAACCAAATGCTGCTTTAGCCTCCATTTCAAATAAGGAATCCGAGGAGACAGGAGAAGTCCAAAACGATAGTACAAATGCTTCTATTGGCCAAATCAAATTCTGGCACTTCAAAAGAACTGGCAGCCAGCATGATGCAGTACAAGTATAAAATTCAAGTAAATCTCTTCAGGCAACTTAAGACTCCATAAATGTGTGTGATTTTACAAAAAGCCATTTTGAACTCTGATTTTTAAAAAACAACTCCTATACAGTTAATCATCTTAATAATGCTGTCCCTCTCTCAAACTATGGAATCTTTAATTAAAGAACAGCAGGAGAGGAACAGTTGATGAACCATTTGTTGTGGCAAAATGAAGTTCAAATTTTCCAAAAGAAATAGCAACTTACCTTTGTAAATGTCTAGATTTCACATTTCCTAAGCAAATTAGCAGACATATCAGACATTCCTACATAGCTGGTGATGTTTTATCTAGTGTAAGTATTCTGAAAAGCTATGATGGGAAAAGAAATAATCCCTCTCCTTTGGAAATGTAAATAATTTTTAATATGTTATTTCTGACATTTATTGTAAGAAAAATGGACCAGTGAATAAAGAGAATCTAAGGGTTTGTATGATGTGAAATCCAAATGCTCTAAATAAATGAAAAAAAGTTGGCCTTTAAGACAGGAGGTGAAGAAATAACTCAAGAGTCTTTGAAGTCTCCAGAAATGCACCAGAATTTAAAAGCCTATATACCACATTAGAGAAAATAACCAAGTTAACCACCTGGGAAGTATTAAAAATTACAAGATGATGATGAAAGTGATAGATCACAAATAGAGACCTCAAGCTTAAATCAACAGGGAATGTGATTAAACTTTTTAATGTCAAATATTGTAGAAAACCAAGAGAAAGACTTTAGCTATCAAACAAAATTAACTCAAAGAGGTCGTCAGGTCTACTACTCATTTATTATTATTTTTTAAACCCTTACCTTCTGTCTGAGAATCAATACTGGGTATTGGTTCTAAGGTAGAACAGTGGTAAGGGCTAGGCAATGGGGGTTAAGTGACTTGCCCAAGTGTCTGAGACCAGATTTGAACCCAAGACCTCAGTCTCTGGGCCTGACTCAATCCACTGAGCCACTCAGCTGCTCCTTCTACTCATTTATGATAAATAAGCTATTGAAAAAATGTTCCCAAAAAAATACATTCTGCAAAACTAAGCATGGTCATCACTGAAACTTCAACACAGAGAAGCTTTTGGATTCATGCTTCCAAAAGAAATCAAAAAAGAGAGTAACTTATTTGACATGCAAATACTTCAACAGAAAAACAAAAACAAAAAAATGAGTCAACTTACAGCAAAAAAAAATAATACAAACAACTGTTAGCTTCTAGGGCAGAGTTTCACCTAGGGTCCACAGACTTGGTGCCCTTGTGTGTATGTGTATATATGTGCGCACACATACAAATATGTACATAGACAGTATTTATTTTCCTGTGTAATCCTGCATATTTTATGCTTTTAAAATATTCCAAGAAGGGCTCCAAAGGCTTCACTAAACTGGCAAAAGGGCCTGACACCACAAAGGTTAAAAATCCCTGCTTTCTGGGAAGACGATACCTTAAAAAAAAAATTTACAACAGTTGAAAACCAAAAAAGATATCTAAACATAAGAGGAAAAGGCTAAAGATTTAAGGATATTCAAAAAGGAAGAGAAGTGAAGTACAATATGATTATAATAGAAAGTGCTTGGGATTTGGAGGCAGAGGAATGAAGTTTGAATCCTTTCTTTGCTACTTATTTATTGCCTATATGACCTCAGACAAATCATGTAACCTCTTTTGTCCTCATTTCCCTTATTTGTAAAATGATTGAGATGAACTTAGTGACCTCTAAGATCTGTAGCAGCTGTAAATTAGCAGTCCAATCGATTTAATCTGAGATAAATTATGATGTTAGGGTCTTTGTAAAGTTTTTCAAGGATTTACTTCTAGGTCAACAGAGTTCAGCTTTAAGTTGTGTTGCTTTAATGGAGCTGCAATCTTGTCAACATGGACACTCTTCACCAGTGTAGGTTGGTCTCTTCCTTTGCAACTATATTTTTCCATAAATCCTCTATAAAAAAAAATCTATTTAGCATGCCAGTGGACTCTTTCTAGGTCCAGTTTTTCTAACCTGGGGTACATGAACTTTAAAATTTTTTTTTGATATTTCAATATAATTGTTTTCCTTTGAAGTTCTGTGTGGTTTATTTTATTTTATGCATTTAAAAATATTGTTCAGACACTCTACCAGACTGCCAAAGTGGCCCATGAAACTCTTAACTTTTTATCTTTTATGATTACCAATGAAACAATGTTGTTTATTTTCATTACATGATTGGCCTACTTCCATTTCCAATGAAATATTCAACTTAATCATATAGCTTACTTACATTTGTCTTTCTTGTGTTTAATTTTTTTTTAAATCCTTACCTTCTGTCTTAGAATCAACTAAGGCAGAAGATCGGTAAGGGTTAGGCAACAAGGGTTAAGTGACTTACACAGGGTCACACAACTAGTAAGTATCTGAGGCCAGATTTAAATGGGGCAAGGTACCTAGCTGCCCCCATGAAATGTTTTTAAATGAATAAAATAAGATTTCCAAGGAAAACAATGATATTTAAATAGTTATTGAAATTGTTTTGTTTTATCTTTATTTTATTTTAATAACAAATTTCTACATAAGTTTTCCAAAGTTATGATTCATGTTGTCTCCCTCTCTTCTTCCCTCCCTCCTGGAGTTAACAAGCAATTTAATTTGGGTTATACATGTATTTTCCAGCAAAATGTTTCCATATTATCCATTTTTATAAGTGAATAATCTTATAAAACCAAAACCCCAAATCATTTCCCAAATAAACAAGTGATAAATCATATGTTTTCATTTGCATTTCTACTCCAATGGTTCTTTCTCTAGAGACTGATAGTACTCTTTTCCATAAGTCCCTCAGAATTGTCCTGGATCATTTTATGCTGTTAATAGCAAAGTCTGTCACGTTTTATTGTTCCACAATATTTCAGTTACTGTGTATAATGTTCTCCTGGTTCTACTTATTTCACTCTGCATTAGATCACATAGCTCTTTCCAGTTCTTTCCAAAGTCATCCTGTTCATAATTCCTTATAGCACAATAGTATTCCATCATCATCATATACCACATTTTGTTTAGCCATTCCCCAATTGAGGGATATCCCTTTCATTTCCAATTCATTGCTGCCACAAAGAGAGCAGTTATAAATATTTTTGTTCAAAAAGGTCCCTTTCCATTTTTAAAAAAATCCCTTTGGGATGCAGACCTTGTAGCAGTATTGCTGGATCAAAAGGTATACATTCTTTTACAGCCCTTTGGGCATAATTCGAAAGTGCCCTCTAGAATGGTTGAATCAATTCACAACTCTACCAGCAATTCATTAGTGTCCCAATTTTGCTATATTCCCTCCAACAATTATTTTCCTTTACTGTCATATTGGCCAGTCTGATAGGTGTAAGTAGGTGCAAGGTGGTGCCTCAGAGTTGTTTTAATTTGCATTTCTCTAATCAGGAGGGATTTAGAACAATTTTCATATGATTATTGATAGCTTTCATTTCTTCATCTGAAAACTGCCTCTTCATATCCTTTGACCTTTTATCAATTGGGGAATGACTTAGATTCTTATAAATTTGATTTAGTTCTTTATATGTTTCAGAGATGAGACCTTTATCAGAGAAATTTATTATAAAATGTTTTTTCCCAGTTTGCTTCCTTTCTAATTTTGATTGCATTGGTTTTGTTTGTACAAAACCTTTTAAATTTACTATCAAAATTATTCATTTTATATTCTTTATCTCGTTTGGTCATAAATTCTTCCCTTCTACATAGATCTGACAGGTAAACTATTCTATGTTTTTCTTTACTTATATTACTCTTTGTGTTTAAAGCATATACTCATTTTGACCTTACCTTGGTATAGGTGTGAGATATTGATCTAAACCTAATTTTTGCCATACTGTTGTCCAATTTTCCCAGTGGTTTTTTGTCAAATAGTGAGTTATCACAAAAGCTGGGATCAAACACTAGATTACTGAGGTAATTTATTCTTAGTCTATTCCATTAATCCACCCTTCTATTTCTTATCCTGTACCAGATTCTTTTGATGATTACTGCTTTATAGTACAGTTTTAAGGTCTGGTACTGCTAGACCACCATCCTTCACTTTTTTTTTCATTAGTTCCCTTGATATTCTTGACCTTTTGTTCTTCCAGATGAATTATTTTTTTCTAGTTCTATAGTTTTTTGGGATAGGTATGGAACTGAACAAATTAATTGAGGTAGGATTGTCATTTTTATTATATTAGCTTGTACTACCCATGAGCAATTAATGTGTTTCCAATTGTTTAGATATAATTTTATTTGTATAAAAAGTATTTTGTAATTGTGTTCATAAAATTCCTACATTTGTCTTGGCAAATAGATTCCCAAATATTTTATATTGTCTAGTGATTTTAATGGAGTTTCTCTTTCTAATACTTGCTGCTGAGTTTTGTTGGAAATATATTAAAATGCTGATAACTTATGTGGGTTTATTTTGTGTCCTGCAACTTTGCTAAAGTTATTTCAACTAGTTTAGGTTTATTTTCTAGGATTCTTTAAGTAGACCATCATATCATCTGCAAAGAGTGATAGTTTTGTTTCCTAATTGCCTACTTTTAATTCCTTCAATTTCTTTTTCTTCTCTAATTGCTAAAGCTAGCATTCTGAGTACAATATTTAATAATAGTGGTGATGATGGGCATCCTTGCTTCACTCCTATCTTATTGGGAAGCCTTCTAACTTATCCCTATTGCAGATGATACTTGCTGGTGGTTTTAAATAAATACTACTTGTTATTTTAAAGAAAAGGCCCATTGATTTCTATGCTTTTCTATTATTTTCAAAAGGAATGGATGTTGGGCTTTGTCAAAGGCTTTTTCTGCATCTATTGAGATGAGATTTTTAAAATTTTTGATCTGATTTGATTATTGATATGTTCAATTGTGCTGATGGTTTTCCTAATATTAAACCAGCCTTGCACTCCTGGTATAAATCATATCTGGTTATAGTGAATAATCCTTGTGATATATTGCTGTAGTCTCTTTGCTGGTATTTTATTTAAGTTTTTGCATCTGTGTTCATTAAGGAGATTGGTCTGTAAGTTATTGAAATAAAAAGTTTACAGACCTCAGGTTAAGAACTCCTGTCTTAATATAATATGGACAATATGTATTCTTCAGTTGCATTTTAATGTTTTAATATATTTTGATTTGGCTCAAAAAGTACAACCTAACAAAAATTAAAGCAAATTCCTTAAAAAGCATATTCCCCAGAGAAAATTAAGCAAGGATGTGTCAACTTCCACTTTCATAATTTCCCTAACAAGGGATGTAGGTTTTAATCTGATATTTGGTACCAACATCATTGGTTGCCTTTACAAAAAGCTTTGCCAGCTGAGTAGGAGTCAGAAAGACCTAGATTCAAATCTTATCTCTGGTTAGCTGAGTAGCCTCCAGTAAGTTGTTGACATTTGCCTTGGTGGAAGAAGTTATCCAAACTGAAGATCATGAAGTTACTCTGTATATTTTTCCTTTGGCTTTGCTTTCTTTATTCTGTATCATTTATAGAAGTATTCCCATGTTTCTCTATAGTCTTTATAGTCATTCTTCTTTATGGTGCAGCAATATTACATGACATACATATGCCACAGTTTCTTGGATGGCAATAGTGGGATTCAAACCCAAAGAGACTACTGCCATAATTAAGCACCTTAAGACTATGACAATATTTAGTTAGAAGATGGAGGATTGAGTTCTAGGAATAACCAAGAATACATTTGACTGAAATACAAATGTCCTAGGAACACCTAAGAGGTGCAGCAGTTAGAGCACTGGACCTGGAGACAGGAAGAATTGAGATCAAATCAGGCCTTATATACTTAACCAGCTGTGTGATCCTGGGCAAGTCACTTAACCCTATTTGCCACAGTTTCCTCATCTGTCAAATGATCTGGAGAAGAAAATGGCAAACCAATCCAATGTCTTTTACCAAGAAAAACTGTAATGGTCTTGAGAAGAGTCAGACAGGCCTGAACCACTACCACCACAATCAAGAGAGTTCCTAAAGGGAAGTAGTATGAAATAAGGCAGGTAAGGTACGTAGGGGTCAAAATGTGGTAGACCTCAAATACTTGGATGAGATTTTATTTTGTATTGGAGGCAGTGGGAAACCAGTGAAAATTTTTGAGCATGAGTGTCATGGCACCCTCTTCCTTAGGTAATTTTGGTTACTAGGAGAGTAGAAAGACTGGAAATTAGAAGACCGATTTAAGTTGATGCCAATTCAAGAGAGAAGTTACGAGTGTCTGAATTAGAGTGGTACATGAGTGGACAGAAAGGGATATGTTGATATCATCTATCATATTGATGATAAAGAGGTAGAAATGACAAGATTTGGCTACTTGTTTTATGGAGGATAGGAGTAAGAGAGAAAAACAACGATGACTCAAAGGTTATTAACCTGAATCATTAGTAGAAAGATGGTAGAAATAATTTTTTGGCAATGGTTATCTGACATTTTACTTTAGGATTCTCTCCCTCTCCCTTTTTCAAGAGGTAACAAGTCTGATATATGTTATACCAATGCTGTCATGAAATATTTCCAAATCCCTCATGCTGGGAAAGAAGACACATTTCACACACACAACCAAAATAACAAACTCGTTTAGGAAACAAAGTAGAAAATGGCATGCTTTGATCTTCAAGCAGACTCCAACAGTTCCTTGACTGTGAATAGCATTTTTCATCATGAGTCTCTTGGGGTTTATCTTGGAAAATTAAGAGTTTAGTCTTTCACAGTTGGCCATTGTACGTTGTTTTTTTGTTGTTGTTTGTTTTGTTTTGTTTTTTGTTACTCTAAAGTATTCTAGGAGGAATTGTTACACTGACAGATGATGCATAGTAGGAGTAGAAGAGATTACAGTTGCATGTAGAGATTTGTATTGAGATAACACAAATTTATGGGAGTAGATTAATCCAATCCCACGAATATTTACTAGGTAAATATTATGTGAAAGAAGAAGGGATGCTAAGACAAATGGAAAAATAATCCCTGGACTCAAGGAGCTTATATTCTGGGGAACTATAAAATGTAGAGATGGATTGGAGAATGCTCTGACGAGTTACTGGCCAGTTTCCTCTTAAGCAGAAAAATACATAAAAGATAATTTGAGGAGAGTGACCCCTAGGGGGATTACGAAACATTCTTCATAGGCAGTGACACCAGAACTGAGCCTTAAAGAGATTCTAAGACAGAAATGAAGTACATTCAGGGTTTGGGAGGGGAGGGGGACAACGACTGCTTGCTTGTACAAAGCTAGATCTGGACCTGGAAAAATGACCATTCTACGACAGGAGGAGGTGAAGGATGACCCCTCGGAGAAGACAGAAGAATGGTGGGGGGGAAAAGAGCTGGGAGAAAGCCGTGCTCTAGAACCGAGGGAAGCAGTGGAGACAGCTATCATTTTTGAGTGGGTTTCCTAAGAAAACTCCAATATGGCAGCAGGGTGGAGCGTATCCAAGAATGCTGTCTCTTTCAAAGTCCACACAAATCTCTCACCCTCGCTAGACGCTTTTTTTCCGGTTCCCATAATCCCTACGGGGACGGCCCCATGGCCCCTCGGCCCCTCCTCGGCTTCGGCACTCGCATCCCTGTATATCCTAGAGGCCTTGGGTCTTTCCGTGTGCACGTCACATTTCTCTTGGGAGAGGTTAGACTTTGCTTCTTTGGGAGGCCTACGGGTGCTGATAGGAGTCACGCGCGGCCGAGAGAGTGGCCCGCAATAGCCCAGTTCTGGGCCGGCCTCCGGGGTGGGGGTGAGGGGGCGCTGTGCCCCGAGGACCGCCTCCAGCGAGGTCCTCACCTAACCGGAGGCCGCCGCGATGAGCTCCGATGCGGCCCTGCTGCTAGAGGCGGTCGACTTCGCCGCCAGGAAGCACAGCAAGCAGCGGCGGAAGGACCCGGAGAAGACCCCATACATCAATCACCCAATCGGTGGGTCCCGGATCGGGGCGGCGCCGCCGCTTCGGCCAGTTCAGCCCCGGCCTGACCTGTCTACTCTGCTTTGCCCTGCAGGTGTGGCTCACATCTTAACCAAAGAAGCAGCTGTTACGGACATCGCGGTACTGCAGGTAACGAGGGCCCGGGGAAGAGGGAGGTGAGGCATTGCTCCCCTCGCCGCGGTCCCTAGCTCCCCAAAGTGCCTGCCCAGCAGAAGCCGGGGTTGCCTCTCTGCACAGCCGCGTTTGTTCTTGCATCTCCAGGCCGCCTTGCTGCACGACACTGTGGAAGATACGGATACTACTTTAGAGGAGGTGGAGGAACATTTTGGGGCAGAGGTGAGGTCCATCGTAGAAGAAGTGACTGATAACAAAGCACTGTCCAAGCTAGAACGAAAGCAGCTGCAGGTGAAGAACGCTGCGCACAGCAGCCGGCCGGCCAAGCTGGTGAAACTTGCAGATAAACTGTACAACCTTCGAGACTTGAAGCGGTGCACCCCAGTCGGTAAATGTAATCAGCAGACATGTGGGTCAGAGAGGGATAGAAAGCCCCTTCTGTGGATACAGGTCAGTCACTTGACCAAGAAAAAGATTTTATTAATTTCATTGGCATTTCAAGTAGGGTTCTAACTTGACCCAATGTACTTGACCTCTTATTGGAAAAAAAGTCATCCAAGGGGAGAGGTTCTTTTTAATAAGAATTGTAGCATTTTGGGATGACTGCATACATCCCTGCCCTTATTACTTTATGCCATGGCCCTACACCGGTCCTTCCATGGATAGTGAAAGGCCTGGTGCAAAACCACATTTAACTAGTTACTTATGGTAATGAAAACAACTCTCTTTATCACTCTGCAGGATGGTCTGAGCAAAGGGTTCAGGAGTACTTTGAGTGGGCAGCACAAGTGGCAAAGGGCCTTCAGGGCACAAGCCCTCAAATGGAAGAGGCACTGCAGAAACTCTTCCAAGAACGAGGACTGTCACTGTGAGCAGCAGTGGGAAACCAGAAATGCTGTCAAGAGTTTGGCCTAATTTGGGCCAAGAAGAGGATTCATCAATCAATTCTGAAATTTGTTTTTTTTGGGTTCTTTTATAATATTGAAGCCCATCCCAAAGCATATTGGTTCCTTTGATAAAAAAAAAAAATATTACAAACCGGGGAGACTTGCATTCTTCATGCTCCCCGAGTTAAATACTGATTTGTGGAAATCAAAATGCCTTCAGTCCTTTATAATATACAGTCATCTTGAAGATTGCTCTCAGGGTCCTGTTGCTTCTTTTTAAATTGGGTTCACTGATAATAGTGGTGACATAAAAACTTTTTTTTTGTTTACCATTTAATGTCTCTGTGTCTTAATTTTTTTCATCAAATGAATTGGACAAAATTAAATCAGCCCATTTCCAGCTTTTTTTTCTGTTGCCAATGTTTTCTTAACTTGGATTAGTCAGAAAAAGACAATTAGCATTTAAAGTCAGTTAAATTAATTTTTCATATGGTCTATACAAGACCTTTTGGAATCATTTTCACTTTCCCCTGTATAAAGTTTTGACTCGGCAACCATGGATATTTATGGACCTGCCATCAAACTGCAAACTATTTACCTCAAAGCCATTCCTATCCTTCCTCCCTGTCAGAGAGGGAAGCCCTAAACTTTTGCAAATTGAATTAACCAACAGGTAGCACCTACTATGTGCCATGCTGGGAAGAGATACCAGGATGAATAAAAGTGTGTCCTCCAAAAAAGTAATGACCCATGATTACCATAGGGGAAAAAATCAGCACTAGGAATTGTTACATGCCAGAGACACTAAAAGGGGGGGGGGGGTATCAGCTAAATGCCCTTCTCCCAAGCACTCTTGTTTCTCAGCACTCAGAGCTTTCGAAATCCTGCGAAGCAGGGTGAGGAGGGAGGGGCAAGAGGGCCCCTTAGGGATCCTCCGGAATCTCCGGGTACGGAGTCCTCCTAAGGCAAGGGTACGACGCCTTGCTCGGTGTCGAAGGGACGTCGCAGAATGTGGCGACGTGTAGACTCACCGCACCTCTGGGGTGGCCAGAAACCCCCAGCAGGGGCGGGAGAAGGGGGAGCGGCAGCCTCTACACCGAGCTGGGACTCCCTAGCAGCTACAATGCCTCTGCTTCCCACTCCCCGGCCTAGGGCGTTTGAAGAAGTCAAATGGTCTTCTGAGCTCGAGCCCCACAGGTTCTGCTCCCCTCTGACATCACCACCCTCTTTTCTTTGGCCTCTTCCCCTGTTGTCCTTGCCCTTCCGGACTCTGTGGGGTTGCTAGGTGGCGGGAACTTCCGGTATGTCCCGGAAATGGGTCTATTGATCCCATTCTGCTAGAGCGATCCTAAGCGAAGTTGGTGTTTTGTCCAGGGGCAGGTAACGAACATCCCCTGGGATGAATGGGCGGAGACCTCCGAGGCTGTGTTTGTATAGACCGAGGGCCGGTCCTGAAGGTGGTCCCTTCGGGGATGGGCGTGGCGAGGGGAGGGCTTGGGGCGGAACCCGGGGGGTGGGATTTTGGGGGGGAATCTGCCCAAGGGCCTGAGGCTGCGCCGGGGCTCTCCTTCCCTGCAGCTCCTGCTCGGGCCTGAACCTCTGCTTTGATCTCTACAGCGCCCCCACCATGGCTTTTCCTCATCGACCTGATGCCCCCGAGCTACCTGACTTCTCCATGCTCAAGAGACTGGCCAGAGACCAGCTCATCTACCTGCTGGAGCAGGTCAGTGCGCAACTGGCTCCCTCCCTGGTGCTTCTGCACCCTCTAGAAAAAGACCAGGAGGCCAAGCCCTCTTTGCTCTCGCACCTGGGCAAATTGGCCAACGCAGGGCCACCTCTCAGGGCAGAGGGACAATATGCTTAAATCAGGGAGTGGAAACCACATGGAGCTCTGAAGATTTGTTTACAAAAACTCTTGATTCCTTACTAAAAGGCATAAGTCGTTCACTCGATAAATATGAAGCGGTGTAGTTCAGGGAATGGTGGGCAATACAAAAACGCTTGCTAAATGTTCCCAAATGCATGCGGAAGAGTTGTAGAAATAAAATATACAAACCAAAGAACTATAATATAGGGACATCTAATAGTGCCCTTTGGTTACATCAGATGTTTCAGGAGTTCAAAAGATGGTAAGATTGTTTCAGCCAAAGTTTCTTTAACTTGGATGTTTTGATAGTTGATGTTAGGGTATCCCAGTCCAAAGGACCAAAGGAAACATGATGTATGGAAGGAGAAAATTAGAAATTTATCATCATAAGTAGTCCTGATTGCTAGGGTGTAGGCTATGTGTTATGAAAGAAGGAAATGTCTGAAAAGGAGCGTTTTATCTAGCTCACAAAGCTTCAGTGACTCCCTTTTGCCCCTTGAACACTCCTCAGGATGTCATTTAAGCCCTTCACAAAACATGCCTTCCACTTACCCTTCTATATTTACCTCCTTACCTTCTCTCTTAGAATCAATTCTGTTTTGGTTTCAAGGCAGAAGAGCAGTAAGGGCTAGGCAATGGGGGTTAAGTGATTGTTCAGGGTCACATACAACTAGGAAGTGTCCCAGGCCAGATCTGAACCTAGGACCTCCTATTCTCAACCTAGTTCTCAACCCACTGAGCCACCTAATTCTCTTTCAAGAATTCCACATTATATCTAAATTGGCCTCCCAGCCACTTCCAAACTTGACATTCTGTCTCTTGCCTTTATGCTTATAATGGACTCCTTTACAATTTATCATCTTGTGCCAGGTCCTTAAGGAAGTCTTTTCTGACTCTCCTAGTTGTGCCCTCTTCTTCCTTAAATTATTATTTCCTTATTTTTTTTACATGTTCCATCTTAAAATAGAATGTAAACTCCTTGACAACTGCAACTTTTTGTTTTTGTCTTTATATCTCTAGGGTCTAGCACAGTGTCTTATATTAAGTAGATGCTTGTTAAATATTTGTCAGATTTAAAAAGAAGTTCATTGATAACTTGAGAGATGCCTACTTTTTGTATCCTCTTCAGCTTCCTGGGAAGAAGGACTTATTTATTGAGGCTGACCTGATGAGCCCATTGGACCGAATTGCCAATGTATCTATTCTCAAGGTATAATTTTCTCACCAAAATTCACTCACATTAACTAATGAATGTTTAGTACAGCATATAGAGGGGGTAATTAGCAAAACTTTTTTATACCAATACCCAAGAGTCTTTTACAATAGGACCATATGTTTTCATGATATTATGTGCTTTTCAGAGTATTTTCATATATGTTCTCATTTGATCCTTTCTTTAGCAACATGAAGTGGACAAATTGTACAAGGTGGAAAACAAACCTGTCTTTAGTACCAGTGAACAGTAAGTTTCACTTTCCAGTGAGTCTCAATTCTAGTTGGCCCTTTTAATTCAAGATAATCCCTGGAAAAATCCCCTTCTTTTAGAAATCAGCACCAGAACCAAGAGTAATAGCTTGTCTATAACTCTGTAACATTATTTCTTTGACACTGGTTCTTCTATCTGGCTAACTTTCATCCTCTCATGCATAAATTATTAATATAGCCTTCTGACTTTTACTTGTTACTCTAAATAGCTATATTTTCTTTCTTCCTTTCTTCCTTTTTTTAAAAAATTGGTTCCAAGGCAGAAGAGTAATAAGGGCTGGCAAATGGGGTGAAGGGACTTACCCCAGGGTCGCACAGCTAGGAAGTATCGGAACTCAGATTTGAACCCAGGACCTCCTGTCCGCAGACCTGGCTCTCTTATTTTCTAAAACACAACTTTCCTCGTGTAATTTTTCTGCTCATATCTGTTTAATAGCTCCCAGCTACTTACCATTTAAAATTCGCATCTTAATCTAGCACTCTAGGCCTGGCTTTATCTGGCTTTCATCTACCTTTCCAAATCTATCTTCTACTATTCCCTGATACACTTTATATTCCAAGAAAATTTTTCACTATTCACTAAAAATGCCTTTTATATTCTTACCTTAGTCTTTGCTTATTTGTCGTTCAGTTGTTTCAGTTTTGTCCAACTCTTCCTGACCCCACTTTGGTTTGCCATTTCCTTCTCCAGCTCATTTTACAGAGGAGGAACTGAGACAAACAAGGTTAAGTGACTTTCCCAGGGTCATTCAGTGTCTGAGGCCAGATTTGAATTCAGGAAGATGAGTATAAGCCCAATGTTGTATCTACTGTGCCACCTAGCTGCCCAGCCTTTGCTTATATCCATTTCTATCATATAAAATGCCATTTTTATTCCTCTCTGCATCTCCAGACACTTCCTACTCTTGGAGGTCTAGCTTAACTTCCCAGTAGACTCTTCTCTCTATGAAAACAACAGCAATTATGCCTGTCATTTGGCTTTCAATTATAAACTGCCTCATGACATTTCTTATATTATCATCTTGCATTGTCATTAAACTTTATATTTTGTCTCCCTCAGCAGACTTTAGACTCCTAATGTCAAGAACTTCTTTGTCTCATCCAGAATACCTAGCATGGTACAAGGCACATTCTAGGTGGCTAGTAAATATCTTTAATGAAGTAGTGGTTTCTGCTAGAGAATGGATTATGATATACCAGGGCAGCTGGAAAAGTGCTTACATCAAGACAGTAGATCCTCTTAGGGTGGAACAGATGGCCCAAGAATAAAGGCAGTTCCTTTCTTTTCTTAATTTAATTACAAATTTCCTGATTTTATCACAGACATTCCTTCTTTCTCTCATATCTTTGTTTCTTCTCAGGTTATGCTTCCTTGTTCGACCTCGAATCAGGAACATGCGATACATTGCAAGTGAGTTTATAGTGGTGCTATGCTTATAGCATACCTAAGGGTGAGCAAGATTTGTTTAACTTGGTACTAAGAAATATTTGTTGGAAAGAGATATGATTTAGTTGGCAACATCTAGAAGCTAGTTGATTTTCCTGCCTCTGCCAGGTCTGTTCTGTCTGCCATCATCACTTTTCCTATAGAAGATATTCTAAATAGACTACTGATTAAGACTCTTGACTCCCTTCTCTCTACAGACCTTGTCAATTCTGACAAAATGGCTGGTCGAACACGAAGGTACAAAGTGATCTTTAGCCCACAGAAGGTGAGTACAGATTTAGTATAGAGACCAAGGATGGAGTTAGGTGGGATTGGGGACTAGAAAGGGTAAGAGGAAGAGTACCTATCTCCCTACAGAAATAAATTCCCTTCTCATCTAAAAAGTGTAGCTAACTTTAGATAATTCTGGAGTATTAACTCAATACTACTATCATATTTTTGGAGGGGTCTTATAGGGCCAATAATGGAAAACCCCTTTCACTGTAGATTCACAGAATGTTAGCAGGACTTTAGAGACCACCCAGTCCATCCATCTTGGTTTACAAATGAGAAAACTGAGATACATAGCTGTTAAGAAGACACCCTTCTTCTGTGCCCACAGCCTCTTCTAACACAATTCTGAAAAGCTTCCTCGTTCACACTGATGATTCAGCTAGACACCTCAACTTCACACTGTCTTATCATGTGTGACTCTGATTTCTGTCATTCCACACCCACTATAGAGTTCTACCATTAACATCATTTTAGGGATCAAATACATAAGGTCTTTCTGTTGCAAATTGAAGGCTTTCAAAGCAATGCCAACCAGTGTGCTTATATGTTCAGAAGAGAGAGAAGTTAAAAAGAAAAAGACCTTGGACCATAGTTCTCTGGGGTCTCTAATTGTGACTCATCTATATTTATGAGATTGTTTATTGTGCTACTGTAACACATTTTGAAGGAAAACAGTAGTGATTCTAAGTTCATCTTGCTATGTTAAGGAAATGAAAGAAAAAAATGATCCCTTTACTACATCTGTAGGAACATAATAAGGTGGTCACTAGCAGGGCAATGTGATGCATTAGAAAGATGACTAGACTTGAAATCAGAGAACCTTCATTTGAACCCAGCTCTTTTAGCTACCTATTTCTTACTTGGTAGAAGAAGACATCAGGTCTTCTTCTATAAAATGGGATAATAATAACTGCCTTACTAGTCTCACAGGATTGTTGTATATGCAAGGTGCTTTGTAACTGTAAATCACTATTTAAACATCAGCTTCTATTACTTTTATTATAAGGAGTCAAAATGAGATTAAGATGAATGAAAGATAGTGCTAGACCAACAAGAAGAAAGAGAATAAATCCTGAGGAATTGTTCTAATGACATAACACATATATGTATATATAATCAGTATGATTTCAGTGGACAAGGAGAAATCATTCTATAATAGAGATTGCTATGCAAGTTGGGAAATCTGACTTTTCGCTTTCAATTAGCAACTAAGTAAAGTAGCTTTATGACCTTCAGCAAATTCCTCTTACCAGGTCTCCATTTCCTTATTTCTTAAATGAAGAAGTTAGAATAGATGACTTCTAAAACTTCTTCTATTTCTAACATGCTTATTTGTGCTTTTATTCAGAGTTCATGGGATAATATATGATACTCTGCTTTATTGGAACTCATTGTAATATTTGACAATGTTTATATGCTGTTTTAAAGTTTACAACGCCCTTTGCATTCAGCATTACTGGGAAGTAAATATTACAGGTATCCCTGTTATCCCCATTTTACAGAAGAAAACCCTGAGGGTCAGAGAGGTTAAGTATCCTGCCCATGGTCATCCAGCTAATCAGTGTCGGAAGTAAGATTCCAACTAGATCTTTCCTAATTCTAAATCCAATGTTCATTCCACCAAACTATGCTGCCTCTAAGTGAAAAAGGTGAAAAAGGAAAGTAGAATACAATGTGGGGAAATTAACCCAGTTTTTCTTTCTTTTTCAGTTCTATGCATGTGAGATGGTACTTGAGGAAGAGGGAATTTATGGAGGTGAGAGATTATGGAAGTGTCTGGGGAAGGAACAGAGAATGAGGAGGAAAAACTATTGGACGAGCCTTTCTGTCATGAACACTTTGTTCTGTTGCCGGTAGTCTCATGAAGAATCAGTAGAATCATGGAGAAATGGATTAGGTTCCAAAGAGATAGTTTTGTGTAGTAGAGAGGCAGCATGGGGTAGTGTAAAGAACACTGGATATTCATTCAGGGGATATATCCTGGCTCATCTACTTATTGAACTTGGGCTCTTGGACAAGAAGATTAAATTCTATGGGTTTTGGTTCCTTTATCTGTAAAATAAGGAGTTTGGGCTAGATGAGCAGTTCTCAAAGTGTGGTCTGTGAATTCTGGGAGTTCCTAAGACTCTTTCAGAGGGTCACCAAAGTAAAAACTTTTCATAATAATATTAAAAGTGTTTACCTTTTAAAATGAAACTCCCTTTTTTTAACTACATATCTCTATGAGACCAAATTTTCTTCCTGTACTTTAACCAAAATAACACATCACAACAGACTGAATGTAGAAGCAGATATGAGAATCTAGCTGTCTTCTATTATACCAAATATTTTTTTTTTAAATATATTTTATTTGATCATTTCCAAGCATTATTCGTTATAGACATAGATCATTTTCTTTTCCTCCCCCCCACCCCCCATAGCCGACGCGTAAGTCCACTGGGCATTAGATGTTTTCTTGATTTGAACCCATTGCTTTGTTGATAGTATTTGCATTAGAGTGTTCATTTAGAGTCTATCCTCTGTCATGTCCCCTCAACCTCTGTATTCAGGCAGTTGCTTTTTCTCGGTGTTTCCACTCCCATAGTTTATCCTTTGCTTATGAATGGTGTTTTTTTCTCCTGGATCCCTGCAAGTTGTTCAGGGACATTACACCGCCACTAATGGAGAAGTCCATTACGTTCGATTATACCACAGTGTATTAGTCTCTGTGTACAATGTTCTCCTGGTTCTGCTCCTCTCGCTCTGCATCACTTCCTGGAGGTTGTTCCAGTCTCCATGGAACTTCTCCACTTTATTATTCCTTTTAGCACAATAGTACTCCATCACCAACATATACCACAGTTTGTTCAGCCATTCCCCAATTAATGGGCATCCCCTCGTTTTCCAGTTTTGGGCCACCACAAAGAGCGCAGCTATGAATATTTTTGTACAAGTCTTTGTGTCCATTATCTCTTTGGGGTACAGACCCAGCAGTGCTATGGCTGGGTCAAAGGGTAGATATTCTTTTGTCGCCCTTTGGGCATAGTTCCAAATTGCCCTCCAGAATGGTTGGATCAATTCACAACTCCACCAGCAATGAATTAATGTCCCTACTTTGCCACATCCCCTCCAGCATTCATTACTTTCCTTTGCTGTAATGTTAGCCAATCTGCTAGGTGTGAGGTGATACCTCAGAGTTGTTTTGATTTGCATCTCTCTGATTATAAGAGATGTAGAGCACTTCTTCATGTGCTTATTAATAGTTTTGATTTCTTTATCTGAGAACTGCCTATCCATTTCCCTTGCCCATTTATCAATTGGAGAATGGCTTGATTTTTTGTACAATTGATTTAGCTCATTATAAATATGATTAATTAAACCTTTGTCAGAGGTTTCTATGAAGATTTTTTCCCAATTTGTTGTTTCCCTTCTGATTTTAGTTATATTGGTTTTGTTTGTACAAAAGCTTTTTAGTTTGATGTAGTCAAAATTATTTATTTTACATTTTGTGATTCTTTCTATATCTTGCTTGGTTTTAAAGCCTTTCCCCTCCCAAAGGTCTGACATGTATACTATTCTGTGTTTACCCAATTTACTTATGGTTTCCTTCTTTATGTTTAATTCACTCACCCATTTTGAATTTATCTTGGTGTAGGGTGTGAGGTGTTGATCTATTCCTAGTCTCTCCCACACTGTCTTCCAATTTTCCCAGCAGTTTTTATCGAATAGTGGATTTTTGTCCCAAAAGCTGGGATCTTTGGGTTTATCGTATACTGTCTTGCTGAGGTCGCTTTCCCCCAGTCTATTCCACTGATCTTCCTTTCTGTTTCTTAGCCAGTACCAAATTGTTTTGATGACTATTATACCAAATATTAAAAGAGATTTGCAAGAATGTGTAAAACAGTGCCATGCTTCTCCCTCTTTTTTTTTTGCTTTGGAAAGTATTGTTATTTTTTATTTTAAAAAGTTATTTATTTCAACATAATGGGTTTATTACTAGTTCTTTTAAAATTAATTCATTTTTTAAGTTATCAGTTTAATTTTTAACAAGGTAAATATTAATAGATATAACCCTCATAAACAAAACTTCTTTGAAGCCCCTAATCATTTTTTTCCCTAAAACCTTTACCTTCCATCTTACAATAAACTAAGGCAGAAGAGCAGTAAGAAGTAGGGGATGGGAGTTAAGTGACTTGTCCAGGATCAAACAACTAGGAACATGTCTTTGGCTAGATTTGTACTCATCTCTAGTTCACTGAACCACCTACCTGCCCACTCCTTAATAATTTTTTAAGGTCTAAAGGGATCCTCAAATTAAAAAGATTGAGAACTGCTAGACTAGATGATTTCCAGGTCTTTCCAGCTCTAAATCCTATTAGTGATAGGAAAAGAGTCATCACATTTTGGGCTAGTCTTATCAAGGATTTTAATTGCAGTTAGAAAGGCAGCATGATATAGCAGAGAGAGCATTGAATTCAGAGTAGGGAGACATGGGTTCAATTTCCAGGTCTGACATTAACTTGCTATGTGACTCTGGGACAGCCATCTCTGTGTCTATTCTTCCATCTGCTGAATGAGAATGAGGATTCATTCATAATGCCTGCTTCACAATGTTATTCTGAGATAAACACTGTAAACACTGTAAAAAAGCACCCTGTGAGTGATGAGCTATTATGGATGACTGGGAGACAGCAGTAAGCATTTGTCACCTCTTGTAACTGATTGTTGTTATCCTTACCTATAGATGTAAGCTGTGATGAGTGGGCCTTTTCCTTGCTGCCTCTTGACGTGGATCTCCTCAGCATGGAACTGCCTGAATTCTTCAGAGACTACTTCCTGGTGAATGCAGAGTCCTGGGGTCTGGGGTATGAGGCTCAGGGCAGTAGACCCAAGACATATTGTTTTTATTTAAATTTTGCCTATAATCTGTGACTAAAGAGCAACACCATGGATTGGGTATTTAAAGGACCTTACCTAAGAACCAATCAGTCAGGTCTTTTAAAAGATTTTTCCAGGCCTCGTTTTATTGCATAGGAACATACCAAGGCTAACAGCTTAGACTTACAGAACCAGATTCTGAGCTCAGGAACTCATCACACTGTTTACCCTTGTCACTTGTGTGTCTTTTTCAGGAGGGAAACCAGCGTTGGATTAATACTGTGGCCCAAGCCTTGCACCTTCTCAGCAATCTCTATGGACCCTTTGCAAACTGCTATGGAATTGGCCGATGTGCCAAGGTAAGAGCCTTCAAAGTAATTCTTTCCTCATTCTTTTATTCATCCTCCTTGGTTCTGTGTGCACTTAGGATCATTGAGGGCATCTACTATGTGAGGGAGCTCCTTAACTTTTACTTTGTGCTCTGGAGCACTATCTCAGAATGAAAATTTATATTTCAAGTGAGAGGTTGGCAACTTGAGACTTCAGGGTTATATTTCTGTCTGTATTATATCTGTGTTATTGTAAGCATTTAAAATTAGGTTTTGTGCTAAATATGAGAATTCTAAAGTAATATTGTGGTCACCGATTTTAAAAATTGACTCTTAAATCACAAGTCTGTTAGCTGCTCTTAACAATTTAGTTCAATAGAGGTATTAGTAAAAGAGAAATGTAGGAAGGAAGTAGAAAGTATTGCCTAGCTAGGTACCCTATAATTTCTGTCTGAAGAAGTCCAGCTCACCAACTAGCAAGGACTTCCTCAAGTCCTGATCTTCATGTGGAATCGTGGTAGTCTTTTAAGCCAGGAATCCTGGTGGTGTCTTCAGCAAGGGTTCCACCAACACAAGCCTCTTCCTTCGGCTCCAGTCACTCACCCAGCAGGCCTCCAGTGCAGAAAGCTCTAGCCCAGCAGAATCCTCCTCCAGGAGAGTCTCTTCCTCCAGTCTGGCTCACCAACGCAGTACCTCCAAAGGAGCAGAAGTTCAAAGAAGAAGTCCCTTGGACAGGAAGTTCAGGACTTTTTATAGTCTTTTCCACATCACTTCCTGTCCCTTCCTCACTTTACAGGAAATAATCGCAGTCTTTCAATTTTCCTAGCACTGCCCAGGGGTGGGACTGCCTCTGGAGTTGTCACTCACTCTAGCAAATGACTTGCAAACTCTCTTACTTAGTGACAAGTAGGGGTACTTTAAATTCTTGATTTGTTTAGCTAAAAATAGGCAAGGGGAGAGTTAATCCTATCTTCACATTATGCCCTTGTTCTCCATCTATAATATATAGAACATTGTTATTCAGAATTAAAAGGAAATGGAATGGGTTAATGTATGAGCTCTTGGCTCAAGGACTTCAAGATCCCCATAAGGTACTGGCCAAAGGTCCTTTGATCCCTTATGCAGTCAGTGCATTGTATTGGCCTGTAGTAGGAATTGGTAACATCAATAGAAGTTTAAGGATATCTTGGGCTTTGAACAGATGGTGTATGAGATGTGGAGGGAATTGGAGGAAGAAGAGGAAGGTGAGATCAAAGGCAGGAAACCAGAAATTGGGCATATTTTTCTTCTGGATAGAGGTGGGTACCCATTTTATCTTCTCTTTTGAACCTTGGAAGGTATGGGAACATGAAAAAAATAGCAAAAGGATAGCAAAGTCAGAGTTTGCTATATGAATCTTGAGAAGTGGGTAGGAAAATTGAGTACTTGGGCAAGGGAAGAAACTTGGCATTGACTTGGTGTTGAAACAGTGACTTTGGGAGGAAGTCAGAGTGGAAGATGGAGTTCTGAGAACTCTTTCACCTCCATGGGCTTTGTTTTCAGATGTGGACTTTGTGACAGCACTCTGCTCCCAAGTGGTTTATGAGGGGCTGGTGGATGACACCTTCCGAATCAAGTGTGGTGAGTGTTGTTTCTTTTGCTTCCTGATGAGGATAGAGAAGGCAGTCTACCAGGAGCTTTTACAGTGGTGGATTTCTGGGATACCTCGAGAGCTTGAGGGAACTGCTAGTTTTCAGAACAGTACTAAGTAATATCTCTGGCAGCAGAAATTAGGAAGAAGAGATGTTGTAGAAGTCATTGGAGATGCTTTGTAACCTTCCCTTTTACTTACGTAGGGAGTGTTGATTTTGGTCCAGATGTGACATCCTCTGACAAGAGCCTCAAGGTGCTGCTTAATGCCCAGGACAAGGTTCGAATATAGATCTTGGGGAATTGGGGCATTGTCTGAATTCAAGAGCTCTGGGATGGTGGTCTATTCCCATATCAAGCAGATGCTTCCCACAATTCTAGGTATAACACAGTCTCTAGCACAAATATCTGTTAATTGATAGATACCAAGTTTCCATTAAAGAAGATGAGCATTGTGCTATATCTAGGAGTGGGGCATTATGACTTGATAAAATTGGGTAGGTTAATTGGAGTACCAGATGATGGTTCTGCATCTTGATGTAGTTATGGTTTCTCCACAGGTCTTTAATGAGATTCGTAATGAACATTTCTCCAATGTCTTTGGCTTCCTGAGCCAGAAGGCCCGGAACCTACAGGCACAATATGATGTGAGGCTCCAGTCGATTAGGTCTCTAATCCCTCTTCAAAGTTACCTCTTAAAACTACTTTACTTACTTTCTACCTATTAATATTATTACATGACTCCCATCTTCACTGCAAGCATTATACAATGTAATGGAAATATTATTGATCTAGAAGGCAAAAGACATGGGTACTAGTCTCAATGTTGATACTGACAGACATTAAGTGATCATTGTCTGTGCTTAAGATTCCTCATTTGTTAATGAGGAGGCTAGACTAAATAATAACTAAGTTCTTTAAATTCTAACATTCTGTGATGCTATGATTCTAAAGTAGAGGCAATGAAAGGAAATGTAGGAGTTGGCCTTTTTACAACATCGTGGGAAGATTATTACTGACCTGAGTTTCTTCCCAGCGCCGACGTGGTATGGACATCAAGCAGATGAAGAACTTTGTATCTCAGGAACTCAAGGGACTGAAGCAAGAGCACCGCCTGCTGAGTTTACGTAGGTTCCATGTAGAGGGAGGATTACATGGAACCAATTACCTGGTTTATCTAAGAAGATGAATACAAAGGATCCTTAAAGGGGAAACATTTGAAAACAGAAGTTGATTAGGGGATTTGGGCTAGAGAGAAAAATGGTTCTAGGTGTTGTCTCATTGTGCCCTTATGAGCAGAAAAAAAGTACTGTTCTGATCTTTTGGGGATGGTCTAATTTCCAGTTTGTCCTTCCTGTAGATATTGGGGCCTGCGAGTCCATCATGAAGAAGAAAACCAAGCAAGATTTTCAGGAGCTGATCAAGACTGAACATGGTGACTCTAATATACTTACCAGTATCCTTGTCCCTCTTCTGCTCTCATAACATCTCTTTCCCATAATCTACTGCCCTCTCTGGAGTCTCTGGTTCTTTTGATATCCCTCTTTCCAGCTGATTCTGCGATTGGTCCTTGCTACAAGCCCTGTGAACTCTTTTGTCTGGATTGACTCTTCTCAGCATTGGGCAGTCACAGAGATAACCCTACAAGTGTAACAGGTGCAATTTCCATAAACCCAAAGTAACACTCTCCAATTCCTCTTAGCACTGCTAGAAGGGTTCAACATCCGCGAGAGCACCAGCTATATTGAGGAACACATTGACCGACAGGTGAGTCCTGGAGTCAAGGCAGCAAGAGATTGTCTTATAAAAGTATAGTCTGCCTTGAGCAGAAGTTAATGGAGAAAAGCATTTAAGTTATAGGGTTTAAGTTCTCATCAACTTCTTCTTTTGCTATGTAGGTATCACCTATTGAAAGCCTCCGACTCATGTGTCTCCTCTCCATCACCGAGAATGGTGAGTAATTCCAGTAATCAGAAATAATAGGTTGGTAAAAGAGGAAGACTTTTTGAAAGACAGATATAAATACCTAAGCAAATAAAATACTAAATATCAATCCAAGAGTAGAACCACTACTTCATTGATAAGAGATCTCTGGCTCTGATGTGGTACTCACTGCAGTGGTGCAAATTTCAAACCATTCATCCACATATTTACATCTTATATAACTCTTACTATGTCCTCCCACAATTTCTTTAAGAGATCCATTCAGTTTGCTGTTAGAGGCCATCCTCTAGGGTTTTTACTGTCATATGGGTGCCAGTAGAGCATTTAGTCTATGAATCTGTTATCCTTTGCTCCCCATACATGACTGGCCCCCTTCCTTTCCTAGTATAAAGGTTAAATTTAATGGTTGGATGCAGTTTATTTACCAAAATAGAGGGGAATCACTAAAGTGGAGAAATGTGAAGGAGGTTAGAGAAAATACCTATACTAGTCCTCAGCCAGGAGGACTGGTAGTGAGTAATCATGTGGACTTCTCCAAGATGGAAGCTAGTCTCTTAGGAAACTAAGAAGGGAGTCAGCCTTTTCACTCACCTAACCAAGTAGTCCAGGAGTCAGAGTCTAAGTTGAAGTCAGAATTCACGATGTAGTTTCCAATGAGTTTCCCTCAAAGACTATCTCTACAAGACCTCTCCACCAGACTCAACTTCACCAGACTGCCAGCCCAAGGATTTTGTGGCTTTTATGGTGGTTTCCTATCCCCTCCCCTCTTCATAGGGGCCAATCACAGTTTCCAAAATTGTCACACCTCTCATCCTCTGAAGGTAGCAACTCTCCTCCTAGGATTCACACCTTTGGATTCACACGTTTCTGAGTGTGTGAACTCTTAAAAGAACTCAAAAGTTTCTGGCTGTTTGAGTTAGAAAAAAGGGTGGAGCTCTTCCAAGTGCCTTGCTGGCCTCTCACCTCTAAAGGTGTTAACTCTCTTAGGAGTAAGAGTTTGTGGCCTTCCCTTACTTTAAGGTTAAGTATGGATGTATTCGCTTTTATTGATTAATTCAAAAGCAGACAAAAGAGAATTTATCCTATCTTTAGTCTAGTGAAATGTTAAGTAAGAGTTCTTAAATTATTGTTATTCCAAAGTGTTAACTCCAATTAGGCAAAGAGAACAAAGGATTCCCTTTTCATAAGTGCAAACTCAGAATAGACAGAGAACAAAGAATTTCCTTTCACACTATTCACACCTAGATTATGGAGGAGGCACAGAAAAACAGAATATTGTTCTATCATTACAGTTACATTTTCCTGGGTAATGCAAAATCCTGGCAGTGAATGAAACTTTTAGGATCATTGAGTCAGTCCCCTTACCCAGAGAATGCTACATCTTGTAAGGACTGGAGTGTAAGGGGTTAATATCATAGATTGGACTATATTATTTAAGCATGGGATCACCAGGAATTTAATCAATTCCAAAATGATATTTTTAGCAATTTATTTATAAAATATAGAAAATGAAAGTGAGAAAATCAGAGAGAGGATATCTAACCTAACACACCAAGTATTTTGCCCCAAACCCTGGGTCAACCCAGGCAGGGCTAATTAGTCCTTAGCCAGAGGTCCTTAGCCTTGAGCTGAGGACCTAGAGATACACAAAGCCTCTCTCAAGAGGGGAGGCCTCTTGAGGCTAGTCCCTACAGAAAAATGCAGGAAAGGAGTCAGCCTTTTTCACTCACCCCATGTGGTAGTTCTCAGGGAAAAAATCCAAGAGTGGTCAACTGGAGCTCCTTCAAGATCAAGTTCAAGGCGAAAGACGTCTTCATAGGAAGTTCTTGGCAGTTTAAAAGACCATTCCTTTTAGTCACTTCCTGTGACTTCCTTTCATTTTACATGTACCAATTACAGCTAACGCTTTGCTTAGGACTGCCCGGGGCGGGGGGGGGGGGGGGGGGGGGCAGGCAGTCGATTCTGATTCATCACCTAATTGTATACATGGTTCACGGACTTCCCTCATTCAAGCATAAGTGGGGTGTATATGCTTCTGGTGATTAAATCCAAAAATGGGCAGGGGAGAGTTAATCCCACCTTCACAATCTCAGCCACTGAAAGATAAGAATAATAAAACTTCAGAGCTGAAATGAGAATTTTAGCAATCATCTCATCTATACTCTCACTCCCAACAAGGTTTTATATAAAAAAATATGTCCC
Source organism: Monodelphis domestica (assembly GCF_027887165.1). Lineage (NCBI taxonomy): Eukaryota > Metazoa > Chordata > Mammalia > Didelphimorphia > Didelphidae > Monodelphis > Monodelphis domestica. The sequence continues at coordinate 126,161,044 of NC_077227.1, read as the reverse complement.
AGGAAAAAAGTGAGATAACTAATCCATTTCATAAAGATTTTGATGAAAGGAGATTTCATAGCATTTTGTGGTAATTTATTCTAATCTTTATCAGCCAAAGTGTCTTATTATGGTTACTCTAAATCACTTTTCTTAGGTTTAAATCTGATTTCCTCTTATCTCCAAAGAAACTGAAAAGACTGACCATGGCTCTCTTTAAGAAAGCTCTTTAATAATTAAATTCAACAAAAAATTTGCTCAGTGCCTTCTATGGACCAGGCCCCTAAAGATGATAATCAAATGATCTTCCTAGTCTCTTACATCTATAGAGCACTTAAGTATTTTCAAGGCACTTTTGTGTGTATTATGTCATAAATCATAAGGTTGGAATGGTTTTCAGGAGGTCATTTGTCTGAAGAGGGAGTCTGTCTAAATCAGCAGATGGTCATTAATCTTGCTTTTATAGATTTCAGGGAAAGAGATTCTGCAATTTACCTTCTCCTGGTCTTCTTCTCTTCCCCCTCCCCCCAACCCCCATTTCTGCCCTAGTAATTATAGGATCTTTGGTTTTTAGAGCTAGAAGAGACCTTAGTAGACCTTAGTGGCTGTCCAGAGAAGGTCCCTTAGATGGAGCAAACTGAGGTATGGAGAGCTTACATGACTTGTCCAGGGGTCTGTCTCATGAGTCTCTGAAGCAGGATTCAAACACAAGTCTTTCTGATTCCATTCTGCCATCCAGTACCATTGGTTTTACTATTCTTTCTTGCTTAGCTCTTTTATGCTTTAGTATTCTGTATGCCAACTGCTTTTCTTTTTCCAATAAAATTCTTAACAAAAGGATAAACTGAGACAGGTTTTTGAGCAAGATAACATTTATTAGCAGGAACAAGCTACCTGTCAATAAATGGAATGATGACTTCCCTCCATCCATGACAAAGACTCCAAGCAGACCAATAGCTCCCCTTTTTTAAGCTTTTGGGGAGTATTGAACAAATAGCAGAACAGGGTAGATGACTTCATAATTTGAGTACAGAATGACTGGTTACAAAGCTAAGATGCAGGAAACACCAAAATTGGTTAGAAGTTTGGTAATGGAGGCTAGCAATGACAAACCCCACTTCCTTCCCAATTTTTCTCTCATGAGATTAAGAAGTACTCATTGTTGGAGTCAAAGTGCAAGATAAAGACCCAAACTTCTGGATGGCAAACCGAACATCCTTAAGGGATAACTTGTAGCATAAAGATATCATTCCTAAACTCCTTTTCTCACAAATTTCTTGTGATTATCAAAATTCTTTGAGGCTAGAAGAGATTGGTGATTAGCAGGAGAACTGGATTTCTAAACTTAGTTCATTAGACACCATCAAATTCTTAATTAAGTTCAGAGTCAAAGAGCGATGACTTAAGCAGTTACAGGACAAAATCAATTACTTGTAAATAAGACCAATAAGAAAATTATACAAGATTAATTTTAATCTTCTCATCTTGGTCCTATAGAAGACAAACTTCATCCTACAGGAGAAAAAAAAAAGTCAGGCAATCCTAGATTGGAAAATCAGTTAATAATTTAGGAATGTGATATAGCATTAATGATGAAATAGTGAATATTTTTTTTTTAGCTTAAGATCACTTAGTAGACTATGTATTTATAGGACACTTCAGCTGAGGCCATTTTAAGTAATCTAAATTATCTTCTTCCATAGGTTTGGTCCCCAAAGATTACCGCTCTCTGAAAACCCAGTATCTTCAGGTAAAGACTAGCATAGAACTTTGAGGGATTCAAGTTGGGAGGTGTTGGTATGAACTTTAGAGTTAGTTGAAGGCACCCTTTCTTGTTTCCCTCTATAATCTTATATCAGAAGTGAATCATCGGAAATGGGTCTATACAATAGCCTTTTAAGTGATTCAAGACTCTCTTTATTAGGCATTTCTATTCATAGGACTTAACTCATGATCTGTGCCTAACACTGTGAGAACCTATTCTGTCTGACCCATTACAGATTTCTTTACCCTTGGAGACTCGAGCTCACTGGATTTAGTAGGGTGGTAATAGGAGTTTTCTTTTCTTTAAGTCCTACTTTCCCCAGAAACTTCCATTGTAATTCTAATTCTTGGCCAATCTTGACTTTTCTTCCTTTTTTTCCACCATTTTTCATATTATTTATGCCATGTACTTGACGCTCAGTTATATTTAATTTCTTCCTATCTTGTATGATTTTTTATTTTCATGCAAACCATATCTAAAAAGCTCCTTGAGCACAGGTATTGTGTCATATTTGCTCTACTGTGCTTAAGGTATCTCCAGACACAAAAAATAAGGTGCAAAGAAGTTATTCTTTGTCCTTTTCCTTTCAGTAAATATTGGTTGGTTTGAATTTCTTCCAGAGTTATGGGCCTGAGCACCTGCTGACCTTCTCTAATCTTCGTCGGACAGGGCTTCTAACCGAGCAGGTTCCAGGAGATACTCTTACGGCAGTTGAGAATAAAGTGAGCAAATTGGTGACTGATAAAGCTGCAGGTGAGCCCAGGGAAGTGGTGATCACAGCTGCCCTAGACTGTTTGGTTTCTTCATTTCTTAGCCTACCAGAGCAGCGTCCTAGTATTGTTAGAATGAACTGAGGAAGGAAAAAGTGGTAGCATTTGGTCCCTAGCCACTCATCCCAAAGTTCACCTCAGGCTTTGTGATAATGCCTATCTCATTAAGATGACTTAGTGGGAAGGTGAAGGCAGCTGGGTAGCATAGTGGATAGAGTGCTAGGCCTGGAGTCAGGAAGACCTAGGTTCAAATGTGTCCCCAAATACTTCTATCTGTATGATCCTGGGCAAGTCACTTAACCCTTAACTGCATAGCCCTTACCACTTTCCTACCTGGGAACTGATACTTATATCAATGCTAAGAAGGTAAGAGTTTTTTTTTTTTTTAAGATAACTTAGTGAGAAGCAGCTACTTTAGAGGATAGAGACTATAGAGTCTTGGAAATGGGTAGATAAGAGGCCTGGTTCCCAGGAAGGTAGTAGTCCCATTGTGTGCTGCCCCAGTCAAACTATTTGGAATATTGTGTTCAGTTCTTAACTGCTATATTTCAGGAAAACTGAGAAGTGGGAGAGTGCCCAGTGGAAGGCAGCTAAGTTAGGTAAAGGGCCTCAAGTTCACCCCATATGGGAATTGGTTGAATGAACTTTGGCTATTTAGCCTGGAGAATAGAGAACTAAAGGGCACTCTGATAGCTGTCTTCAAATAATGTGAAAAACTTTCTTAGAGCAGAGAAATTAAACCTGTTATTCATTGTTCTAAAGGGCAAAACTAGAAACTTGAGGGTGGAAGTCACAAAGGCAAATTTGGGTTTGATGTAAGAAAAATCCTGAAAATTAGAGTTATCCATAAATGTATGGGGCCCCTTTAGGGGGAGTGGGTTCCCTCACTGGAAGCCTTCCAGCAGAGGTTGGATGATTACTTGCCATATGTGGTTGGGGACATTTGATGTATTCAGGTACAGGTTAGACTAGATAGCTCCTGATGTAGTTCTTAATTCTGAAATTCTGTGATTTGGTTTTTGTTGTTGTTTTCTTATCATTTCTTCCTTGTGAACTGTAAGGGGTCCTTCAGAAATGGCCAGTTCTGCTTTCTGGGCAGACAGTTGCTTCAACTACTGAATTTAATATAATGTCCTTGTGGTTTGAATTATCCATGGCAGTGTTCCTAACCAAGGAGCACTGAATGGGACCCAGTTTATATTTCTTCTCCAGGAAAACTCACTGATGCTTTCAGTTCTTTGGCTAAGAGAAGCAATTTTCGTGGCATCAGCAAAAAGCTGGGCTTGGTATGTCACTTCGGGCCAGATTCTTGGGTGGTAGGGAGGAATAAGCCTATAAAGCAATGTTTGCCAACACACTAAACATCCTAGTGAAACATCTTAATTCTCTTTTATAAACCACTGTGCCCTCTAGAGCTCAGAGCCCATAGAGAGATAGAGCTGAGGTGGGTACAGGGCAGGGAATGGAGGTGGAGGAGCAAGTTTTGTGATTTAGGAAGAGAGACCAAGAATAGGGGGGAAAGGAAGGAAGAGTGGTTTTGGTTTATCTATCTGTAGGTTTTATGAAGTGTAAGATTCTTTGTGAGCTGATAATAAATTGCCTCAGAAGGGCAATTAAAAAACACTGCTCTGGAGTATTTTGCATTTAATATTTTCATTCTTTTTCATTACCATATCTCCCTGTGTGATCACTTTATTTTAGTCTAACTTAAGGCATAAAAGAATAGAAAGCACAAAATGTGCAAGTGATTCATTCAAGATTATGGAGCAAGAGAAGGAAGGAACTCAGAAGAAAAAAAAAGATTTATAATGGCAGAGCCTCCAGTCTGTTGTTTAGTCACTGAGCCATAGGATAGACACTTGATTTGGTCTCCTCTGTTAGAGAAGTGCTTCTATTTTTTAAAGGGTAGTGGCACCCAACGGGTATTCCGTAGACTCCTGGGTAATACAGATACATGCTCCTCTCTCTTCCTAAGTTCTCCCTGGGAGGTTGAAGAATCTCCTAATGGTTATTTGCACTGGTGCATTAGCTGCCCAGGACCCTTTCCAGCAAGCCCAGAGGAAACGACTCTAGACACAGAGAGGCAGAATGATATGACAGGAAGGGAATTCACTCTGGAGTTAAAGGTCTGGGTTCATATCCCATCTCTGACGCATATGCCTATGTGACTGTGAGCAAGTTACTTACCTTCCCTGGGCCTTAGTTTCCTCATCTGTAAAATGAGAGGGTTGGACTTGATGGCTTTTGAGTTCCTTCCCAGCTTTAGATCAGTCATCTCCAAAGCAAGCATCTATTCAAACAAGTAACAACTCCTTCTTTGGGACTCTGTAACTGTAATATGTATTTATACTAGTGAGGAGGGAACATATCTAATTAATGGATTTAGGGTGTCATCTGTAACAAGTTAAGGGCTAATCGATGTAAAAATCTACTAGATTCCCAGTAATGGCCTACAACGTAGTTTTCAGGTAGCCCTGGGCTAGGGACTTAACCAAAGCTATGCACTAATTTTTAGAAGACTAACCTTGGAATATGGATTTTCTTAAGTATATTGCCTGATTCTATCTTTGGTTAGTAATGTGGCCCTTACAGAATTTCAGAATAAATTAAACACCTCTTCCTGGGGCTCCCAAACCGGTATGGGGAGGGCATGGGCTCAGTTGCCACTTGCTTGATGTGCCCTTATATGCCCAGTGTAGATCCCACGTGGGGACAGTGAGTATGACCTGAAAGTGCCACGCGACATGGCGTATGTCTTCAGTGGTGCCTATGTGCCCCTCAGCTGCCGCATCATTGAACAGGTGAGGTCATGTCACCTTTCCTCCCTTCCATATCTTTGTCCTTCTGCCATTTTTCCTCTTGCTGTTGGTTCTTTTCAAGCCCCATACCATTCATTGGGCTACCAGCAAAAACACAGTCTTGAGAGTGAGCTTTCTTGATGTTTCTAACTGAAACTCAACCTCCAATCTCACCAGGTATTAGAGCGAAAGAGCTGGCTGGGCCTTGAGGAAGTTGTTCGGTTACTCAACGGCAATGAATTTGCAGTCACAGGTAAGGAGAATTTAGAAGGGCAGACAGAATGGAGATGAGAGGGATATAGGGTTCTGGGACATCATGCAAAATTTGAGACTGAGCTGCTTTGTCTCCGTATAGACATGGTACCTGAAGAAAATGCCCCTAGTGATTCCCTGCGCCTGGTCCTTGTGGTTTTTCTGGGTGGATGCACCTTCTCTGAGATCTCAGCTCTGCGGTTTTTGGGTAGAGAGAGAGGTAAGAATCCTGTTGAAATAAAAACAAACTTGATTGGTAGTTAAGAGGTCAGTCTATTTTTTAAAAATCCCTACCACTAACTTCTGGGTATAATATCATTTGGAGGGTGGGGAGTTGCAAACAGAATAACTGTGAGGAAAAGAAAGGTCATTCATTGCCTTTATTTTCATTTTTTTACCTTCAGTTCTAAGACAAAAGAGTAGTGTGGGCTAGGCAATGGAGGTTAAGTGACTTGCCCAGGGTCATACAGCTAGGAAATGTCTGAGGCCAGATTTGAATCCAGGACCTCCCATCTCTAGGCCTAGCTCTCAATCCTCCAGATCACCTAGCTGCCCCAAGATCATTGCCTTCAGGCAGGTACCCCAGGGAGAGCTGTTTTAGTAAGACAAGGGAGTAATTAAAGACAGATTGCTGTGCCTCATTAGCTCTACTAGAGAGCTTGTACGGATTGTATGACAAAAAATAAAATGGCCCACATTTGATGGACATCTGTGGAGTTGGACGGCATCTGTGCCTGTCTAACAGCAGCAGTACCTAGGCTCACCCATGTGCTCTCTCCTGCTTTTGTCTCCTTAGGGTACAGATTCATTTTCTTGACAACAGCTGTAACGAATAGTGCACGGCTCATGGAGGCCATGAGTGAAGTGAAGACATGAAGCCTCCTCTCTGGAGGCTGACTCTTGAGATGCTGCTGTGGGCTCATCCAGCAAACTGTGCCCCTAAGGAGGAGGGAAGCTTGAAAGCCCCAAAGGTTGAAGATGAATGAGCTCCACCTCAAGAATACCCTTCCTTGGGCTTGCTGGGGGGCTCCTTGGGATCCCAGGGATTACCCTCAGGATGTTTCTGTCTCTCTACAGGACATATCATGTACTCCTGGGGGAAAGTTGTCCTTTGGCAGATCACTATTCTTGCAAATAAATGTTGTGCTTTCCAGTCAGTTAGCAAGCGTTTATTAAGTACCTCCCATGTGCCAGGCCCTGTCCTAGGCACCAGGAATACAAATCCAAAAAATTGAAACAATCTCTACTCAAAAGGGTTGTTGGTTGGTTTTTTTTAAGGAATCTAAATTTTAACAAGAAAGACAGGAGCACATATGTAAGCAAATGCAGGATAAACATCAAGATAATAGATTTTCCCCCACCAGCAGTTAGGGGAATCAAGAAAGGCTTCATGTTTAGACCTTCCCTGAGTGGGAATCACTGGCAGTGCTGTGTAGGATGGCTGAGGCTGGTGAGAGACCAGGCAGGGAGACCAGGCAAGAGGCTGTTGCCAAGACTGTGGCCATTTGGTAGGCTTTGTTGTTAGCTCTTCAACCCTGCTCTACTCTTTCTGACCCAATGGACTAGAGCTCAGCAGGCCTTTCTGCTCTTCACTTTCCCTGGCAGCCTATCATTGCTTCTCTAAATCTGTTCATTACTTACATGACACTATCCATCTCCTCAGTCTTTCCTTTCTGCCTTTGCTTTCAGTCTTTTGTTATATGGCCAAAATAGTTAAGCTTCAACTTCAGTATTTGTCTTTCCAATGAATAGTCAGTGATTATTAAAATATTATTATTATTATTTTTAACCTTTACCTTCCATCTTGGAACCAATACTGTGTATTGGCTCCAAGGCAGAAGAGTGGTAAGGGCTAGGCAATAGGGGTTAAGTGACTTGCCCAGGGTCACACAGCTGAGAAGTGTCTGAGGCCAGATTTGAACCCAGGAGTTCCTGTCTCTAGGTCTGGCTCTCAATCCACTGAGCTACCAAGCTGCCCCCTAAAATATTATTTTAAGAATGTACCATTTGCTGAGATGTAGAAAAAAAGATCTAAAGACCTACAAAGGAAAAACATGGTCTTGACTCTCAAAGATTTTCTTTTCAAATGGTATAAAAAGTAAACCAGAAGAGGGATTAAATTGAATTCCTTCTCCTAAAACCAATGTCACAAAGTTCAATCCATTTTTCCTTCAGAACATATCTGATTCTTATTCTGCTTCTTTCCCTGGGTTAGTCTTTCTATTTCTCTCACTGTCACTGTCTAAAACTGAAAAATCCTGGATGCTGCTCACCAGTACAAACTCCTTATTATAGGCAGAACTATTTTCCTGTCTTCCTGCTATCAGGTGCCTATTTTAGCTTTTTAAGCCTTTGCTGTCCCCCATCATGACTTGATAGATCATCTCCCTAACTCTGTAAATCTGACCCATCCTTCCAGGCCCGGCTAAAGTCTTATCTCTTCTATAAAGCCTTCCCCAAATATTCTGACCCATGACACGGGGTCTATATTTAGAAATGTAAAATTTTCAGTAGTGTTTATACTTTTAGTGGGGAAAACCTTGGAAAGAGAGAACAAAACTTTTGGAAAAAGCTGGAATATCAGACTTATTTTTAACAACCCTTACCTTGGATTCAATACTAAGTATTGGTTCCAAGGTAGAAGGGCTGTAAGGGCTGGGCAGTTGAGGTTAAGTGACTTGTCATGTAGGTGATACATAGCCAAGAAGTATCCAAGGTCACATTTGAACCCTGGACCTCCCAACTCTAAGCCTGGCACTCTATTCACTGAGCCATTTACCTATCCCCAGATTTATTTTTGTATTTTTTATGGATCTAATAACTTAGCACCATAAAAAATATGTTAAACAATTTGGTGTGCTCCACAAATTATGTTTCATAAAGTTAAAGAGCTATAAAGCCTGGAAAAATTGTTTTGAAAAGCCAGAAAGTCATCCTAAAAAAGTTGCCTTCCCTGCCCCTCTGCCCCTTTCATCTTCAAATAGTCCTCTCATTTCAACACAATCGTTGATCAACTAGCAGGTATCTGGGTTATCTGGGAGAAGGAATGAGTAAAGGAATATTTACTAAGTCCTTACTATGGGTAAAATGTTGTCCTAAGTCCTCAGGATACAAGGAGAAAACTTGACAATTCTTGACTCATGAAGTTCACAATCCAACAGTGAGAAACGGTGTGCATGTACGTGTGCATTTATGTATGTGTGTATACTTATGTACACACCTATTTAGGTGGTTTCAGCAAGTAGGTCAAAAACCCGGTAATTGTGAGAGGAACCCCTAAGGAACAATTTGGGCCAATGTTTTGACTAAATGTAAGGGCAGCTTTGTGATGCAGCGACTAGAACTGAGGGTGTGAGTGAGGAAACTGAAGCAGACAGGGTGAAGGGACTGGCCTGGTAAGTGTCTCAGGTCAGAATGAAACTCAGGAAGATGAGTCTTCCTGCTTCCAAGCTCTCTCCACTGGGCCAGCTGGGCTGCCCCAAAGGGCACGCCTGCCACTTGTCTTTGCTGCTCTGCCTTGTTCCTAGAGGTTCCTAGAAGTCCACAGACAGAGGCCTTCCCACGGGTTTCTGAAACCTTACTAGCCTTCCTCGTTTCTTTCAATTCTCCACCGCCATAGAAAGCGATGCCACACACATTTGTGTACACCTGGCTCCTTTGGGAAAAGCTTCCTCGCTGCCAACTCTGTGTTGCTGTGCCCATATTACTTGGGTTAGGTGTTTGCATTTTAAATGTTTTATGGCAAATTGATGAATTAAATTCTTCTTGAAGTGATTTCAGGCACCATCAGGTAGGTAAAAAGAAATTGTTTTAGACGGGGAAGCTCAAGAATTCACTATAGCATGAGATGACTCCAAAAGGCAACGCCTGATAGAGGTCTATGGCAAAGGTCTGGAGGAAGAAATGATCTCTCCCAACTTGTTCATGTCAGACTCAGTAGGGACGCTAAATCGACACAGTCTCCCCAGAATACGGCTAAATTATACTTTGTTGTGTCATTCATAGTTTTTCAGTTATCTGTCTCTTTGTGACCCCATTCAGGGTTTTCTTGGCAAAGATCCTGGAGTGCTTTCCCATTTCCTTCTCCAGCTCCTTTTACAGAGGAGAAAACGGAGGCAAAGGAGGTGAAGTGACTTGACCAAGGTCACACAGTTGGTGTCTGGGGCCACGTTTGCACATAGGAAAACGTCTTCTTGACCCCAGACCCAGTACTCTATCCACTTTGCCATTTAGATGCCTTAATTTATAAACCTAGGGGGCAGCTGGCTCATTGCCTCGCCCTCGCCACTCTTCTGCTTTGGAACCAGTACACCATATGGATTCTTAAGATGGAAGGGAGGGGTTTAAAAATTATAGAGCATTTAATCTTCAATATTCTGTTTTGGACCAAATGGTAGATTGTAAAAACAAAAGATTTCCATGAACAAATGGACAGTACTTGCCTAGGCTTTGTCTATTTCTATTTGGCTTTTCAAAGTGAAACACAGAATGAGAAGGCTAGAAACAGCTGGTGAAAAAAAACCAGCTAGTGAATTCTGTAGCTCAGTTTTGTGGCATTTCAAGAGAGTTTCTTTCTGAACACCTTCCATCCCTGAGAAGTAGGTAAAGATGGAGCTGCTGTGTTCTGGGAAGACCTGCAAACAGATATCCTATCAGGAGCCAATTGAATTCAAATTAGATCAAGCTGATTGATCTTTCCTGTGTGCTAAAGCTTCAAGTTCCCTTACAGAAAACTTTTTAGTGATTAGAAAATGATGCCACTGTCTTAAGAGTTTTCAAAGGTATCACACCCCTGCTAGCACTGCATGTTTCCTCAAAGAGTGAAGAAGATGCATGCATGGCCAGAGCAATCTTTTTTTGTTCAATCAGAACAGTGTATTATTTTGCTAGAACAGCCCTATTTTGTGACTGGATGATTGTAGAGCTCTCTCTAAGGAGCATTAGTGCCTTTTTGCAATGCAGATTGTATAGTTATATATTCGTGTATCAGAATATGTTAGAATCAATATAATGCATAATGCTATATTTTACATGGCATATAATTATGAATTATATACAGTTATACAATATATCAGATATTGTGCATTACACATTATATTGTTATATATTAGATAGTATATGTATATTTGCTCTTTTCTTGTCTCTCAGAATTAAATGACATACCAGTTGTTATTCAGAACAAAACATGCTATTAGAAATTTCAGGGGTAGCTGGGTAGCTCAGTGGATTGAGAGCCAGACCTAGAGACAGGAACTCCTGGGTTCAAATATGACCTCAGACACTTCTTAGCTGTGTGACCCTGGGCAAGTCACTTAACTCCCATTGCCTAGCCTTTACTGTTCTTCTGCCTTAGAACCAATACACAGTATTGATTCTAAGATGGAAGGTAAGGGTTTAAAATTTTTTTTCTTGAGAAAGCTAGTCCATTATGCATAAACCCTATAGGATTTCAATATTATATCAATAATGATGCAATTTTTAAAGTTTTTTGGACCTGGAATTCTATTCTAAATTAAATAATAAGCAGGGCTTGTATAAAATTCTAGCCTTGCTTTATGTCTCCCTGACATATTACAAATTCTTAAAACAGTAAGATATTCCTCAGTCTGCCTCCAAATTTATTTTGATAGAATAAAATGAATCAAGGAAGAAAGAGTAGAAAATATTTTGAATGCTGCTGTCAGATTAATCCAGCATTTATTAAATACATATTCTACCACAGGTGCTCTGCTAAGCTTTGGGGATCCATATCCAAAAGTGGGCAGCCCCTGTTTTACATTCAGTGGGAGGTAGGGGTAGGATGGGAAAAAGAGACTCTGGTGCAAAGGCTTAGCTTTTTAACTTTTGATTTTAATTGAACAAACAAAAAATTAATCCCACATGGATTTAATTGATTTTTTCTAATTCTATAAAAAACATTTTTTGGAAGTTTGATAGGTATGGAACTGAATAAGTAAATTAGTTTAGGTAGGATTGTCATTTTTATTATATTAGCTCATTCTAAAATTAATGTTTTTCTAATTGTTTAGATCTACCTTTATTTGTGTGAAAAGTATTTTTGTGTTCATGTAATTCCTGAGTTTGTCTTGGCAGATAGATTCCCAAATATTTTATATTACCTAGAGTGATTTCAAATGGAGTTTCTCTTTCTAACTCTTGCTGCTGATTTTTATTGGAAATAAATAGCAATACTGATGATTTATGTGGATTTATTTTGTATCCTGCAACTTAGCTAAAATTATTATTTCCATTAGCTTTTTAGTTGATTTTCTCCGCTTCTTTAAGTATACCATCATATCATCTGCAAAGAATGATAGTATAGTTTCCTCCTTTTGATTTCTTTTTCTTCTCTAATTGCTAGAGCTAGCATTTCTAGTACAATATTAAATAATAATGGTGATAATGGGCATCCTTGGTTCACTCTTGATCTTAGTGGGAAGGCTCCTAACTTATTCGCATTATAGATGATACTTGCTGATGGTTTCAAATAAATACTGTTTATTATTTTGAGGAAAGGCCCTTCTATTCCTATGCTTTCTAGTGTTTTTAATAGGAATGGATGTTATATATTATCAAAGGCTTTTTTGGCATCTATTGAGATGATCATGTGATTTGTTAATTTGGTTATTGATATGGTCAATTATGTGGATGGTTTACCTAATATTGAACCAGTCTTTCATTCCTGGTATAAATCCTACTTGGTCATAGTGAATAATCTTTATGATGACTTGCTGTCATCTCTTTGCTAGTATTTTAAGATTTTTGCATCCATGTTCAATAAGGAGATTGGTCTGGAGTTTTTTTTTCTCTATTTTTGGTCTTCCTGGTTTGGGAATCAGTACATGGACCTAATTGAAAAAAAGGCTATGTCCATGCATTTGAGGAAGCGTGCAATACCTGTTAAGCATGTGATGCCTCTGAAAACTCTAGGACAGTGACATTTTTTTTCAAACACCAAAAGTTTTACTTAAAAAGGGAACCTGCGGCTTTAGCACACATGCAAGACCAATTTGATCTGATTCTCTTTAAACTGGCAAACGTTTAATAGGAGGCTACTTTGGCCTTCGATTCAGTGATTAATTTTGAAGGAATGTAATCATGCTACACTCTTGGAATGAGATATTCTTCACTCCACCTTTATGGAAACGGTACAAATAAAACATCAAAAACGTCTGCTTAAGAAAGCAAGTTTGAGGAAATTGTTAACCTTGTTTCAAAATATGTACATAGAATGTAACCAATGTGCATGTTTATTTGGGCAGGGAACAGTGAGGTACATTTATTTGTCAGAAAAACAAGATTTAACACATACATAAAGGATTAAATAGTTTTCTGGAACAATAATTGAGGCAGAAGAACTTCCCGAAGATGCCAAACATTTCAGGGATAAATGCAGACATTCTTTGACGTCTCCCACAGTTTCTGGTTCAGAGTCTGGCTTCCTCCGGACAGGCAGTGCTTCTAATATTGTGGGGACATTTTGCAGAAGGGCATCACTGCCTACATAGGGCTGGGTAAGGGCGGTTCTTTGTCAAATGAAGAACATTTCATTTGGATGGGGTGATCTCTACAAAGACTTCAAGAGTCCCCAGAGCGCCTTCGCTCCCAAAGCCCAACGGCTAAGTCCCCTTTCTCAAAGTACCCAGTTCCGGGAATCTTTCAAATTTTCCACCCATTATTCCTCTTCCCAGCCAGTCTCCCGCCCACTAGGCTTCAGTTGCAGACTCCACTTTCCTGAAAGGTCTGGGCTGTGCAGACTGCGTTTCCAAGGTAACGAGGAGAGCGTCCAGGCATTAACCAATCACAGGGCGGCTCCTCCCCGCGGGCCGGTTTGAAATCCTTACGCAGGGCAAACGGTTCTTGTCGATTTTTCCTGGCGTCAGAACGAAATCGGATTCTACGGGTGCAGACGGGTGGGCGCAGGCTGAGTGATTTAGAGGTCCGATCGGAAGCGCCGGCGGTCGTTTACTCCACTGGGATTGAGCCTGGGCCGGGACAGGTTTCGGCTGGAAGCAGCCGCCATGAGGAGAAGGTGTGGACGGCGAGGGGTGCGGGGCTGAAGCCGGGCAGTGGTTTGTGCAGCCATTTTAGCCCCAACTTGGGGTCGCGGCCGCTTCTGGGAAGGGCGGGATCCTCGGAAGCCGGGCCCTGGCTTCAACCCAGCCCAGGAAGTCGAAAAATGGGCAGGTTATCTGGGCTGGAGGGGTGGGAATAGGGATGGGGGTGGAGGTGGGGGGTGGGAAGTGGTCGCGGGGTCTTGGATCCCTCCTTAGGGGTAGAGAATAGAGAAGGGTCTCGGGAGTAGAGCTTGCTTCTAGGGGGTCCCGTATTTTGTCTTGACCTTGTTTGGGAGCGCCTGGCGAACAGGGACGGCCTTTGCTTTCGTTTGTATCCCTCCGCGGTTCAGCACAATGCCTGGCACACAGTAGGCGCTTGATAGTGCTAAATGGCTTGGGGGATGCACCTCGATGCCCCCCCTCCTCCCCGATTCAGAACTTCCCTCTCCCCACCCAGTGAGATTCCTGAAGGAATTGTCACGTAAGCAGCTTTCCTGGCCCGCTGCCCAGTTTGGGGTGCGGCCCTGGTCCCGAGTACCCAGCGGAGATGTGAAGGTTGTGCTAGGCTTAGTTGGTTTTTTTGGGAATCTTGATTTACACCTGTTAACAGTGAAACGCTCTCGGAGGCTACCCGGAAGCCAGGGATTGTGGGTGGAGACACGCCCATCTGAGAAAAAGGAAAAACAGCTTGGAATAGAGCCGGGCACAAGTTCCCGGGCATGCAAAAAGCTGGGGTTCGCCCAGCCGAAGTGGATTGAGTGGATTAAGTGAAGTAATCCTTTCTGCCTCCTTCTGCTGGATGGGGAGTGGTGGGTAAACCGAGGAGTTTGAATACCACGTGAACTAGCTTCTGCTTGCTTTATGTTGGTGTGCCGCCGCTTGAGAGCAAGGGCTGTCCTGCCTTTCTCTGCCCTCCCAGCCTTTTAGCTCCGTGCTTAATTAATAATTGACTGACCCATCAGCTGTCTAGATTGAGAAGCCTACCACTAATTCAGCAGCGCTACATTTTCTGTATAGTCAGCTAAGGTATAGTCTACCTTCTGGCCGTGATGCTTTGGCATTCGGGCAGCCAGGTGGCACGTGCATGTAATGCCCAACCTGAAGCCCAGAAGACCTGCCTTCACATCCTAGCAATGTGATCCTGGGCAAGTCACTCAACCCTGTTTGCCTCAGTTTCCTCATCTGCAGAAGGAAATGACAAACCATTCCAGTATCTCTGCGGAGAAAATCCCAAATTGGGGTCCTAAAGAGTAGGACAGGACTGAAAAAGGGCTGAACGACACCACACACGGCTTATATAGGCTAGCTGGGCTGGCCCTGCTTCCATTTCTCTGTCAAGCCAGCCAGCGAAAAGAAACAGAATGTTCTGCTTTATGGGAAATCTCTTGCCCTGACTCCAGTCTCGGATTAGCTAAAAACTTAGCAGAGCTTGAAGTAGCAGTTTGTGTTCCTGCAATATTTAAGTGTAGGTCGGCTGACCGAGGTCGGTGTCAGTCCTTAAAGCTTACCTCTTACCCCTCAGTCATCCTGCAGATATTAATGAGCAAAGGAGCCCAGGCAGAGACAAAGAAAGCTACAGTATTGTACTAGCGAAAAGCAATCCCAAGAGTCTTTCCCGGTTGCATGTCATGCCTAAGTGGAAACTTAGCTCTAAAACGCTACTTTTTGTAGTTGGCCTTTTGGTGCTCCCTGGACAGCTTTATGAACTGGAAACTGCTTCGAGTCCTCTAGAGTTTAGAGCTTGGCCAGGCTTTTTCGTTACCACGCAAAAGGAATCGCTCCTACTGGAGTCAAAAGGTCTCTTAAGACACACGGCTCTCCAGGTTGGTCCAGATTTGGTTTTTATTTGGAGCCTGGTTTAGTGGCGGGAGTGTTAGGTTAGGAGATGGAAAGACATTTCACGCCTGACACTTTTTAGAAGCATAACCCCTGGACACCCTTGGCTGGGAGCCCAAGCCAGAGATGCTTCTGCCCCTTTGTCCCCTTCACTGATGCTCGCAGCTCTAGAGTTTGTCACCCTGGGGTCAGCGGGAGCTCCCGTACCAGAAGAAACAGAAAGGTTGTCAGATTGATCACGGCAGGCTGCTGTTGACTCTGATCCATTATACTGAAATAGGTCACAGCCACCTGAATGCTTTATTATTATTTTAAAGCTCTTGCCTTGCATCTTAGAATCAATATTGTTTATCCGTTCCAAGGCAGAAGAATAGGAAGGACTGGGGCAACATCCCTACATAAAATGCTTGTCATCTCCACCCCACCCACCCCACTTGTGGGGAAAGCCTTGGTTCTGCCTCTAAAAGTCGTAGACGTGGATTTGTCCTAATCCAGGGCGGTCCAAAGAGAGTGCAAGGCCCCGGGGGCCTCAAAGGATGCCCAAGCGCTTCGGAAACCCGGAGGCTGGCAGCCCTGAGTGTGTGGGAGCTGCGCCTGCCCATTCAGCTTCGGGTTGCATTCTTGGGCGCACAGCGTGGGGCCGAATCACCCAAGTGGAACCATCCGCCGAAGTGTTGCCCTGGGTTCCTGGGACCAAAACATAGGCTAGTCAAAAACAGGTGTTTGTGAACTTTACCCATTGTCGGGGGAAAACATTCAACTTTAATGGTTGACATCCTGGGTTACAGTCCTCATCTTCCCCCTAAAGTTTATTTCACTCGTGGACTTTTCACATGTCTAGTCAGCCACACTTTATTTGGTGAGCACCCAGGATGTGACCGGCACCAGCTCCCTGAGAGCTCGCCCTGGCGGGGCCCGCAGATCCCGGCCAGAGAGAAGGTGTGCAGAGAGAGAAGGGCCGGCTTGGCAAGGGCCCTTTGGGGCCACCCAGACACTTCCCGTGCCATTCAGGAGGGCCCAGCCTGTGGACTTGGGTCTCCCATAGACAGGGAGAAGATTCCAGGAATGATCCCACCCGGAGCCCACCACGGGGACTCAGAGGCTTAGGAAGGCCTCGGACAATCTCTTCATTTCAGTCCTACCAGTTTAATGATGTCCCATTGCCAGATAGTATTAGAAAATGCTTTTCGATCTTCACTTAATAAATGAATGAATGGATGATGAATGAATAAGACTTCAGAAGAGCTCGGCCCCCTCATGAGCCAAATCATTATTCCCATCCTGGTTATGGTTCCAGAAGCACAAAAAGTCAGTGAACAAAGACGGAGTGTTTACAGTGTGCCTAGTACTGTGCTAAGGGGCTGGGAACGAATAGACATTTTTAAAAGGGCAAAATACAGTTCCTGCCTTCCGCAAGGAATTTTCAGCCTAATGGGGAAGACAACAAATATATGAATTATACACAGGAAAACTGGGAGATTAAGAGGGAAGGCCCTAGAATGAGGAAAGATGGGTCCATTCTACCTTCCTGTAGCAGCTGAGATTTTATCTGGGTCTTGCAGAAAGCCAGTGAGAGTAGGAGGGGAGGAGGTCCAGGGAAAGAATCCAGCAAAAATGGGCAGAGTCTGGATTGAGTGCTCTCTGTGGACTGTGGAGCATCAGGAGAGTGAGTGGAAAGGAAGCCAAGACGCCGTTGGCCCAGAGAGGAGAACTGCTGTGCCCCTCCTTCCATTCTGGCTCCTCTTATGTCTGTTTCTTTTAGGTGTGGCCTATAATGGAGGGTGGCTGAAGTTTTGACCAATATGGCATTTGTTGATTATTTTTCATTCTCCATATCTTTTTGGTGTGGGTGCCCTCCTGGTGCCACTGATTATAGAAAACACCAATTAAGTGGGTACGTGTAGAAAAAAATAGACATATTCCCTGGTCTGAGTACAATGGGAGCAGTATGAGATAATCTCTGACCTTGAGGTGTTCTTTATCTGTTTAAAAAGTAAAAACTAACATAAATGCCAGGTACCTGGGTAGATTGAGAGTCAGGCCTAGAGACGGGAGGTCCTGGGTTCAAATTTGACCTCAGACATTTCCCAGCTGTGTGACCGTGGGCAAGTCACTTGACCCCCATTGCCCAACTCTTGTGGCTCTTCTGGCTGGAACCAATCCTTGATATTGACTCTACATGGAAGGTTTAAGGGTTAGCACAAAGGGAACCATTCTGACACAATTCAGTGCCTGTAGTGAGCCTGCCTTTGTGTGCAGGGAGAGCTCCTGGGGGAGGGCAGGGAGGATTGTCATCTGGTGCTGCTGATGGGGCCGGCTGGGATGGAAGGGGGTGCCTCCTGATGATGCCTCTGCAAGGGAAGGGGTCCCAGCTAGGAGGAGCTGGCCATCATCTTGTAAGGATACCGACAAGAGTGAAGCTAGCACTTCCAGGGCACGTTAAGGTGGGCAAAGCTGTGTGCCCGGGTTGTCTCATGTGGTAGGAGTGTTATCCCGCTTTTCAGACAGGGAAACTGAGCCTTTTAGAGGTTAAGTGACGTATGGAGAGCCACACAACGGGGACGTGTCAGAGATGGGACTTGAGCTGGAATTGTGCCAAATGGGGTGGGGGCCCCAGGAAGGAAAGAGAGTGACTCCAAAAGATGTTTCAGAAGAAAAATGACTGGCATTTAGTGACTGAGTAATATAGGGAATGGAGAAAGGCCACACCAAGATTTACAGCCCTGGTGGTACCAGTTAGAGAACTAGGAAGGGGCTTTTGTTTGGGGGCTGTCTCTGTTTCATTGGCATTTAGAATGATTGATTCATTTAAACTCTTTGTTTCTGTCTTAGTGAGAACTCTTGAGACATAAGGGAAAGAGCTAGGAAAATGAGGCTAAATGCTTGCCCAGGGTCACACAGCTAGGAAGTATCTGAAAAATTTCAGTTCCAGGCCTCCTGACTCGGGTCCTGGGGCTCAATTCACTGAGCCACCGTACTGCCCTGGTTTCTTTGATATTTTGCCATCCCTTTTCTTTCTCCCCCTTGTCCTTCTCAGTCTTTTTTTTTTTGGTTATAGGCTACATTATCAAAGCTGAAATGTGTCATAAAAATAAAACTAATTTAATTGCTTTTTTTGAAGGTGGCCTTCAAAAATAGACAACTAGAGCAGAAAATCTTAGATTAGAAATTGGGAGACCCAAGTTAGATTTCTTCCATTAACTAATTTTGTTGTTTACTCCCTGAATGTGGTTTTTATTGTTGTTAGTCACTTTTTAAAATTTTTGTTTCTTTGTTATGTTAAAGTTCCAAGGTACCTCCATCCTTCTCTCCCCTTCCAGAATTAAAGAAGATATCACTTGTAAAAATATATATGTATATATAAAACTATGTTTTGCACCTTTCTATTTTTCAGTTCTTTCTCTGGAGGTGGACATATAATTCTTTAAACATTTCTGTTACTGTACATGATGTTATCTTGGGTTCACTTTACTCTTCATAATTTCATGTATTTGTTTCCATATTTTTTCTTTTAAATTAACCTGCTTGTCATTTCTCACAATCCTATGCCACCATTGTTCAGTCATTCCCCAACTGATGGGCATCCCCTCAATTTCCAGTTCTTTGCCACCACAAAGAGAGCTGCTATGAATATTTTAGAACATAGCATTCTTTTCCCTTTTCCCCTAATCCCCTTGGGAAACAGGCCAAATAATACTATTGCCAGATCAAAGGGGATAGAAGTTTTATAACAATTTGGGCATAATTCCAAATAGTTCTCTGAAACGATTGGGTCAGTCTACAGTTCCACCAACAATGTAGTAGTGTCCCTGTTTTTCCATGTACCCTCCAATATGTCATTTTGCCTTTTTATCTATCATGTTAGTCAATCTGATAAGTATAGATGATAACACAGGATTGTTTTGATTTTCAATTTTCTAATCAATAATGACTTAGAGCATTTTTTCATATGGCTAGTATGGTTTTGATTTCTTTATCTCCAAACTGTATTTTATGACCATTTATCCACTGGAGAGTGCCTCATATTCTTATAAATCTGACGAAGTTCTCTATATAGTTGAGACATGAGACCTCTAACCAAGAAACTGTTTTTAAAAAAATGTTCCCCATTAACTTTGATTTTCAGATAAGTCTCTGCCCAATTTAATCATTTTTAAAAGTAAAAAAATATATACAGAGATGAATCCTATGCCTTCTAGCTCTAGTTTCTTTGATTCTAATTTATCTTATTCATTCCTCTAGTGGGTCAGGATCCCTTTAATAGAAAAAAGGTTCTCACTTCTGCTTTATCTTTTTACCAACCAGTTCACTGCAGTCTGTCTTAGGTAAGGTTCTAAAGGAGAATAGTCACTGTAATTCTTTTGTATGACCCTAGGATGGTGTCTAAAAAATGAGCTGCTCCCTGAACCATCTTTTTTTTTTAATTAAATGAGAATTTTGTAATTTCATAGATTAAATATCCTGACTTCAAGGAGCTTATAGTCAACTAATTAGTAGCTAAAGTATGTTTCTGGTTGAAGTATTATCCCAATATAAAAAAGTTACTTTTTCTGACCTATCAAATGGAAAATTTTAAAGCTGGCAATACATGAATTTTTTGGACAGTATTAATAAATACAAGCTCTGGGCAGGAGCCCTACCTTTGAAGATCATTACCTTTGTGACCCTGGACAGGCCACTTAACCCTTCTTGACCTCCATTTTTTAATGTGTAAAATGAAAATTCTTTTCCACTCTAGTTAAATACACCATGCCAGGAGCCGGGATACGAAGGTAATAAAGGCCTGGTCCGGCCTCGTTTGCACGCTGTGCTCCTCGTGTTTGATTTGTGTATCCAGGATAGGCGTACTTCGAGACTAGCCCAGCGTGTTGTCTGTCTGATGGGAAATGAACGTGCTTCACCTGTGTGTGATAGGCCGATGACTACCGGCCGGGGCTCGGAGATGGGAGGGGGAGGGTGGCCGTGGGGCTGCGTCCTTCACAGCCCAGTCGCCTCTTCCTCTCTGCTCCGTTCTTGTGCCTTACAGGGGATGCCTAGCGCCCATTCTACAACCACAGGTGGCTTTAAGAAAGGCATTCCAGTGCGCTTGGGTCTGCCGGCTACCTTCCTCAGTGGTTAAAACAGAGCTTGGTACCAGGCTGATGAAATGGGTTGAAGTTGAGGTCCCTGTTGGGTATCCAGATGAGAGTGGCAGGAGTCAGAAATGGGGGGTCGCAGGCCCCCCCTAAGCCATGGCTACTAGAAAGGAGACACGTGAGAACACAAGCTCAAAGAAAGATGTTTTAAACAGGAAGAAGATGGAGCCTGTGCTTAAGGAGAAGCTGAAAATACAAAGGGGAGATGCCCGGCGGGCAGGTGGGCTGGAGCTAGCTTTGGCAAGAAAAGGGCCACAGCTGTCAAGATGGACGCAAAAAGATGTGTGTGGGGATCAAAAGGCTGGTGAATGGAAACAGTTCTAGAGGTAGGGGGATGGAATAGAATCAAAGAAGCCCATTGGAAGGGTTGGCCTTGGCAAGAAGTGACTTCTTGTCCTAAGATCAGGATGGGATATGCAAAGATGCCGACCCGTTTCAAGGAGCAGAGTTCAAGGGAAGGCCAAGCTTTTCCTAAGGCTCTTGTCTCCCTGTCAAATGCCTTGCAGGGTATTAAAGAGAAAAAATTCTAGTTTTGAGCTTAGTTGTCTGGATTCTGGATAGATGTGACCTTACTGTGCTGCTATTTACTTGATTCCTTCCTTGCCTCAGTCTAGTAGAAAAAATATCAGATTTTAAATTGGAAGATTCCAGTTTCACC
Source organism: Monodelphis domestica (assembly GCF_027887165.1). Lineage (NCBI taxonomy): Eukaryota > Metazoa > Chordata > Mammalia > Didelphimorphia > Didelphidae > Monodelphis > Monodelphis domestica. The sequence continues at coordinate 126,139,794 of NC_077227.1, read as the reverse complement.
TCTGTCTTTGCCGGCTACCATGTCTGTGGTCTTAGGCAAGTCACCTAATCTCTTCTGGGCCTTTGTGTCCTCATCTGTAAATTGGAGATATAGTATTTCCTCACAGAATGATGATAATGAACAGTTGAGATAACTTAAAGACATATTTAAATGTTGGTAGTGGCCATTATGAGTGTCTCCTGGAAAAACAAAAGGATTAACATGTGTTCAGATCATTGGATTTTCATGAGTTGGTAAGAATGAAGGAGGGAGTGAAAATTCATTTATTTATTTTTAAGCCCATCCCTTCAAACTGTTGGAATGGAAATGCAGATCAAAGCATATGATTTTTCACTTTAGTTTATTTGGGTTTCTATTTTGAGGATTTTGGTTTGATATGATTATTCTCTTAAAAAACAAATAATATAGACAAATGTTTTGTGTGGTAAAATATGTATAACCCAGATTGAATGGCTTGCTAGCTTTGGAAAGGGAGGGAATGTGATAATTTGGATTATATAATTTTGGAAAATTTAACTGGAAATTTGTTATTACATGTAATTGGTAAAATAAAATATCTTTATTAAATTCTTCCCTTCCGTCTTAGAATCAATACTGTGCATTGGTTCCATGGAAGAAGAATGGCAATGGGGGTTAAGTGACTTGCCCAGGGTCACACAGCTAGCAAGTATCTGAGGCCACATTTGAACCCAGGACCTCCCATCTCTAGGCCCGGCTCTCAATGAACTGAGCCACTCAGCTGCCCCCACGAAAAGTGATTTAGTAGAAGCATTTGCTCCTTGCCAAGCACTGGGCTAAACACTAAAGGTCCAGATACACGTCATCTTGGATTTCACCAGGTTTCTATTCTTGCTCCTTCAGTGAGGTGCTGGCAGAGGAGTCGGTGGTTTGTCTCCAAAAAGCCCTGAACCATCTTCGAGAAATCTGGGAATTGATAGGCATTCCGGAGGACCAGAGGCTCCAGAGGACGGAGGTTGTCAAGAAGCACATCAAGGTGAGTGACTGGTTTTAGCTTGTGGAGGATGGGCATCTGGGCGGGGCCGTGGAGGAGGGCGGAGCCTCTCCAGAGACTCCTGAGCGTCCTGTGGACACACTGGTCTTTGGCTCTAGGGCCTGTTGGAAATGATGATTGCCGAAGAAGAGAGTCTAAAGGAGCGGCTCCTGAAAAGCATTGACTTCTGTCGGAGAGAGCTCAACACTCTGTGCAGGGAGTTAAGCCTCAACTCCTTTGAAGTATGTTTTTGGTCCTCTCTGGCTCTGTCCGAAGGGAGGGGACCCAAGCCTGGGGCCCACAGAGGCCTGGGAAGAGGGGGTTTCTGGGGAGCAGGGGCCGAGCCAGAGGCTGGCTCGAGCTAGGGAAGAAGTAGGCTCCGCGGGGGAGGACGAGCGGCCAAGAGATGTCTACCTGGGCCTCTGTAAGTGCAGGGACACGGCCCGGGGGCTGTGCCCCTTTGATGAGAGGATGCCAGCCTTGGGCGTTGCCGCTTTATCTGTCTCACACCCGTCCCGAGTTCCGGGAGGGCCGCCCTGTGTCATTGCCTTGAAACAGAGACCCGGCAATGTGGCCAGCTTCTGCGAGGTCCAGGGAGCCTCCGGCCTCCAGACGAGTCCCTTCGGCCTAAGCTGGGATGGCCTCGGGACGGTGGGCATGAAGCTGTTTGTTCCCCGGGCCCCGGCCTCGCTTGGTCTTGAAGGAGGGCGCCGGGGCCTCGTGGCACTGAAGGGCCATTGCTTGATGCAGGAGAAAGAGGAGAGCACCATCTTGCAGCTCGAGAAGGATCTGCGCACTCAGGTGGAGGTGATGGTCAAGAAAAAGAAGGAGAGAATGCAGGAACTGAAAGTGCTTCGAGAACGTGACCAGGACCTGTGTGAGATCCTCTGCACGCCCCCCTACAGCATCGACCTCACGTCCGTCCCCAGCCTGGAGGAACTGGAGCAGTTTAGGCGGCACCTGGCGACTCTGAACGAGACCAAGGTAAGCGGCCCGCCTCCCCAGGGCTCTGCCCGGCCGGGGCCTGGGCGCCGTGCCGACCCCTTGCTCTGTCGCAGGCGAGCAGGCGGGAGGAATTTGTGAGCACCAAGAGGCAGATCATCCTGTGCATGGAGGAGCTGGATCACACGCCCGACACGAGCTTCGAGAGAGACGTGGTGTGCGAGGATGAAGACGCTTTCTGCCTGTCGCTGGAGAACATCGCCGCCCTGCAGACGCTGCTGCGACAGGTGCGCGGCCCCGCAGCCCCCTCCCCCAGGCTAGCCTTGCTCTGTCTCCTCTAAGAAAAGTCAGGGTTGTTCTTGATTCAACGAGCCCCAGAATTGTCCAGGGTTTCTGATCCAAGTTTGGATGCCATTTAAAGTTGTCTTCACAGGGCTCCTTCCCCTCTTGATTTTCCCATCACGGTTTGGATACATCTCAGGTTTGCCTAAGAAATTAAATGGGAATTTTGGGAGAGTTTTGTGTGGATGATGCTTGAAGGCCAGCAGAAGACAAATCATTTAGAAACTCAGACATGCGTAAATAATATAGGCGTACTATTGTATGATATCAACATACTTTATCTGGTAGTACTATGAGCATGCGAAAGCTAGCACGTGACCCCCAAAGGCTGAAAACGTTCACTTTGACCATGACCGAGTACTTAGATTTTACAGTAAGATAACAGAAACACCCCATAAACGGAAAAAGAAAACTATTCAGACTCCTTGTCTGGTACAAAGAGAGGCCCAACAGGGGCGCCACCCCCAACCCAGGCCAGTTCTCTTCCCCTCCGTCTCATTTCATCCACGCCGCCCCAGAGTTCTTTGGATTCTTCCTATCTGTTAGCCCTTTATTTTTTATTTTTTTTTTAAATATTATTTTATTTGGTCGTTTTCATACATTATTCACTGGAAACAAAGATTGTTTTCTTTTCCTCCCCTCCCCCCCCCCCCCCCCCGCCTTTCCCTCTCCCATAGCCGACGCATGATTCCACTGGTTGTCACATGTGTTCTTGACTCGAACCCATTTCCCTGTTGTTGGAGTTTGCATTATAGTGTTCATTTAGAGTCTCTCCTCAGTCTTATCTCCTCCAACCCTGTAGTCAAGCAGTTGCTTTTCAGCGGTGTTTTTACTCCCACAGTTTATCCTCTGCTTGTGGGTAGTATTTTTTTTTTAGATCCCTGCAGATTGTTCAGGGATTGCATTGATACTAATGGAGAAGTCCATCACCTTCGATTATACCACAGTGCATCAGTCTCTGTGTACAATGTTCTCCTGGTTCTGCTCCTCTCGCTCTGCATTACTTCCTGGAGGTTGTTCCAGTCTCCATGGAACTTCTCCACTTTATTATTCCTTTTAGCTCTGTTAGCCCTTTATATTCAAAACCAAAATAGGTTCAGTTACTTCTCCAGGGGTGTCATGTTCGGCCTCCTTCCCACCTCTTTACTCGCTCTTAGCGCTGCTGGTTTACGCCAGGCGGCTTTCGGCTCTGGCCTGGGACTTCAGAAAGTGGCCTCCCGCCTTTCTTTTGTTTTACGTGTATGTTCTGCGGTGCAACACGGCCGCAACCCTGTAAACACACCCACGTGGAACGGGAAGTTCTGCTGGCGAGCAGCTGCTCTCCGGGAAGTGGCCGCTTTGGCTAACTCTTGACTTTTTTCACCTTAGCTGGAAATGCGGAAGGCTCAGAACGAAGCTGTGTGTGAGGGGCTGCGCTCGCGCATCAGAGAACTCTGGGACAGGCTGCAGATCCCCCTGGAGGAGAGAGAAGCCCTGGCCCCGTGCATGAGCGGCTCCAAGGCCAAGATAAAGAAGGCGGTAGGGAAACGAGCGAGACGAATGCCGGCTGGAGTGGGCTGCTTTTTCAGGGACTGCTGGTGGCCCCTGAGGCTTTTAGACCCTTAGCTGCTCATCACGCTTCTCCGGAGCTTGGGCCGCCCTCTGGGGCTTTGCTGCTGAGAGTTCCACCCGAGTCTAGAAACCTTGGGGCCTGGAAAGCCTTTGCAGGTTGAGGGGCTTCCGGGAGGGAGGGTGGGGTGTGCTGGCCTCTCTTTCTCTCTCATGCCGCTGTGGCCCTGTGCTTGGGGTTCAGCCAGGAGCCTCTCTGCTTTGTTCTGTTGTTTCCACCGTTTGACTCTTTGGAACCCCTTTTGGGGGTCTCTTGGCAAAGACACTAGAAATGTTTGCCATTTCTTTCTTCAGCTCATTTGACAGATGAGGAACTGAGGCAAACAGGGTAAAGTGACTTGCCCAGGGTCACATGGCTAGGAAACATCTGAGGCTGGATTGGAACTCGGGTCTTATTGGGCCGAGCTCTCTATCTGCTGGACCATCTAGCTGGGGCTATGGCATGTGTGCCGATCGATTGTTCCAGGGACTCGAGTGCTACAGAGGTCCAGGAGGCTTTGGAGGGTGGCGAGACTGGCCTCCCCTCGTCCTCCAGGCTCAGGAGGTGACACTTTCTGGCCTTTCTTTCTCCCTTTGCAGCTGCAAGAGGAAGTGGACCGGCTGGAGGAGCTCAAGATTCAAAACATGAAGAAAGTGGTGGAAGCGATCCGCACAGAGCTGGCTCTGTACTGGGAAAAGTGCTTCTACAGCCAGGAGCAGAGGAAAGCCTTCACCCCCTACTACGATGGTGGGTACGGCCTGCAGCTGGGCTGACGAATATTGATTCCTTAAAGGGCTTTTATCGATATCTTTTGTTTTTTTAACTCTTACCATCTATCTTAGAATCAACACTGTGGCTTGGCTCCAAGGCAGAAGAGAGGTGGGGGTTAAGGACTCGTCCAGGGTCACACAGCCAGGAAGTGTCTGAGGCTAGATTTGAACCCAGGACCTCCTATCTCTAGGTCTGGTTCTTGATCCTCTGAGACACCCAGCTGTCCCCCATATGACAACCTTTTTTTTTTTAAGAGGAAGAGAAAAAAAAATCTGCAAAACTGTTTAGTACATCTAAAAATTTTTTGATGATATGCAATGTTTCCATGCCCATGGACCAGTGTACCTTCATTTTTGCAGGAGGCATGTAGGGAGGTGTCAAGAATTTTTAAAAAATAATCTTTTATTGATAATTTGTTTCTTGCCAGAGAGCCATCCCACATTAGAAATAGTATTTTTTTAAATGAAAATAAAAGTTACATTTAAATTAGAATATTAATTTTTGAGACATGGGTAGATCCAAGTAAAGTTTAAATAAGATAGAGTGCCTGCCCTTATAGAAGTTCTAGTCTAGTAGGGAGGATGTAAAGTATTCATAAATAATGATGATATCTGTAAGTGGCGAGGTAAAGAAAGATTTTCTGGGGAAAAAGGGACAGTCGAGCAGGATTTCACCCACTGAGGCAGCTTCTAGCACATTGTAGGCCCAGGGCCTGGGCCGGGGCACCAGTCCAGTTTGGCTGGAACACAGAGAAAGGAGAAAGACGGAGGCTGGAAGTGGCCTGGTGCCAGGTGGTGAGAGGGCCCTTACATGCAGGCTGAGGAGACGAACTCCTCAGCGGGAGGCCATAGGATTGCTGTGAAGAGGCTGGCACAGAGGAGGGACGCGGCTGAGGCTGGACGGAAGGTGGGAAGGCTTCCCCCGGCATTTCTTATCATTCTCTGCGTGCCTCCGTACTGGCGTTTCCTCCCTGCTCCAGTCCCTGCCTCTCCCCAGGGCGGCCTGCGGCAGTGCTGCGCCTCGAGGTTGCTCTGGGTTTCCTTCTCTGCTCGACCCTCTTCTGCTCCCCCCGAAACAAGCAGCCGTTGTCTGTCCCCGGTGTTCGCACAGTCCCTGCACGGTTCGGGGCTTGGGAGAATGGGAGAGTGAGGCAGGCCCCAAACCGATGATGTCTTCCTTCTGGGGAGCGCCTTGGAAGGAAATCCCCCCTGGGGCAGATCTGCCACATGCCAGGCTCATCCAGCCGGCCTGTGGCGGGGCCTCCTGGCCCGGCCTAGGTGCTTGTGAAAACCTTTGGGGAATGGCGTCACGAAGGCTGTTTGGAGGCTGTTGTCGTCCAGTTTTCCTTGTCGGGATTTATAGCAGGGGGCAGCGAAAGGATTGGCAGGGAGAGAGGAGAGTGGACTGAGGCAGGACGAGGATCCTCTGAAACCTGTGTGGGATGGGGTGTGCGGATCTAGGGGAGCGTCCTCGAGGCCCCTGAAGACAAGTCAGAGTCCAAGGCCGAGGTGGGAGGGCCAAGGAAGGCCAGGGACGGCCTCGGGCAGGCGGTGGAATAAGGGAGGGAGCTGGGGAGCCCCAGAGGAGGTCCAGGAAGAGAGGCTCGATGGAGAGGAGAGAGCAGAGGGCTGGAACCAGAAGTGGGACGAGCCCCAGGGAGCAGAGAGCTTTTTCAGTGTCTCCTGGAAACCGAGAAGAGAAAGCCGGGGAAGGGTGACCCAGGAAAAAGAGCAGAGGAGCAGCAAAAGGGGCCCGAGAGACATGGAGCCACGGGTAGAAGGAGGGCCTAAAGAAGGCGTCTGAGAGCCCAGGCCTGGAGGAGGAGCCGCCTCGGGTCCCCCAGGACAGATTGTGCAGAAAGGGGATGGGAAGGGGTCCTGCTTTCTAGCCACCCCTTTGTTCCTTTGTAACCTGTCATATGTTGGGGAGAGGGTCAGCCTTCAAGCCCTCCTTTTATTTTTAAAACCCTCGTCTGTTTTTAGGGTCAATACTATATATCAGTTCTAAGGTAGAGTGGTATGGACTAGGCAATGGGGTGAAGTGACTTGCCCAGGGTCACCCAGCTAGGAAGAGTCTAGGGCCAGATTTAGACCTCCCATGTCTAGGCCCGGTTCTCCATCCCCCGAACCTCCTAACTGCCCCCTCTCCCATCACCCCACCCTTCAAGCCATCCTTCCCTCCTGGCCTGCTCCCTCCCACGTTGCCCCTGATCTCTCCCTGGGCATTTCCCAGGGGCTTCCAGTCCCTCATCCTTGGCTCGTCGGCTCCCTCGGGCAGAAGGACCATTTCTGGCGGGACGGCCAGTCTCTGCCTTGAGCATCAGGCCTGCTTTCCCCCTGCCCCGTGGACACTTGGAACACCTCTTCCCTCTCAGAGCCCAAAGCCCCGCCGTCTCCTGTTCAGGACTGACCTCTTCCTCCCCCAGGAGGCCCATCTCCGGGTGTTGTCGGTGGGCTGGCCCTGTTCCCGGCATCCTCCCTTCCTTTTAAGACGGTGCTCCCCCTCCCCTTCTGTGCAGGTTGTGCTTATTCTGTCGTTCGATGCTCCCCAGAAGGGATCGTGGGCCTTTCAGTCTCTATCCCAGCATGGAGTGGCCCCTTAGCGGAGGCTCAGCCACCCCCTCCCAGCGAGAGGAGGAGCTGTTGGGATTTAGGGGGGGAAGCCTGGCGTGGGCAGGCGGGAGGAGGCCGGCTTTGGCCTCTCGCTCCGGGAGGCTCCTTCAGAACAGGGTTTGGGAGGGGAAGGCGGACTAGTGAGCTGCTTCCTGGACTCTTGTGCCCCTGCAGAGGACTACACAGAGATGCTGCTGCAGCTCCACGACGCCGAGCTCGCGCAGCTGAAGCACTACTACGAGGCTCACAAGGAGCTCTTCGAAGGCGTCCAGAAGTGGGAGGACAGCTGGAGGCTCTTCCTGGAGTTCGAGGTACGTCCCCGGCCTGGCCAGGCTGCCCTCCCCCTGCCAACGGAGGCCGGGTCAGAGCCTGGCGTTAGTGTGGAGAAGGAGCCTCTCCCGTCTCCTGAACAGGACGGTTGGGTGGGACAAAAGCACTTCCTGGAAATAAGCACTGATCCACTGACCCTCTGACTTAGAATCGCTACTGGGTATTGGCTCCAAGGCAGAACCGTCAGGGCAAGGCCACACAGCAGGAAGTGTCTGAGGCCAGATTTGAACCCAGGAAATCCACTGAGCCACCCAGCTGCCCCCTGGACCCCAAGTTCTAACTTTTTTTGTCCTCAGAGAAAAGCATCCGACCCAAGCCGATTTACCAATAGAGGTGGAAACCTCCTGAAGGAAGAGAAGCAGAGAGCCAAGCTCCAGAAGACTCTGCCTAAGGTACGCCCTGTTTCCTGGCCTCTCCCCCGGGGACCTCGGCATCCTGGCGCTGGCCCTCACGGGCATTTCCCCGCAGCCTTTCCCCTCTCCTCGGGGCAGTGTGGAGGAGGAGGAGGAGGAGGAGGCGGCTCTTGGTCCTTCCTCCTCGGCGGCTATGAATAAACCCATTGGGGGGTCGAGCTCGTGCCCACGTCCCCCTCATGCGCTGGCTTCCGGGAGGGAGCTGACGGCTGCGCGGTCCTGACCGTCTCTTTGTGGCCCAGCTGGAGGAGGAGCTGAAGGGCCGGATCGAGCTGTGGGAACAGGAGCGCGCGCAGGCCTTTGTGGTGAACGGGCAGAAGTTCATGGAGTATGTGACAGAGCAGTGGGAGCTGCATCGCCTGGAGAAGGAGAAGGCCAAGCAGGAGAGGGTAAGGGCCGGGCCGGGAGGCACGGGGGGCCGCGGGGCGGCCCGCAGGGACTGAGCCCTGCCTTGGACCCTTTCTCTTGCAGCAGCTCAAGAAGACCCAGCAGACAGAGACCGAGATGCTGTACGGCAGTACTCCCCGGACGCCCGGCAAGCGGCGAGGCCCGGGCCCCAACACGCCGGGCAAAGTCCGCAAGGTAGAGGAGGGCGCCGTCTGCAGGAGCCCGGCTTCCCCTAGCTTCGGTTCCCCGAGTCCGAGACCGCGTCCGAGGAGGTCCTGTGAGGTGGAGGCCCAGACGGGTAGTGAGGCGCCCGTCCTCGGCGCTTAGAGTGCCAGCACATGGAATGACACTAGATGGGTTTAGAGTTATTCAGGAAGTCTAGCTAAATGAATTGGGATGTCACGCTGTTGGAGGCATCAAGGCTATGCGGCGGATAGAGCCCTGGACCCCTGGGCAAGTCCCTGAACTCCCCGCAGCCTGTTTCCCCTTCTGTAAAAGGGGGAGGGTCACAGCCCCTCCCTCCCAGAGTTGTTGGCAGGGTCACGCGAGGGTGTAGCTCGCGGCGCTGCTGTGGACAGTGACGTAGAACACGCGGCGCTCCAAATTCTGAGCATTTCCAAGTTAGGGTCCCTGCTGGCACTGCCTGACGTTTGTCTAGAGCGCCGCCTCCTGGCAGGCAGGAAGACAAGGCCGCCGGGCGTAATGGGCCCATGGAGGGAGCCACCCCCCACAGCCCTTTGGGACCCTTCCCGAGGGCCCCGTTTTCCTCCGTTTTCGTCCATCCCAGCCCTCTTCTTTGGGCGAAGGCTTTCCCTGCACTGTTATTTGTGTGGCCGTCGTCCACAGCGGCTCCTCTGGCCTCGGCCCCGGGCATTCTCATCCACCCGTCTTCCGCGTGCATTCTGCCAGGCTTGGGAGAGGAATGGCTCGCTTTCCTTTTGTGTCTCGTGAGCTTGGCGTGCTCCTCGTCCGGAAATAACCAGACCATACATTCCGGGGAGCCGATGGTGCTTTTTGTGGGTTACGGGGTCTCTGGTTATTGTATCTGATCCTTGAGGTTTACGAGGCTTTTGCTCCGGGATCCTTTTTATTTTATGTATGTTACGATTTTAGAGCCCAGCCCAACGTCTGGCCCTTGAGGAGCACTTCATGAGTACTTATAGAGAGGAGGGGGAGCTGAGGGCCTGGTCTTCTGGGGGTGTCAGGGAAGGAGGCGATTGCCTAGTGCTCCCCGGGAAGCCATCTCATCATTGCCACAGTTTTACACTGACATATACAAATAGGGACATTGTTTCCCCCAAAAAGCCTTCGGTAGGGGCTGTAAAATGACACGTGATCGTGTCATCCCGCCTCTGTTCATCTCTCTGGTCATGAATGCTACGTTACAGACTGGCTATGAGAGCAGCCAATTTTATTTTTATTTTGTTTCAAATAAAGTTCAGACTCCTTTACACACCTAACAGTTAAAAAAAAAATTCCTGGCTCTTCATTCAAGGCTTTGCGTCCATGTACTGCAAAGAGAATTTTGTGTAGAATTGTTTAAAATGTCGTAGCAGCCGACTTTAGTAACGCACTAGGTACTAACAGGAGTGTCAGAGCAGCCGCTGGTCTTGCTTCCTTTTAGGTGAGGCTTTCTGCTCCATCTCCAGTTTTGAATGATATGCATTTAAATTAGTGGGTTGCTGTTCCCCAGCAGTCCAAATGTAGTTACTAATACATGGTGCATTCACATTTAGGGTTGGCGAGTTTCATGTATTGCATCAGTAACTTTCCTTTGCAAAGTTGCCTTGAAAGGGCAATTATTTTCCAGATTTGTATCAGTGGTCCAAGTTAAAAGTTGAAACTCGCACTAACTTCGCCTGGACGTTAGTTGGGCCCTGCTGCATGTCATGGGTCCCTCCTCTGGGCAGGGCGCTTGCCTCATCCCACGTAGTGGCTTTGTTCTGGTCCCCTCTTCCTGGCCCGCTCTCCTGGGGAGGAGTTGGATTTCCAGAGCTGAGGATGTTAACACGCCGCTGCCCCGGGCCATGCCACGCCACTAACTTCCCTGCTCTTCCCCTTCAGCTTAATGCCACCACCGTGTCCTCCGCCACTCCCAATAGCACCCTGCGCTCTGTCTTCGGCGGGACTGTCTACCATTCCCCAGCGGCCCGCCTGCCGCCCGCCGGAGGCAAGGTCAGTCTGTGTGATGCGCACGCTCTCCATGCACTAACTCACCCCCACCATGTCATTCTAGCTGTCAGGGACAGCAGCTCGAGCCCGTGATCCCTGAGCCATTCGCTGTTTCATGAGGCGTAGTTAGGCTGGACTAGCCCATGACGTTACTATCGGGTGTCATCCCGGCAGGAGGGTGGAACGACGGGGGTCTGGGAAGGGTCCCTGCCAGCCCTGGTGCTGGAGCAGAGGCGGGCATTGATCCCCAGGAATGGTGTCCGGCCTGGAGCTTCCAAGAGGGGGAGGTGGGGAAGGAGTGCTCGGCACAGCCCATTCCAGATGGGAGTGTTTGGTAAAGCATTGAGCGCTCCCGTTCTGAATGAAACCACAAAGGCTTCAAGAACCCAGCAGCCCTCACATCCTGTCCCAGTGGCTTAGGCTAGAGTGCAAGGCTGGCCGTGCTCCCCACGTGGTCAGGCTCCGCGATTGACCGTCTGACCTGTGGGGCCAGCCGAGCCACGCCCCCCGCCCAGAGGGTTGTGCGTTTTGGGGGCAGACGCTCAGAGGTCACACGGTCAGTTATGGAGGGGCGGCCATCTGCCACGCCGATGAAAGCCCCAAAGAGCACCACCTAGCCAGAACATGTTATCTTCCTCTTGAGTTTTGGGGGCGGCCTTAGACATGTCACAATGGTTCGTGCGAAGGATGACTTACCTTCTTCCTTTCCCTGTTTCCTTTGGGCAGCCATCCAGGACTCCCAGCCGTCCGGGGCAGAGGACGGCCCCTCTGGGCAGGCAGGGGCACAACAAAGAGAACATTGAGTTGAGTGGCAGCATCCTGACCGGTGGGTGTCCCTACTCGACCCCTCTCCAGCGTAACCTCACCGTTAATTCTGTTGCCAGCACCTATTCTGAGTTTGCGGTAATTTACCTTTTCTAAAATCTACCAATCCCTGGGGAGCACACAGTCAGGGTGGGATGGGCAGAGCCAAGGGGGACGCAGCTCCTGAATGGGACAGGGTCAGCTCTGGGGGCGGAGAAGCCTTTCTTGCTTTGGCGGGAAGCCCCGTGCAGGAGGAGGCGACAATTGGACGTCTAAATTGAATCCTTCTGTCCGAGACAAACCATCCCTTAGCCGCAGAAGGAAAAGCCCCTGAACTCTCACTCATGCAGTGACCACCTGGGTGTTCTCTTGGTGGAGTTCTTGGTAACCGTCTCACTTCTTTATTCTGTAGAAGGACCCTTCCCTCTTTGACTGCTCATCTGTGGGGTCTCAGGTCTGTATGTCCCTGCATGCCCCTTCTTCCTCCACACCTCCCTACTAGCTCTGCCAGGAGGCGCTCTGTACTAACCCTGGGCTCAGCCACCGTCCCAGAGAGCCCACTGGCAAGGGGGAGCAGGAAAGCCTACCTGAGACTTGAGGACGTGGGACTGTCGGCTTTCTCCAGTCCTTCAATCCTGAGGCGTCTCTATAAAATCTCGCTGCCGACCTCCACCTCCACTCGGGCAGCTTTCTTCAGTGGCAGCTCCCTGCCGGGGGCAGCCCCCCACCCGAGCTCGGAGCACAGGCCGGGGGGACCGGGCACTGTTTGGGGAGAGAAGGGACGGAACCCTGACTGTGTGCTTCCTGTATTCAATTCCTTTTGGCCTGTGTGTTGATTATTTCATGGAGTATATGCCTCACTAACCCCTCCCACGAGCCTGCTTCATTTCTGTCTGCTGCAAGCTAGCTAATGCTCCTTTGCCTGCTTTCCCGTTTCTGCTCCGCAACGCTGCTGGGATAGTTGAGGCACTGAAGGGCCGAGATTTTCCAGACTAGCACTGCATGCTGATCCAAGCACCATACCGGGTTCGAGACCCTTATGCCTCGGTTTGATATCCTCACCCCTGTTTGCCATCTAACAACAGCCATTAACACCCGTAATCTAACGAGCTTGCGAAGCGCCTTGCCAACCTCCCGATGCTCTCATTTCACTCATTAGCCTGATCCTTGCCATCATCGTTCCTTCAGGCTCACCAGGCTGTGTGGGGGAGGGCCAGGGGGCAGTGTCAGATGGCTCATGCCAGGACAAGGGCAGGAAGCACATTGCTTCAGAATAGCATAGTTTAGGAATTGGGCTCACTATTCAGCATCATTGCCTCTTCACCTCTTCAGCTACTGAAATGTAGGGTTTGGGTTTTTTCCCCCAAATAGCCTCTTTCCTGGGTGTAGCCCCTTCTGAAAGGGTGACCATGGCAGCAGGGATCACTGCGGTACCCCCTCATTGTCTCAGGCTAGCGTAGATCAGAACTAGATCGCTAACCCCAGGGGCAGCGAGCCAAGCCTGGAGCCCTCAGCTGTTTCCTTGCTTGTGACCCTGGGCAAATCACTTCACCCCAGTTGTCCATCCCTTGAAACAGATACTTAGTGTTGATTCTAAGTTGGGGTTTTAAAAGACCAACGTAGTCGGCATTCCCTTTGGGCCCAGGTGGTCCCGTGCCTGGTGGCTTCCTGGAAGATCTCCTGAGGAGCCACAGCTTTGCCTTCCCGCTGTCTGTAGTCCTGCCCGTTTCACTAACATCTATTAACATCTTCCTATAACTTGGCCTCTCCCTTCTCCTACCATGTGCTCCAGCATGAGATGAAATCATCAGCAGGTCACAGGGCTTTCAGCCCCAGGGATTGGTAGATCTGCCGGGCCCCTGATCAGTAGAGGGATCCCGGGCCGCTGCTTCGCCCTCTTTGCCACCCTTCGCCTCAGAGCGCCAAAGCTCTGTGGACATTTGGGCATTTCTGTTCCACAGAAGAGGCTCTTTCCCAACCTAGTGTGACTTGGGGGATGTGCATGTGCATCGGAACGTTTTCTGACTAGCCTCCTGACTCATCCTTAACACAACTTTGGCTGGGACTGATGACTAAAATCTGACCCGTGTCCACATCTCGGGGACATCCTCTCCTTTGCTTGCCATTCTGAGAAGCTTGGCTGTCTCTTGCCATTGGGACTCTCCAGAGCTGCTGTGCTGACAGGGAGGGGGAAAGAGGAGTCCCTCCCTCATCAGGCAGCGTCCTGGGCTTCTCACTCCCCTGTCCCCAGCTAGCTTTCCTGACTCCTTTTCTCTTTCAACAGCGAGAACTTTCAAAGGCTTCCAGATCTGACGTCCCTTCTCGAATCCTCAATTCCACCAACATCCAGTCCTGAGATGGCCCTCAGCATCCTCCCCATTGTGGCCTCCCTGTGCCAACACTGGACCTAAAGACACTGGGATGGCTTGTGTACATATTATATATACATATATATATATATATATACAGATCTCTCTTTTATTTCAGGCTTATTTTCAATTAAGGAGATGTTTAAACCAATGACTGGATCCAAAGCTCAGGATCTGATAAAAGGTTATCACCATAGTGGACAAGCCTTTTATTAGGCCCAGTTGGTCGTAGAGACTTAGTCTTAATCAGAAATTCTTCCTCATTGACTAAAGTAAAACTAGTTTGGTGTAAATAAATAGCTCAAAGTGTAAATTTGAATATTCTGAAAGATTTCTTTCTTTACTCTGTTCCTTGACTTCCTGAAGCGAGTTTAAGAATGTCATTTTTGTTTCTTTAGTGGAATAGAAGATGACTGACGGAATCTCTCCTTTGTATAGGTTATACATTTTTACTATGTAATTTTGGCTCATGAACTAATAATTAAAATGTTTTCAGTTTGTGAATTTTTAATAAATTAACCCCTTTAGTTTTGTTCTCTTCCCTCAAAGGGATATTCCCTTCACTTTTATCACTTAGGAAAGCCTACAGATTATAAGTACAGTCCATATCATCTGCTTCTTTATTTAAAATAGAGATAGTATTTAAGGAAAACACGAATTATTGCCAAAAAACTGACGGGAAGATTAGGCGAAATCCCTGGAAGGAAGAGAACTTGCCCTGTCCCTTCCTCCCACCTTCTCTATTTATGTTGTCTTTAGTTATGTTGACTATTATGCCTCCTTCCTCTCCAAAAGAGTTAAGCCCATGAGCCTTGCGTGTGTGTATATGGTCATGTCCCCTCTATTCGGCTCTCCTGTCTGAATGTCCGTCTTCCTCTTGAGTGGTAAGACTGAGGTTGGGGGGAAGTTATAAAATTGGTTATTGATTTTAAGAGTGAACATCTGGAATTCTCTTTCTAGTGCTAAGGAGCCGCTTTGTATTGTTCACAATGTTGGAGAATCATGCTAATGTACTTCTATCACCCTGGGTCTCCCCAAAGCACTATTTTATTCTCTGCCTGGGTCTTTCTTCACTTTGTATGCCTGAGCACATGCTGCTATGTTTATCACATTAAATGGTTCTCAAAAGTTTGTGTGTGGATTTGTTTTGTATAGCTGCTAGTCACTTTACCGCAGCCATTAAAGGCCTCTCCAACTACTGTGCAGGCCTTCTAGAACTCTGACGTGTAGCATGTGCATAGGATTCTGGGTAGAGAGCCTAGAAAGAACCTTGAAGCCTTAGTCCAACTTCCCTCCATCTGCAGATAAGAAAACTAAGGCTTGGAGAATCCAGTTCCAAGGCAACTTGTCTGCCACTCACAATGACTTCTTGCAGAGGCAAAGCTGGGATCCACACAGGGTTCCTCTCCAGTGTACCATTATCACTTCCTGTGTGAATTTTAAAACTACTCCACCCTACTCAGACCATACATTAGAAGATCTGATTTAGCTATTTCCTGATTAGTAACAGTGGAGATACTTGGTCTAACAGAATCAAGTCTTGGGAACTCTACATTTCTTCACCCTACTTAGTTTAACGAGGTCAGGAATGTCTGCACCATACTCAAGGATTAAGTGAGGAGATGGCCTTCAACAGACGTGCAGAAATAGGGGACAGACCCCCCTGGGCTATCCTAAGTCAAGATAAGCTAACATTGGTACAGATGAGACATAGGAAAGTGGAGTAAAACCATCTATATAGGGCATGTCACTTCTTCGGCCCTTTCCTGAGAGGCAGCTCTGGCTGGCAGCATGCTAAGTGTTGCGACATCTTGGCATGGTGGCAGCTATTTGGGTTTTAGCAATAAGTTTGACCTTGAGCTAATTCAGGTTCAGGCATCTTGGCTGAGCCCTCTTGGAATTCAGGCTGATTCTTTCCTCTTTTACTCTCCAAAACCTTGCCAGAATTCTAGAGCCTCTAATCTTCACACCTGGCACAAGCCAGGCAGGAGAAATCCTACACCCTTTCCTTCTCCCTTCTTAAATTTCTTTCCATTATATTAATTAAATCACAGATTTCCAGACTGACAGGTAAATTTTTTATTTGGGATATCCATGGTGACCAATAACTAATATAGTTCACATAAATTATCCTTTACACCTGATAAAGTAACCTTGTAAAACAAATTAATGTGCTTTATTTACATAACAAAAGTTGATACTAATAAAAATAAGTTATTTTTTAGGAATTCAGCATATAAATTGGAACACCTCTATTTTGCAAATCAATCAGAATTAGAAAAAAGTAGAGCTTTATTTTGTAGTACAACAAACCATCAAAGATATGTAAGAGGGAGCAGCTGGGTGGCTCAAGTGGATTGAGAGCCAGGCCTAGAGATGGGAGGTCCTAGGTTCAAATCTGACCTCAGATACTTCCCAGCTATGTGACCCTGGGCAAGTCACCCTATTGCCTAGCCCTTACCACTCTTCTGCCTTAGAGCCAATACACAGCATTGACTCCAAGACAGAAGGTAAGGGTTTAAAAAAAAAATATATATATATATATGTGTGTGTGTGTGTGTGTATATATATGTAAGAGAGGAACTGGACTTAATCTGCCAGCAGAACAGAGAGAAGCAGAGCTGGCAAGCTGGAGAATTCTGCAGGAATGGGGGAAGGGCAGGAAGAGAATTCTGAGGAAGAGGGGAGGAAGTGAGCTGACTGGACAATTGGAAGAGATTCTTCTCCCCTTAGAGAAGCTACCAGCACTTATCTCCTCCTGTGAAAACTTGCCCTAATAGCCCAAAGAAGACAAACCAGTGAATAGGACTGGAAGCTGTTCACCAGAAGGAAGATTTCCTCCAGACCCCCTAAAATCCTGAACTGATTACAGTTACCAAGGCAGTTAGAGCTAGGACTTCTAAGTTTTTTTGGGGGGAGGGGTCAGTACAACAAGGCCTGATCTGCCAGACTCTTGGGAGAAGGGGTTTCAGTTAGTTTAGGGATCCCCTGCTCCCTCTTCCCTTCTGCCTCATTCTGACCCATCTGCCCTAACCTTTATCTTGTTCCCTTAGAATGAATGGTTTAATAAGAACAAGTGGCTCTTACATCTAATCGGGAGGAGAGAAGGAAGCTAACTATCAAGCTTGTTTAGTCAGGGTCTCTGAGGGAACAGAAGTTAAGGTCTGAGAAGGCAATCAGAGTGAGGTCTACTTGGCTCTACTCCATCTTTACCTCACTCTAGTCCTGACCCAGCAGGGAGGGAAGACTCCATTCTCTCCCTGCCCTCATATTGCAGCATATTATAATAGTACAACAAACCATCAAAGATATTAATACTTGGACTTTGAAAAATGAGAGAATGTCTCTATTCAGAGAACAAAACAGTTATTTCCTCTCATGTGAGGCCCAAGAACTCACTTTCAAAATCAAGAGTCCCGAGGTAGAGTGGGAAGAGCCCTGAGCTGAGAAGAGGATAAAGGGTTGTCACATCTTCTACTTAGTAGTTCTCTGGGAAATCATTTGCCATCTGTTGGGACTCGTAGCCTACTTAATTTCTAAAGGAAATCACTCCTAAACATGTTTGAGGTTCACAAGTTGAAGGCTTCCTGACTTGACCTTTTTTTCTAGTAGTGCCAAAAATACAGCACATTATGCAGTAAAAAATAACCCATTAAGTTGGGAGGATTATAGGAAAGCGAATCATTTCAACAAAAGATGTGAAACAAATCTGAAGTCGGTAGTATTAAGGTTTTTTTCCTTTTGAAAAGTGTACTTTCTCTTTTCCCCAATCCCTGAAAACTTGCCAAGCCTAAGTAAATATTAGCATTCTGTTCCTAATCTAGGAGCCAAAAAAATCTTTAGCATAAATTTGGTACTCTGACATTTAGACTGAAAACTGATTGATCTTGTATGGATGCATAACAAACCTAGCTGACCACAAACAGGAATGTGATTGGGGAAGGTTTGCAAGAAGTTTTTTCTGGTGTCTCCCCAGTTGATTTGTTTTTCTCACACTTTCTACAACCCATTTCCATTTCAAAATGATGGCCAAAACATTTCGTCCCAAACATCTTGGATTCTTCCTGCACTGAGTCTTCTCTCAGGCCTTACTCTCCTGGGAAGTGCCCTTGGGGACAGAAAGGCAATGCCAGCCCCAGCCTGTTCTACAACACTGGAAAGGTTTTTGTTTTTTCTTATATCCTTACCTTCTGTCTTGGAATCCATACTGTGTTGGTTCCAAGGTGGAAGAGTGGTAAGGGCTAGGCCATGGGGGTCAAGTGACTTGCCCAGGGTCACACAGCTGGGAAGTGTCTGAGGCCAGATGTGAACCTAGGACCTCCTGTCTCTAGGCCTGGACCTCCTGTCTCTAGGCCTGGCTACTCAGCTTCCCCTATGGTAAAGGTTTTAAAAACTGGCCTCTAACTATAGAGAGGAGCATCCCTTGAACTTTAGGTTTCGAATATTTTTTGCCTTCAGCAAAACTCCTGACACCAAGATATGTGTAGGGTCTTACAGAACTGTAACAGCTTTGGCTCTAAAGTTAAAAATATGTACCTGCTATTTGCATTTCAAAACTGCCAAATATAGGAGGTACTAGAAGACACTTTATTTGACTTGAAAGTTTGTTTTTGAGTTTTAGCAAAGCAAATTTTAAAGTTATGTGCATACCGATACAGATAGAAACCCTTCCCCCCACAATGTTTCCTGCATCTATAAAAAGACAGGCACAACTGATTCAGAATCTGCAGCTACAGTGAGGTTTTGTCCAGCTGGCTAGAAAGTTTGGTCTTTTCTTCCACAGCATACACATAAGTGTTCCATGGGCCACAGATCACAGCTTCCACACGGAGCAGATTGTCTGTGAAATAGTCCACCCGCTGGGGGCAATCTAAACTAGCTGTATTCTTGTGACCAAGTTGTCCATATTTGCCTGCAATATAAAAACAAATGTCTTCTGCCACTCTCACCAACCTCACAGCCTCTTTTCCCCTCAACCACTCCCATCTTTGAACTGGACAGGGGGTAACTGCACATCTTTAGAAAATCCAAAAACCCCAGCATTAAGGGTGGTTAGAAGTATCTGGAAACAGGGGCAGCTGAGTAGCTCAGTAATTGAGAGCCAGGCCTAGAGACTGAAGATCTTGGGTTCAAATCTGGCCTCAGAAACTTCCTAGCTGTGTGACCCTGGGCAAGTCACTTAACCCCCATTGCCTAGCCCTTACCGCTCTTCTGTCTTGGAATCAAACTAAAATGGTAGGAAAGGGTTTAAAAAAATAAAGTATCCGGAAACCCCTTGGAAAGTCCCAGTCCCCGTCCTCTAAGTCGTGCCTCTCTACTCTCCCTCTTTGCCCCTTCCCAGCACTAAGGTGCCCGCTTGCTCAGCGCTTCTTGCCTTTTCTCTGACATTTTCTTCAGTGCTCCCGGGGACTATGCAGGGTTCAGGGCCAGAGAGCTTCGCTACGGACCCCTTAGATGCCCCTGCCCAATAACAAATGCTGCTTCGGCCTTTCACCTTTGTCACTGGGCATGAATTCTTCCAGCCCTTGAGCCCCGGCTGTGCGGCTGGGAAGGTTACTTACCCCAGCCCCAAGTGTAGAGTTCCCCATCTCCTACAATTGAAACAACAGAAGTGAGATGGTCACTGCGCCCTGCCCGGCCAGGGCAAGTCACAATCAGCCAGAATGAATTGAACAATGAACCTCTCTGGAGAAGCTGAGGGTGTGCTATGTGGACAAGAGGTAGACAGCCGAGGAACAGGTGATTTCTCACTGTCCAGCGGTGAACGGACCAAGAGCTGGGTGGGCGCTTTGTCTGCTGGGGTGGGGAACTACGTGGCTGGCCAGGCCTAGAAGGGGCCCTAACCTAAGCCCACCCCACCAGCATTCTGAGGGGCTCCCTCCCCTTCCTGTGTGAGCCAGGGCTCATGAAGCCGGCTCCTGTGTCACCGTCGCGCCCGGGC
This sequence comes from Monodelphis domestica, assembly GCF_027887165.1. Classification (NCBI taxonomy): domain Eukaryota; kingdom Metazoa; phylum Chordata; class Mammalia; order Didelphimorphia; family Didelphidae; genus Monodelphis; species Monodelphis domestica. Next base: position 126,120,132 of record NC_077227.1, on the reverse strand, counting down.
CCAGCTTTACTTACGGGTCACCACAGCGGTGTGTCGGGATCCACAGCTGGCCTTGCTGACCTCTGAGCCCCCAGGAAGATCCAGTAATGCTGGGAAAGGCTGGAGGGCTATGAACTGAGCGGGGTCTCCATCCCCATCCACGACCGGGACCTGTGCGTCAGGACTGCGCGCGTATGGCCCAGAAGCTCAGGGACAGACAAGCAGGCCTCTGTTTACTGAGCTTATCAAGGGCGGCAGGCGGGGTTTCTGCCAGGGACTCACAGGGGCGCTCCGAGTTCCACTGAGAGGATGGCTAGGGACGGCGGCTGTGATGGGCGACGGGCTTCCCGGGGGACCAGAATGAAAGAAACAAGGGAGAGGGGCCCCCTGATAAAATGGGGCTTCTTACCACCCGCCGCCGTCTTCTCTCTTTCTGCAATGGCTCTGGAAGGCAGGGCCAGTTGCCCGGATTCATTCCAGCCCCACACATAGAGATCACCAGCCTCTGCCAAAAAAAGAAGTCTCGTTCCAGCTAGCACTTTGGAGAAAGTGAGCTGAACTATGTCCCTTCTCAGCAGGGGGGTGGGGGGTTCTCGCTGCAATCAGTTGGTCAACAAGCCTTTACTATGTGCCAGACGCTGTGCCAAGCGCTAAGGCTACAAAGCAAAAGTCAACATACCCCTGAGCCCTGCCTTTGAGGAACTCACAATTCCAATGGAGAAGAGACAATAGCCCTAACCCTAGCCCTGGTGCATTCGAGATCTATGACTAGCACAAATGACAAGCAGAATCAGAGGGAAGGAACTAGCAGTTAGCGGACCTGGAAGATCCCTCCAAAGAAGGTGGGTTTGGGAGTAAGTCTCCACGGAGGTCAGGAGGTGGAGGTGAGCATACTAGGCTAAGGGGGCAGCCAATGATGAAGCCCAGCCTTGGGAGACGGAGTGTCCTGCTTAAGGAACACCTGGGCGGACGCTGTAGTTGGTCTTAGAGCACATGGAGGGAAGCACAGTATGAGAAGGCTGGAAAAGCAGGAAGGAGGCAGGCTGGGAGGGACTTTATACGTGGTTCTGGAGGTAATGGGGAGCTGATGGAGTTGAGGGGTGACGTAGTCAGACCAGCACTTTAGGCTAAATCACTTTGGTTGCCGAGTAGAACTAAATCTGGGCAAGGAGACAATCCAGAAAGCTATTGCAATAGCAGGGGTGTCAAGAGACAAGGGCCTGTACCACTGAGGCACCCACTGCTCTGGGTGAAGAGGATGCTTATAAAATGTTGCAAAGGGAGAAACAAGATGACCATAAAACGGATGGGTTGAGAGTGGCACTAAGGTTGCAAGCTCTGACTGGAAGGATAGTAGTATCCTCAACAATAATAGGAAAATTGGGAAGAGTGGAGAATTTGGGGGGGAAATAATGAGTTGTATTTGGGATGTATTGAGTTTTGAGACATTTACAGGACATCCGATTTGAGAATTCCAAAAGATGGTTGTGGCTCTAGTAATATAAGACCATAGCCCAACAGAGAGGCTAAGGCTAGCTACATTAGATATGAGAATTATCTGCATGGAGATGATGGAATCTATGGGAGCTGAGAAGATAAGAGGGCCCAGAAAAGAGCCATGACTGGTGGATATTGCCTGCATGAAGACTCGGCAAATGAAATTAAGCAGGAGAGAGCAGTGTTAGGAAAGCCTATAGAGGAAAGAGGGGTTAGTTGGAAAGTTGATGAAGGACAAGATCAAGGGCTGCAGAGAGATCCATGAGGATGAAGACTTGAGAAAAGGCCATACCATTTGACAATTAAAGAGATCAATGATAACTTTGGAGGAAAAAAATTCATCTGAATAAGAAGTTAGACTATAGAATTCAGAAGAGTGAAAAGAGGCGGATGGGATGCTAACTAAGGCAAGCTGGATGGATCAGGAGGGAGGGTGGTTTTTTGGTTTGTTTGTTTTTAAAGGATGAAAGAAAGAGAGGAGTCATTTTGTAGGCAGCAGGGCAGGATCTGGTTGTTAGGGAGAGACAAGATTAGAGAGAATGGGGATGATGGAGTGGGCACTCTCTGGGGAAGACTAAAGGAAAGAGATCAAGGATGCAAGTGAACAGGTGTGCCTTTGCAAGAAGAAAGATCACCTCTTCACAAGAGATAAAGTAAAAAAAATGACGGGGGAAGATGTCTAAGTGATGTGAGCTGAGAGGAGAAGAGCAGCTTCTCACTGAATGGTTTCAAACTGGGACCAGGTCCTCTGCTGAGAGAGTGTTGGTGCTTTGGGAAGCTGGAGGAAGGATAAAAAGTTTGGAATAACCATTGGGGCAAGTGGGATTGTAAATCTATAAGGGAGGTATTGAAGGTCTGCCTTGATGCCCCGAGGCCCCCAGTTAAGATTACGTAACACAAATTTGTGGTGGGCTGATGGGATGAAGGACAGGCAGGAAAGAAACAAGCATTTATTAAATATGTTCTATGTACGTCCCAGAAGGCACTGTGCTAAGTGCTTTAAAATATTTTCAATAGTAAAATATTGGGAGATAGGTGCTATTGTTAACCCCATTTTACTACTGAAGAAAGTGAGGCAGAGGGAGGTCAAGTCACTTGCTCAGGGCCATGCTTTACCCGCTGCACCACCTCGTTGCCTAAGGCCGACAAGGGAATGATACTATACAATGTAGAATTTAATTTATTCCAGTCATTCATGAATTGATTCCACAAACATTACTGGCAGTCAGTCTGGGCAGCGCGTGGTGCTCAGTGGTAATAACTGTCGCATGTGAGAGTTGGGTTTGTCTCTCCTTGAGTTGCCAAAGAAGAAACAAAGACATGGATAAGGATGAGGCAGAATCCCATGAAGTCGGGAAGGCTGGGAAGACTTGCAATCTGATGCTTGGAAGAAAAGGCCTCATTCCATTTGATGCCGCCATAAATCCATCCACAAGTACAAGATCCTTGAGTGGAGCAGACCACAATGGAATGTCTGTGTCCCCCACAGTGGGTTACAGGAGAGTTAACACTGGGTTGAGAGAAGGGCCAAAGGAACCAGGAGGAGAAGGAGGCTCACCACTCACGCAGAGAGAATGCCACCCTCCGGCTGCTACCTGGGCCATGGCCAGGCCCTGAAGTGCCTCCACCTGCCGGGGCTCCAGCTCGGCTTCCAGGGCCCCGTGGCCCAGCTGCCCGTGTCTGAGCAAAGAAATAAGCCAGGAGGAGTTTCAGAGCTCTCTGCTTTGAGGTGCCCCCTGCAGGCCCAGGACCCCCACCCGATTTCCTCTGCTTACCTGCCTGTGCCCCACGTGTACACCTGCCCCATTCCAGCCAGCAGTAGGGCATGCTCTGCCCCCAGCACCAGCTGCTGGGCCTTCAGCTCCGGAGCCAGGGGTCGAGAGAAAGGCTGCCGAGGGCTCACGTACCAGCCGGGCTCCGGAACTAAGGGGAGCAAAGCAGGGGCCACAGGGTCTCCGGTCTGGTTCCCAGACCCAGGCTCCTTCTCCTGGCTTCCCTGCTGCAGGAGCTGCTGGCTCCACAGGGGCTCCCCTCCAAGCTCAGGGGCTGCAGCCCAGGCCTGCACCTCCGCTGGCGTCCCCTCGGCCTCCACACGCAGCACAAGCAGATGCTGCTCTGAGGCCAGCAAGTCCCTGCATCCTGGGAGCTGGCCACTCACAGAGCCCGACAGCAGCAGGCACCCGTCTCCTGGAAAGGAAGAAGCATCTGTGCCCGGGGCTGGCCGCTGGGGGTGGACATGAGGGTGCTGCTGAGGGGTGACCCGCACTGGGCCTTCTGGGGGGAACGCAAGGGCACGGAGCTGTGCACACGGAGACGGTGTGAGCATAGGCCGTACTGATGAAGGTTAAAGAACACTATGGGCAGAGAGTTCCCCAGAAAATTATAACTCCAAAGACAAGCACGCAAGTCCTGGGCCACCCGCTTGGGCTGTGTACGGCCCCCCAACTTCCTTAGGAGGGAGCGTCCCCATGGCTCCCTTTCTCTGCTAGGACCAGAACATGAACTGGAACTACTCGCCCTACACCAGCGCTTTACCCTGCCCAAACCTCATAAAATAACCTTCTTATGATTTGCTAGATGAACGGATAAAACTCACCAGTAAAGCATCTGACAACAGGCAGCCTTTTGGGAAACCTGGTTTTGTTTGGTTTTTTTAACCTTCTTTCTTAGAATCTATACCCTGTATTGGTTCCAAGGCAGAAGAGAGGTAAGGGTTAGGCAATGGGGGTGAAGTGACTGGCCCACAGTCACCTAGCCAGGAAGTATGACGCAGTATTTGAACCCAGGACTTTCTGCCTCCAGGCCTGGCTCTCTGTCCACCCTGATCCCTAGAGGCTCTCCAGAAATCCGTTTTGCATTCGTATTGCCTCAAGAAGAGCAACCAATCAGACCCTACATGGATATTTCTGGGACTAAGTACAGCTTCACAGTATAGGTTTTGCTTATCAAAATCCACAGAAGAATTTCCTGCCAGATCTCTGTGTGAAAGTTCATGGGAAATCCCATAGCCAGGGTTAGGTTCCACCTAGCAAGATGGAGTCAAAGATCAGGGGGATGAGGTGTATCCTGGGATGGGGCCTAGTGGAGGAAGGAGGCCAGTAGAGGGTGTGCTGAGGAGGAGCAGTGGGACGGATGGGGCGTCCCTGAACTTCACCAGAAAGGAGTTAAGGACAAGCTGCCCGGGAATGGGGGGTGAGAGAACACTGGGGCTGCAGGTCTTGGGAAGGTGGGGAGCTGTGGAAAGAGAAGGAAGAGGGGATCTGGGGAGCTCAGTGGATGGAAGGCCAGGTCCTGGCTTCACATCTGGCCTCTAAGTTGTGTGACCCTGGGCAAGTCACTTCACCCCCATAGCCTAGCTCTTACTGCTCTTCTTCTCCACTGGAACCAATACATGGTACTGATTCTGAGACAGAAGGTAGCGGTTTTAAATAAAATAAAAGGAAGAGACAGGAAGGAGAAGCAGGAAGGAGAAAGATAAGGGGGAGAAGAGGAAAAGGAAGAAGAAAGAAGAAGGGGAGAAGAGAGAGGAGGAAGAACAGGAGAAAAGGAAGGTAAGGAGGAGGGGGCGGGGCAGGAGAGAAAGAGAGAAGTGGGGAGGATAAAAGAGAGGAGGAAGGAGAAGGCAAGGAGGAACACTGGGAGGGAGTTGAAGGAAAAGAAGAAAAGGAAGGGAGGCAGAGGAGAAAGAAAGAAGCGGGAAGGAGGAGATGAAGGTGAGGAGGAAGAGGGGAGGGCGGAGGGTGAGGAGGGAAAGAGAAAGAAGGGGAGGAAGGAGACCAGGAGAAAGAGGAGGGGGAGAGGCGGAGGAGGAGAGCAGGCGCCCCGCCCCCTCCTCCCGCGCTCACGTGTCAAGAAGCCGCTGAAGCTCCAGCTCGGCCGCACTTGGAGGACTTCGATGACCGCAGCCTGGGCCTTTTCCGGGTCTCTCTCTCCGTTGTCCTCCAGCACCAGCGGCTCGGGCCCGTATAAACTGCTCCGCTGCCCCAGCTCCGAGCCCAGAGCCTGCCCGAAACCGCGGAACCCAAACCCAAACCAACCGGGCCGCGGCGGGTTCCCCATGCCCCGGCGTGCACTGGTGCGGCCGCGGCGGCGGCGGCCTCTTTGCGGACAGCGCCCTCTGTTGTCCTGAGGCGGCGCGCGCAGCCCTCCCCGAGTTTGGGTTCTTAGGGGCGGGGCTAAAACCACGCAGCCTGAGCATCATTCAGCCCCACCCGCCGTAGTATCGTCCCTGGAGTGTTTTGCGTGGAGATGACCCGGAATATATGCAAAATGAAAAAAGAAGGTCAAAATTGAATTACATGAGTAAATTTTTTACTTTTAATTTCTTCTAGTAACAAGCTCCGTGTCTTTCAGCAAATGACTTTACCACTTAGAAACCTCCCAATTTTTCTCAACTATAAAATGGAAATAATATTATCTTACTTGCCAAGAGACAGGGCTTGGAATAGATTTCCCGAGGGCCTGTTAAGGGCCAAGATTTATGACTCCTTAATCTGACACCCTTAATAACATAAATAGCGATCATCGTGCAGTGTGACAATTAGGTATAAATAATAATAAAAGCTATTGAAAGGTTTGTAAAATGCTTTACAAACATCTCATTTAATCTTCACAATTCTGGAAGATGGGTGCTATTATTATAAATGGTGATACGCATTTTAATGTAATAATTTAAATTAAATACACATTTTACCTTAAATTACTCTCTCGTTTGTTTCCCTATGATGTGAGAGATAGGATACAGAGGTAATAATTTGAAGAACACCTTTTTTTTTTTTAACACAATTGGAATGAACCACAATGCATCAGGGCTTATGATGGAGAAGAACTTTAGTCTTAATGTTATAGGATATTATCCAAATAGAATTTAAATCTGAAAGAACCTTAGAAATATAGAATGTGTTGCTGTTCAGTCGTGTCCAACTCTTTGTGACTCTAGCTGATGTTTCCTTGGCAAAAATATTGAATGGTTGGCCATTTCCTTTTCTAGATCATTTGACAGATGGGGAAACAGGGTTAGGTGACTTGCCCATGGTCACACAGCTAGTAGGTATCCAAGGCCAAATTTGAACTCAAGAAGATGTCTTTCTGGCTTCAAGCCCAGTACTCTATCCACTGAATTCCCTAGATGCATAGAACAGATCCCTTATTTTAAAATCAAGAAACTGGTTTTATAGGGATCTATGAATTAAACATGTAACTCATGAGCTGGATATTTTTCACACATTGATATTACATATTGCTTAACTCTTCTGGAAATTCAGTTTCCACATCTGAAAAATAAGGGTGCCTATTTTCACTTTTACATGCATGTTATAGAAGAAAATATATGTGTGTATATAATACACATACAAATAAGTAAATAGTGCTTAATAAATGCTTTTGGAATTTGAAAGCAAATACCCTTGTTACTATTTCTATGTCAGAAGAGTTAACAACTAGAACCAGTTCAGGATCTGGATAGAATAAAGGCCTTTAATAAAAAGTTCTTTAGAAGTCAACACACTAGGAAAGGGCACTATCACTTGGCAAAACCTGACACATTTTCTGCAAAGCAGTGAAACAGAGGGGCAGCTGGTGGCATAGTGGATAGATCACTGGACCTGGGATGAGAAAGAAATCTTCATGAGTTCAAATTTGGCTTCAGACACTTACTAGCTGTGAGACCCTAGGCGAGTCACTTAAGCCTATTTGTCTCAGTTTCCTCATCTGCCAAATAACCCAGAGAAAAAAATAGTAAACTATTCTGATCTTTGCCAAAAAAAAAAATGAAATCACAGAGTTAGACCTGACTGAACATGAACATGTTCAAATATGTGTCTAAGAGCATGAGAAAACAAGAAAAAAATAAGCATACATGTTGATTGTAAATTATTTTTTTGGATAAAATTTCCATATTTATTGATGGTTAACTGATCCCCAAAATTGTGTAATGCTCATTTTTATTATTTTCTTTATCTTTTTTAAACCGGTTTTTATGTCTATAGCATAGATTTGTTGCTGTGCATTACTTTCCAAAATGGCGGGACTCATTCATCATTCCATCAGTAATGGAGGGACATAGTAGAGAAGAGACCTCAATGTGAGGTACAGAAAATTTTGAACTCGGGATGTTACTTGGGTTATCAATACACTTTCTAATAAGTGGCCCCCTGCCCAGAGACCTAACTATGCTACTTCCTCTCTAGGTGACCTTGAGTAGATCTATTTTCATCCCCAGTGTAAGCACAGTGCTTCAAACACAGTAAGGCTTAATAAACTTGTATTCATTCATTCGTGGACCATTTCACACCCCTAGTTTCCCTCATGTTCCTAAAGGATAAACTACTCTTTGGATCTTTGTCTCCACTGAAGGGACCAGGAGAATCCAATCAGAATCCGGTGAGAATACTTCCGCTGTGGCTCTTTTTCTGTTAGGGGACTTACCAGACCTAATCTTATTAACAGCCAATTCACACATCGTTTCTTGGAGTGCGCCATTTATCGTTCATTTCTCAGAGATTCTTCGTCATTTTTGGATGAGGCTTGATCTTAAAAATCTGTGCTTTTCTCGTTTTAGTCTTTCCACGCAAAAGCCACCCCAAACTACTCGAGGAGGCTCGGCACTCCCTCTGGATTAGAGGAGGAGCTTCCCAATTTCAAGGAAGCTCCACCTCTCCGAGAGCACTGAATGTCGAACCCGAGCGGGACTTTGAGATTTTGACACTTCTACTTTGACCGCAGGAAACTGTCAGTAGTTAGAGCTACCGTGAGGGCAGGACGGACTTTTAGAAAGTTTTGCCGGGAATTGGAGCTCGTTCAGGGACTGGATGGACCTTTTGGAATCTTTGCCGGGAGTTGGGACTACTTTAGGGACTAGACCGATGGGGTTTTAGGAAACTTTGCCGGACGTTAGAGCTAGCGCAGGGACTCCACGGACGGGACGGGCGAAAACCAGAAGAACTAGGACTGGACAAGATTGGGTCGGAATCAGCTGGGACACGTGCTTGCTTAAGCTGGGAAAGGACCTGGCTCTAAACGGCCACCATGAGGAGAAGGTGATGTTTCTAGTGAAGTCCTCCGGACAGGGTCGCGGAATGTCGCAACCTAAGTTCTATAGCCAGGAAAGGGAGAGGAAAGCTCTGACCTGAGCTCCAGGTGCTCAAGGGTTTGCGAGAAACTCCAATTAAGCCCTAGCTCCTAATGCCTGGCTTCTAGTAAGCGTTTAATAAATGCTTAAAAGTTGCTCAGTTCCATCTGCACTCTTGTTGGTGTTTGCAAATAAATCTCAGAGAATTCAAAGGAGGGAGCTAACTAATTTCTGGATTGTGTGTGTAAGAAAGGAGATTGAAAGTGGGGGTGGTGGGCACTGTGTGCATGAGTATTCCATGAAAGCTCATGGAAGAGGGTACCTCTTGGATTTTGAAGAATGGGTAGAATTTTATTTGTCATGAATAAAGAGGGTTTTCCATCATAGGGAACTTTAAAGAGAAGACAATGAGAGGATTTATTGCAGGGTTCAAGGAGGCCAGTTGGGCTAGACTGTGGCCTCTTTGAGAACAGGGATTTTCTTTTATTTTCCTTTGTATCCCAGAACTTAGCACAGTTCCCTTATAAATGTTTATTGACTGAATTTAGTTTGTGAAGGGAAATTTGTATTAAGACTATAGAAGTTACAGCCAGATGGGAATGGACTGTCAGTACTTAGGTATGGAGTATGGGATATGGCTTTTGAGAAGAGGAATAATGGGATTGGGCCTATGTTTGGAGTAAAAGGCAGAGACTTCTATCTAAACAAGAATCTCCTTTAACATATTCCTGAAAAGATCTCTTTGAAGATCTCTACTGGCAAAGAACTCACAGCTATTTTCAATAAGTCTTTGAGCTGGTCTCTGATTTCCTGTAGCTTCTACCCATTTGCCTTAGTTTTGACCTATGTGGTCAAGCAAAGCAAAATTAATCTCTGCCATATGACAGCCCTTGAGATACTTAAATACAATGATCATAGTGTCCATGAATCTGTTCTAGGCAAATAGGTCCAGTTCCTTTACCAATTCTCCACATCCTCATGATTGATAAGCATATATATATATATATATATACATATAAAACCAGAAAGGCAATGGCCTTCTTAAGATGCAGCAGCCAGTACTGTGGTCTGACATGATCAATCAGGGTTTATAGAACATAGTAGTTAACTTATAAATCCTTGTTGATTTACTATAGTGGGTCTGTTGATGTCCTTGCTCTGCTACCTAATAAAGCCTTCCCTAAACTCCAGGTTTTTTCCCTTCATATCATCAGGAGTTAAGTCAACAAGCATTTATTAAGTATTGACTGTAGGCTAGGCACTGGGCTAAGTGCTTAAGTTAAATGAATATTTTTCTGAAAAAGTGTTTCCTCAGAACTTCTGCCTTTGGTAGTGGAGACTTGACTTGCTCTGATATGTGAGTATTCTCAGATTCTCAGATTAGCCTTATCTCCTTCTGATCCAGGTTTATCATGTAATGTTGAAATCTGGGTGCTTCTCATTATTTCCTTTTCTTCCTTCATAAAGGTGAAATTCTCGATGCAAGTCAAGAATTTCAGATGTTCAGTTCAACAAATATCAAGTTTGGTAACCCAAATCTTACAGATTACATAGTAGGTGCAATGACCCTCTCTGTCATTAATGTCAGGAAGATGTGTGCTTACCATGGGTGTTCAGCATTGTCATGGAGGAAACCCAATTGTATATTTCACTTCAAAAGAGGATTTCCTATAGATGATGAGATCCATATGCTTCTGTTAACTGATTACATTGTGCTGGTTGCATTAAGACTCTGAATTTGCAGAGCCTCCTGACTCCATCATGACTCAAAAAAAAATTGGCTTAATCACAAACACAGGAAAAATCAAGTGAATGCGGAATGCTTATTGCACAGAAAAACTGTAGAACCATCCACTGACTTATAGATCTTGGACAAATACAGCAAATGGAGACCAAGTTGGACCTAGAATTGAATATATGAGTAGATTTTTTTCAAGCGAAAATTTTTGTTTATATCACTTATGTTTCCTAAATGTCTTCTTCCCATCTTACCCCTCAGCCAGCCAAGCCATAACCTATGCCAGTGATGGCAAACCTTTTAGAGACTGAGTGCCCAAACTACAACTCTCACACTGCATGTGAGCTGCCCCTTACCCCAAACAGGGAAGGGAGAAAGTACTACCATTGAGCTGCTGGGCAGAGGGGTAGGTAATGTAAAAAATGTCCTCAGACATGGTGGAGAGGGGGAAGGGAACAGTCCTCTCCAGCATGTATGCCATTAGCTCACCAACATGGCCCTATAACAAAAAATAAAAGAGAAAAAACAGTTCTGCAAAATCAAGTCTCATAGAGATATATAGAATATTCCAGATCCTTAGCCTCTAAAGGAAGGAGGTACATTTTCTCAATCCTTCTCCAAAGATCCCCAAAGATCACTGGGTTTTAAATAATTGTGTGAAAATAGTTTTTTTTTAAGACCAGGTTGATCTGAGGATGTTTGTAAGTAGGAGGGATTGAAGATGCAAGAAAAGTGATAAATTGAACAGAGTATTAGGGAAAGTGGAAGGGATACCTTTGACAAAAGAAAAGAAGTCAAAAAAAAGGAAAGAAATAAAAGGTATGAAGACACTAATAAGTACTGAGAAGGATAATTGTTGGGGTTGAATGACCTTGATCTCAAGTAGAGATCATCTACTTGAGTATGTAGGAATAAAAAATCATACAGCCTTAACTAATTACATCTGAAAAAAAGATAAATGCCAACTCAGCAGCTTTGCTAATAAATTTTCAGGGAGTATTTTAACATAGCACTTCACCAGGGCTGTAAAATCTTATATAGCAATCCTTTTATCATCTTTCCCCCCATTCTCTCCATGGGTCTTCAGAAAGGTCTATAGACTAGTTTTTGGCCTTTTATTGGGGCAAAGTTGGGGTGCCTAGCTTGCCTAGTATCAGCTAGAAAGAATTCTCAAGGCTACCTACCTTGTAGCAACCTCATTTTTTTTTGGATGAGGAAACTGAGACCCAAAGAAATTATCATTAAGACTCTTCTCATAGCTATATGTCTCTTTTATGCACATGCCCCAAACTCTCTTAAATCTAGAATTTTCCATATTCTCAGGGATTCCTATTCTCAGAAATATTTCTTAGAAAGCAGGTGTGCAAATATATTAAGCATATATAAAATCTATGTTGATCATATTGGAAAAATTTTAGCTCTCAGACAACTATGTTGATCATTACTCATTAAAATAATTAGCTCAACCAATTAATTACCTTCCTTTAGCAGCTTAGTTTTAACAACTCCTAATAGTAAAACATGTATACCATAGCCAATCAAAGAAGACACAGGTACAGAAGGGATATGAATAAGTCTAACATTCAAGAAATACATTTAGGTAGAACAGAAATTGAGGTTACTATCTATAATGAAAGTACCTTCAGGGAAGATAAAATAGGGCACCTTTCCCAGAGTTTGTTGGGATTCTTTTTTTCTAAAGTGCTTAGAGCCCTTGAATAGGGGAAAAAAAAAGAGAATTTCTGGGTTTCTTAGGCCTCAGAAAAAGTAAGAGAGCCTGGGAGTTTGGAAGTGCAAGTATTTTCTGAGCTCTTTTCTAAGCCAAAGAGGAAAATTTTTTCATAAAATTGACCTTCCCAAAGCCAGAAGTGCATTGAGAGAACAAAAACCTAGCTCTGTCTTTTAGGAGATATATATATTTCAAATTACACAGTACAATATCATTGTCACATTTCTTAGTTTCTTTGTTTTGAAGCTTTTTGCCACCCTCACCCAGCAGACTTTTGTTGTAACAGAGAAGTATAATTAACCAAAATAAGTCACCACATTGACTGTCTGGCCACATATTCTTTCTGTACTAATAGTCTCTAGCTTTTCTGCTAAGATAGGGAGGTGAATTTTACCATTAATCTTCTGGAGTCATGACTCGATACCATATTATTCTGAGTTTTTCCTTTTCACTATTGTAGTTATGGTGTTGATTATTCTTTTTGCTCTGCATCAGGTTTAGCAAGTTGTTCCATAGTGTATAACAATCTGACCAGCAGTTGCTACATAAAGATTTTCCTTTGTGGGTTATAACATGAGAAGGAGAAAGGAGTCTGAGGAAAAAGGGTGATAAATGAAGACTCACAGACAAGTTAATTGATATAGGGAGTGGCTCTTGCTCCTGATAATATTCTCCTTAGAAAATTAATTAAAGAAAATATGAGGAATAAGAGAACACGTAGAAGTAAGAATTCTGAGATAGACAGCACGTGGCCAAGAGTGGCGCTAGGGAAGATAGAGAGATATAGAAGGAAGAACTCCAAGGTTGCAGGAATCAAACAGAAGAGTAGCATGCCCTGCCCCAGCATTTATTGTGGATTGAGAGGTAATCAATGAATACGTAACATAGCACACAGGTCTTAACATTGGTTGAATAGACAATGACAAGATCAGAGGAGGTGGGGATTCACCTGACATGCACTTTTCAGAGGAATGAGGTTTGACAAGGTGAGGGCTAAGCCTTTGTGGCTTAGGCTCAGGAATTCTCCTGCCTTTAGAACTGTCTATACATTGATCATTAACTGATCTGATCAAGTATTTAATATATCGACCATATTTCCCAGATGCCAACATGCCTGGTATGCTACATAGTGGCTATAGATAGATACTGTGTATTTATAGGTCAAATGGATTGTATCAGGTAGAAGGAAAATTTGTATTGGAAGTTGGGAAGTTATAGTTGCAATTGTTATTCTGAGGTGCTCCCAGAATGAGTTAGGGAGTTTTATTGCCTATTTCTAATGAAAAATGGAGGACAGAGAGAAAGAAGGTGAAGAGAAATGTTTTGTTTTTGTTTTTTTAAACCCTTACCTTCCATCTTGGAGTCAATACTGTGTATTGGCTCCAAGGCAGAAGAGTGGTAAGGGCTAGGCAATGGGAGTCAAGTGACTTGCCCAGGGTCATACAGCTGGGAAGTGTCTGAGGTCAGATTTGAACCTAGGACCTCCTGTCTCTAGGCCTGGCTCTCAATCCACTGAGCTACCCAGATGCCCCCGAGAAATGTTTTTCGGAATGGTCTTAACCTATGTTATATGTCTATGTTATAAAGAAACATAAGTAGAATTTTGTGAAGAGACTGAGGAAAAAGCAATTTTAAAGAGTATTTTAGAAATGATAATTACTGTTAGAGTGGAAAGAAAACCAAAAAAGGATTAAAATAACCTATTTCTAAGAGAGACAATGTAATTCTAATCTTAAGGAGAAATATGAAGATCTTTGAGAGACTAATCGGTATCTGGTGTGAACTGAATGGTGAAACTGTGTTTCCAAAAGTGAAGTCATCTACTATAATAATGATGGTTTGAGGTGTCTCCAGCTGCAAAACCAAAATGTTGGAAATATTTACAACTTTGTTTTATTATTGATTTAATTTTGTAATGAGTTGCATGTTTAGTAATTTTAATGTTTTCTGTTTTAAGTCCTGGGAGATCAAAGCATTTAATGTATAGAGGAATGAATGACTACTCTTGGGAAAATAAATTTCTCTCCTTTAATGAACTAGGGATTTGAGCTGCCTGATTAATGAGAAAGAGGTTGAAATTTTATTAATTAAGAAAATCTAGTTACATCTCTGAATTTTATATGATTTAATATGGGAATGAGTTAAGTGGCATATGTGACATACCGATGAATGTTGACTCCTTTCTTATTTCTAAGTCTCTCTGTATTCTCCCAGCATTTCTTATGGAGTGATAATAGTCCATTCCATTCATATGCCACAGTTTGTTAAGTGATTCCCCAATTGATGGTACCAATTGATTTGTTTCCAGTTTTTCCCCCTACCATAAAAATACTGTTATAAAAGTTATGTACACACAAATATTTATAGCAGCAATATAGCTATATGGACAGATAGCTAGGACCATTCCTTGTCTTTGATCTCTTTGGGGTAGATGTCCAATTATGGCATCACTAGGACAAAGAGTATAGATAGTTCTATGATCTTTCCTTATGCATCCGAATTGCTTTCTAGTGCCTCCCTTATTTTCTATTTGTAGGGAGATCTATATGACCATTCTTTGTCCTAGTATACCTCTTTCCCTTTATTTCTATTTAACCTTGCAAACATTTTTTAAAATTCTCTACCCACATGTGGTAGGTAGCTATACAAAAGATGACTGTCATACATATAGGAAGTCATGTTAAAGTTTATATAGGGCTTGGTTATCTTCAGAATCCATTCTGATTTATTGTTGGGGAGAGAGATGGCATAGGGAGAATACCTGTAGGGACCTGTGACAAAGAATATTTTTTTTTAAAGAGGAAAAGTGCTTCTACACATATTGGAGGAAAATATTGTTGGAAGAAAAGAAGAAAAGCAGTTCAACAAAATCAGCTAATAAATTAATAATGTCTGATAGTAGATGCATGTTTCCACAATGATAATCCCTTACTTCTACAAAAAAGAAAGGAAGGTACATTTTTTTCAAATCTCCTCTGGGACCACGCTTTCTCATTAAAATTATACAACATTTCATGTTTCATGTTCTTTCAGCACAATAATAATCCACTATATTGACATAACACCATTTTTTTGGGTATTCATCTCTCAGTTGATGGGCATCTACTTTGTTTCAAGTTAATAATTGCCACAAAAGAAAGTGCCCCTATCAATATTTTGGTGTTTGTGAGACCATTATTTCTGTCTTTGATTTCATTAGGCCATATGTATAGCAGTAGATTCTCTGGGTAGGGTTTCGACATTTTAGTTGCCCTTTTTTTTTAAAGGACAATTCCAAATTACTTTCCAGAATTGTTGGGCCAAATCACAGCCCTAATACCAACAAAGACACCAACAGTGATTTAAAGTACCTGTTGTTCCATAGCACCTCTAGCATTATTTCCAGCTTTTGCCATTGTTTGTCAATTTGCTGGATGTGAAGTAAAACCTCAGAGTCTTCTAGTACCTTTCTCTTATTAGTGATTTGGAACAATCTTTCAAATGGCTGTTAGTATTTATATTTCTTTTGAGAACTGCTGGTTCACATCCTTTGACCACTTACCTACTTAGGAATATTACTCGGCCTTATATATTTGGATTATTTCCATGGGCTAGTCATATACCCTCTCTAAGCCTCAGTTTCCCCATCTATTAAATAAGGAAAATAATGCCTGCCATACTCTACCTCAAGGGGTCATTATTAGAATCAGATGAGATAATCTTTAAGTAAAGTGCTTTGAAAACTTTAAGGACTTCTCTTAACATTGACTATTATTTTGGATAAAGGGGAGTTTATAATAAGGGCATTTTCTTTTCTTCCCTTTATCAAATGATTTTTATTGTGGGACCATTCTGGAAGTTAAATGTATCCCTGTGACCAGAATGATTTGATTTCCATGAATTGATTGATGATTGTGGTGTTTTCTAAAGTCCTTATAAATGTTGTCTCCAGTTTAGACAATGTTGCTTGATCTGACAGGTCAATTTTTTTTTTCTTTTTGCTGCTTAGTGAAATCTTGGCACAGGACTCGGTGTCTTGTTTCTTAAAAGCTTTGGATAGACTTCGAGAAATCTGGGACTTGATTGGGATTCCAGAGAACCAAAGGCTTCAGAGGATTGAAGCTGTCACACAGAATGTCCAAGTGAGTGGAGCCATGACCTTCTTTGTGGCCTCAAGGCTCTGACTTCACATCTACTGACACTGGGAATATATCTCCAATATGGCATTTGTGAAATTGTTAACATTAAGACATCATGGAGGGGAACAGCTAGGTGACACATTGGCAGCTAGGTGGCTCAGCCAGGTCTAGAAATGGGAGGTCCTGGGTGCTGATTTTCTGCCTTGGAACAGATATGCAATATTGATTCTAAGATGGAAGGTAAGGGTTAAAAAAATGTTATGTCTTTTGTCTGTTGTAAGGGTCCTCTGTTCTTGAAATACTATAAAGTTGTTTTTTTCCCTTTTTTCTTTTAAACCCCTCCCCACTCTTTAGCAATACATGGATTGATTCTATTTTGCTTTAGAACCTCTTGGACATGATGATTGCAGAGGAAGAAAGCCGGAAAGAAAGACTACTAAAAAGAATTGAGTCATATCAAGAGGAACGGAACCTTCTATTCAAAGAGTTAAAACTGGAACCATTTCTGGTAAATCTTATACTAAATGCAGCCTCTAAGAATTTAATTACCAGCAATTGATGCAAAGGACCAAGACCAGCCCCTCCCCCCAAATCTAAAACCATAGCCCTGCCAGATGTATTGTCTGAAATTCAGGTCTACTTTTCCATCTGCTTGCTAGACATAGCCATTGGGAGCAAAACCAGGACTGTAGGGCTATGGCAAAGATGCTGACACTTCTACACAGTCATTGATATTCATTACAGGGAAGGGACAGTTGCCCTGTACCACCACTCACTTGGTGTTCCCTGGCCTGCCAGCTACATTTTCTCTTTTCCTGGGAGCACAACCGGGGAGGTAGGAGAAAGATATGAAATCTTCATTCCAAGAGAGGCCTCTGAGAAATGGTTCCCCTTCTTTTGGAGGTCTGGTTAGACACTTTCCCTTAGTTTTCTAGAAAGCAAACCTCCTTCCAACAATGCCCCCCTTTGGTCCTTTAAGCCCTCTCTGGTAGAATTTATAAAATGATCACTGGGTATTGTGCCAGTAGCATTGCAGTAAGTGGTTGGCTCCAGTGGCCCTGTGTCTACTGCACATGTCACTCCCCACTCTTCTGCCCAGGGACTGGGCCTGAATCTCCTGCCACTTGGTCAGTGTCAACTACTATATTCCTGTGCTGGGACAGGATAACTGCTGAGATGGGGACCTGAGCTCTTCTGCCCTATGCTAGGACAGTGTTGCTATAGGCTTGCATCTTTGGGACCTTCCATCTCTGAGCCTGGCTCTCAACCCACTGAACCACCTAACCACCCCAAGGTATAGTTCTTTAGGAATTTAGGAGTATACTCTCTTTTGTCTTTCCTTGCCAATGGAAGTTTATTTTTTAATATCCCAGAAGTGGAAGACACCTCACAGTAAGCAACTAAGGTTTCTAGAAGGATCTAGAGATGCAGCTAATTTATTCAATAAATAGAGCACTTGACTTGGAGTCAAGAAGAACTGAATCTAAATCATTCCTCAAACCCAGGCTGTGTGACTCTGGGCAAAGTGCCTTAATGTCTATCTGCCTGTTTTCTCAACTATAAAAATAGAGATAATACCTACTTGCAAATGCTGTTGTGAGGGTAAAATGAGATTATGTTTGTAAAGTGCTTTGAAAACTTTAAAATGTTATATAAATATTAGCTATTATTATTGTCACCATCGCCAGAAATATTGCTAGTCTGGATTCACCTTCCTCTGCGTTCACTGCCCATTCCTACATTTCAACAAGCTTGTTAGGAGTTCTGCCTAATAATCATAATCATAAAGCCTATTATTTTTTGGCTTTATCTGCCCAGGATCAGATCCCTGGTAGTTTTAGGTTCAATATTAAAACAAAATTTAGCCAGAGAAATTTATTTAACTATATCAGGAGAAGGATGTCCAGCAGGGATAGGCATTAAGATCATCACCAGTTTGATTCAACTGAGAGAATGTAGGATTTAAAACAATATCTAATACTCTAAGTATTATATTTTATAAAGTTTATTAATAATCACTTGAAGTAAAGGAATAAAAAAGGAAATAGAAGTATAAAAAATGTAATTATCTAACCAAAAAAAACCCATGTGAATAAATTCTCTCACCTCCCCCAAAAAGCCTGCTTCAGCCAGCCCCCAATCCCTGAAAGAGAGAGCAAGAGGCAGGGCTACACAAATTTATATCTTCCCTACATCCGCACATGACATGAAAAGAAAAGTGGGGTGCTGGGAATTGTAGTTCTGGGGTTCAAATTCCAATTACAAAAGAAGCTTGCTTAGATTCTTCCCAAAGCTATTTCTGATAACCAGCAAGTGATGACATGTTAGTCCCTTAAGCCATCAAAGTGGTACAGATGGCTAGAATACCTTCTTAGAGAAAACTTTTAAAGGAAAAACTAGCCTAACTTACATGGAAACAGATATTGATCCAACCATAACTACCTTTTGGAGGAGATTTTTCCTGGCTCCCAACTAGCTGTTCTACCCTTCCCCTCTAAAATTATCTTCTATCTCCTTGTTATCTGTCTTGATCTACCTATTTATATACATGTTGCATCCCCCATTGGAATGTAAGATTCTTGAGAGTAGAGTTAGTTTTTGCTCTTTCTTTGTATCCTCAGTGCTTAGCATAATGTCTGGCACATAATAAGTTCTTAGTAATTATTGATTGCTTCATATTTCTTATGGCATAGACAGGGGTGTGCCAATCAGCTGGAAAACAAAGGTTTTAGCTTAGGAAAAAAGATCCAAACTGGGGTGTGGTTGAGCCATTTAAAAAAAAAAGGAATAAAATAGAAAAGGAGGAATAACTGGACAGAAGAAAAGGATATGACAAAGATATAAATAACTTGTTGAATGAAGCAGGATTAAGCCAGAAAAACAAAGGTGTTTGTTTTTTAAAAATAACCCTTACCTTCTGTCTAAGTATCAATACTAAGTATTGGTTCAAGGCAGAAGAGCAGTAAGGACTTGGTAATTGGGGTGAAGTGATTTACCAAGGGTCACGAAGCTAGGAAGCCAAATTTGAAACCCAGTTAGAAACTCCCATTTCTAACCACTGGGCCACCTGAGTGCCTCCAAAAGCCAGAGGTTTTAAATTGCTATCATACCTAAAGAACATCACTTGTAAACTAAACGAATCACCCTGAAAACTAACCAAAACCAAGCTTCTTGACTGGTTTCACTTAAAACGAGTAGGAGAATTACACGTTACAAAAACATTCTATGATGTTCTAATATATCCACATTGCTTTTTTTTTTTAATAAGGAAACTAACAGATTTTTTTTTGCCCTACATATGGTCCCTGTTGCTGAGGACGTAAATGAGTCAAATTGAGGCTTTCTGTCACCTGCCCTTCCTTTATGTACTCTGACACTCTGACATTTTGCTATTTGGCACAGGAAGGAGAGGAGACCACTATCTTGAAGCTAGAGGAGACTCTTCGAACACAGGTAGAAGAGATGAAAAAACAGAAAGAAGAAAGGCTACAAGAACAGAAACAACTCCAAGAACAAGATCAAAAATTGTGTGAGATTCTTTGTGTGCTCCCATACAGCCTTGACAACGATTCAGTACCCAGCGTGGAGGAGCTGAACCAGTTCAGAAATCACCTGGAAGCTCTGGAGGAAACCAAGGTAGAGTTGATTGTTGACCATCTTCCTGTCTGGCTGTTTCATGCACTTCTGGGGTGCCATATGACCTCTCTGCTTTTACAGGCCAGCCGATGGGAGGAGTTTGTCAGCACAAAGAGGCAGATCATACTCTGTATGAAAGATTTGGATCATATCCCAGAAACAAATTTTGAGAGAGATGTGGTGTGTGAGGCTGAAGAGACCTTTTGTCTGTCATTAGAGAACATGACAGCCCTGAAGAATCTACTTTTACAGGTATGCTGCTGCAAGTTCAAGTAATTATTCACTCGATTATAGAATTTTGGAAGCTGACTGTGGCCAGAGCCTGGAGAATTTTTGCTTTGTTCCTGGATCTAGGTTTATGGGAGCCTAGTAATTTCAGTTCATTAATATTTCTGGTTTATTTTTGGTTAGAGATGTTTAGATCTCAAAGGAATTCCTCAAGATCCTCACTGTTAATTGTCTAGTTCTTCTTATAAATTGATTAACTTTTCTAAAGTTGAAGCATTTAGCTGCCATATCATTTGTTACAAATATTAAGCATTAATGTCAGTTATCTAAGCGTAATATAGTGTTTACATTTTTTTACTCAACAGTTAAAAAAACCCTGTTGTCTTGTCTGAGATCATGATTGCCACCTCTCATTTTTTTTTTTAGTTCTAAAGCATAAATACATTTTACCCTAGCCATCATTTAACCATGTTGGGATATTTATGTTTCAGGTGTGTCTCTTTTAACTAATATTCTTGGATTCTCCTATCCTCTATTTTATGAGAGTTTACTAATTCTGATTGTTATCACGGTTCTGATTGTTGGCTGTATTTCACTCCATCCTGTTTTCTTACATTTTTTCTCTTCCCCACCCTTCTTTATTAAGAAGATGGCGGTGAGAAATAAAAATATTCAGCATTAACAAATTATACTTGTTATAATCTACTTTTATTCTATTGTTCTTCTTCTCTTCCCTTCGCCCAGTTTTCAATCATAAACTCTGATCTTTTCTTTCCCTTTATCCCCCTTCAGATCCATTCTCTAGAGTTGGAGTTTTTTTTTTTTTGCATAGGACTTATTTCTCCTCGAATATATCCTCATTCTTTAATTCCTATCTCCTATGGGGGTATTCAACTCACTTTTGTCCAATTTATTTGTAGCTTGTTCCCCCATCCCTTTTACTCATCATTTGCATAGTCTTCTAAAAAATATAGAGAAGGGAGCAGATGAAAATTCAGTAGGGGATTCAGACAGGCAAGAATCATCTTGTACTCTCATGTTAAATGTAATACATACGTTAAAAAAATTAGCTATATGCACAAAATTCCATTTGTATAGTTACTCTTTTACTGTTCTTTATACATGGAAATATCCATGTTTGTCAAAATAATAATAAAAAAGAAAATTTCTTTTTCAAATACATGCTAGAATTTTCCCAGGCATCAGTCAAGGTTATTAACCTTTTGAAGACTTCTTTTTTGGAGGGTAAACTGGGAAATCTGTTGATTTCCAATTTTGTAATATCTCTCCAGTTCACTAATTTTCAGAGATCACAAATGATGAATTAGTTGCCACATTCACCATTTTCTTTCAGATTATATTGTAGTTTATCTGAGCCTCCTTACTTAAAAAAAAAAAAACAAACCTTTTTCTTCTGTCTTAGAATCAATAATAAGTATTATTTTCAAGGTGGATGGGAGGTAAGGGCTGGGAAATTGGGGTAAGCAACTTGCCCAGGGTTACACAGGTGACTTTAAACTTACTGAAGGCAGTTAGAGGTTCTCTTAGCATGACCTCAATTATATTCAGTTTCAATTTCCTGTTAACCATATTTATTCTCCAGGTGTTCACATTTTTACTGGCTCTTGTTAGGTGCATTGGATCTTGGGATAAGAGCACATCATTCCTTTCATTTAAGCGTTGGTCCAGAAATCCTAACTCTATTCTCAGACTTCTTCAACAACTCAGTTCCAAAATTCACCTCTCTTCTAAAGCTTTTTCTTCAATTAGTAGCAATGAGGAAACTATCCTAAGTCCTTCATTTCCTTGCACAATACTTCTTAACCACTACCATTCTTCTCAAGATGATTTGTCCTTATGAACAGCCAGAAGAATACAGTGATAATAATAATAGTTTATATTTATATATTTTAATTTAAAATTAATAGAGCACTTAAGAAATTTTATAAGAAAACCAATGCAGAGGTTAAGTGACTTCTCCAGAGTCACAAAGCTAGTGTTGGAGGCAGAATTTAAACCCAAATCTTTGTGATTCTAACACAATTAACCACAGCCACAATGCTTCTATGTTCAATTTACCTCTGTCAGGTTGACATATCTTGGTGTATCCCTCAGTAGGAAGTTCCACCAACCACAATTCTGCATTTCTTCTTCCTCTGACTAGTAATAAATACCCCTTTTGCAATTCTATATCATCATTCCTTTAGAACAGAAAACGAGAAGCCATTCCCTCTTGAGAGGGTCCATCTCCTTTCTCCTTTCCCCAGAGATGCTGAACTTTGTACCTCTTTGCAAATGCTTATCTCACCACAAACCAACTGGTTTTCTTAATTTAAAAAAAATCATAATCATATATTTTCAAAATATTCCAAGAGAAAATAGATGATGAAATCTGTCTTTTCCCCCCACTGTGTCACATTTTTTCCATCTTTCAGCATCTGCACATAGGTTAAGCTTCCCTTATTTTTCTTCCCATGTTTATTCTATTTTGTTTTATTCATTCATTCATTCATTTATTCATTCATTTATTTTGTTTGTTTATTTAATTAAAACCCTTACCTTCTGACTTAGGATCAATACTGTGTATTGGTTCCAAGGCAGAAGAGCAGTAAAGGCTAGGCAATGGGGATTAAGTGACTTGCCCAGGGTCACACAGCTAGGAAGTATCTGTGATCAGATTTGAATCTAGGACCCCCCCGTCTTTAGTCCTGGCTCTCAATTCTCTGAGAAACCCAGCTGCACCCCCATTTTTATTCTCTTTTAAAGCACATCTTTCCATAAATACCTCATTCATCCTGACAAGTTACAATATAAACTCCTTGAGAATAGGGATTGTTTTATTCTTTGCTTTTGAATTATTCTCCACATATAGTCGGTGCTCAATAAATGCTTGCTGGCTAATTGGAGAGAGGCATTCTGTTAGCCCTTTTTCTCTGTGCACTGACAGATAAACATAATGTATTTTTTTCAGGTTATTACACAAAAATCTTCTGCATTCTTCAAAGCCATGGGAAGGGGGAACCTCAGTGGTCTTTTGTTCTTTTAATGACCTCATGGTGAATGGTTGTTTACCTCTACCCATTCCTAAGCTATGAGCTCCTAAATAAACTTTATTTATAGAACCCTTTTCAACCAGCTTGCTCAGCTGTTTTGAATCCTGGTTAATATATTTCTGTTAAAGCCCTAATACAAACAGAAGTGGGACTGAGCTGTTGCCTAAAAGGCTTTAAACAGGAGCCCCATTTCTAGGCAATTTTCACCTCTTTGCTATTCCAAACCATGTTGCCTGTACTCTGACATCTTCCTCACCCCACTTCCCACTAGAATCTGGTCTCTTAATACTGAGTTTTGCCACATTTTTCCTGGAGTCATGGAGTTATCAGACCTTCCAGCCATTTCCAAATCATGCTTCTAGGCATTTATTTCTCTCCCTTCTGCCTCCTTTTAATGGATCGTCTTCCCGCATTAGAGTGTAAGCTCTATGAGGGCAGTGACTGTCTTGCTTGTATTTGTATCCACAGTACTTGGCACAGCACCTGGTGCACAGTCAGTACTTTTTTTTTTCATTAATTCATTCTTTTTTAAAATGTCAGTTAAATTTCAGACATCCATTCTTGTCCCCTGTCTTGTTGCATCAACATCTCCAGTTATTTCTCTCTAGAAATGAAGTACTTTGCTTTGATTAAGAACTCATTTTCTTTGTTGCAGCTAGAAATGGAAAAAGCTGAGAATGAAGCTGTGTGTGAAGAGCTACACTCTCGAATCTGTAAGCTCTGGAACTGGTTACAGGTGTCTACCCAGGAGAGAGAAGCCCTGGACAGTTTTATGACTGGGTCAAAGGCCAAGATCAGAAAAGTGGTAAGAAATTATGATAGGACAGAGATGGGCAACCTTTCTATCCTGGTATGTCAGAGTTCTGATTCTTTTCATTAGTGTGCTGTACAGGACGGAAAGAAGGGGATGCTGGTTGTTATCTAGCTGCTCTGACTTGTGACACATATTTTTTTTTTTTGCACTGGGAGATGGAGTGCCATGCCAGGTATTATCATTAGTGTATGATTCACAGATCGTCAACTCCTGTAACATAAAATACTCTTTTCCCCTCACTTTTTGGCTAGGAGACCATAAGTCTATTTCCATGGCTTTCTAAGTTTTGGTTACTCTTCTCTGAAAGTTACTTTATTTTTTTGAAAATTTTATTTAATTAATTTAGAATATTTTTCCATGGTTACAATATTCATGTTCTTTCCCTGCCCTCCCCCCATCTCCCTCTTGTAGCCAACGCAAAATTCCTCTGGGTTTTACATGTGTCATTGATCAAGACCCATTTCCATACCATTAATATTTGTACCAGAGTGATCATTTAGAGTCTCCATCCCCAAACATATCCCCATCAACCCTTGCAATCAGGCAGTTGTTTTTCTTCTGTGTTTCTATTTCCACAGTTTTTCCTCTGACTGCTTCTGAAAGTTACTTCAGAGCTTTCACTTTGTGGAAGACTGAGAACTAATGACCCTCTTTTATGGATTTACTCTTGGATACCATCCTGAAATAAACTTTTAAATCAATGAGTATTTTGAATTATGATCTAACCTTTTATTGCCTTTATTGCCTATCTAACCTTTTATTTATTTATTATTATATTTATTTTATTTTGGTTTTGATTTCATATTTATTTTATTCTGTCATTTGTTTATTCCATTGTGTAAAGATATTATATCAATTCCATGTAATAACAATTTTCCATATAAGTTTTCTGAGGTTATAAGATCTAAATTATCTGTCTCCTTTCCTTCCCTCCCCATTCCCAGAGATGGTAAGCAATTCGACTTGGGTTATGCATGTATTACCATGCAAAACATTTCCATATTGTTCATTGTTGTAAGAGAATAATGACATAAAAGCAAAAACTCAAAATAAAATGAAAAATTGAATGGTTTGATCTGCATTCCAACTCCAACATTTTTTTCTGAAGGTGGACAGCATTCTTGTCATAAATCCTTCAGAATTGTCCTAGATCATTGTATTACTGAGAGCAGCTGTCTTTCATCCTTGATCATCATATTATATTGCTGGCACTATGTACAGTGTTCTCTTGCTTCTGCTTATTTCATTCTGCATCAGTTCATGTAAGTTGTTCCAGTTCTTTCCAAAATCATCCTGTTCATCGTTTCTTATTGCACAGTAGTATTCCATTCCCATCATATACCACAATTGTTCAGCCATTCCATTGATGGACATCCTTTTAATTTCCAGGTCTTTGCCACCTCAAAAAGAGCTGCTATAAATACTTTTTTTACAAGTAGGTCCTCTCCCCATCCCTTTTTCAAAGATCTCTTTGGAATAGAAGACCGAGTTGTGGTATTTCTGAATCAAAGGGTATGCATTGGTTTTTATCCCTTTGGGCATAGTTCCAAATGGTTGGATCAGTTCACAACTCCACCAGCAATTCATTAGTGTTCCAATTTTGTTGCATCCCCTCCAACATTTATCACTTTATAGTCATACTAACCAGTCTGATAGGTGTGAGGTGGTACCTCAGAGTTGTTTTAATTTGCATTTCTCTAATCAAGAGCGATTTAGAGCATATTTTAATATGATTATTGATAGTTTTGATTTCTTCATCTGAAAAGTGCTTGCTTGTATCCTTTGGCCATTTGTCAGTTGGGGAATTATTGCCAATATTCTTGACTGTTAGTTGGAAACCTGAAAACTTGGTAGATGACCAAATGAAATCAAATTCTAATCTGAGGCTTGATTAAACAGAAGCATGACATAAAACTAATGTTAATATTGTTCTAGAGAAAAAGTAGAGGGGCTACTAAGTAGGCACAGAGGACAGAGTGTCAGGCCTGAAATCCTGAAGACTTGAGTTCAAATCTGCCCTCAGACACATTTTCTGACTGCCTAGTCCTTGCTGCTCTTCTACCTTAAAATTGATAGTAAGATAGAAAGTGAGGGTTATTTTTTAAAATTACTTTTTGGACACTTTTCCTTTTCGCAGTTACAATCAGAAGTGGATCGGTTGGAGGAACTGAAGATTCAGAACATGAAGAAAGTGATTGAAGCCATCAGGGTGGAGCTGGTACTATATTGGGAAAAATGCTTTTACAGCCAGGAACAGAAGGAAGCCTTTACCTATTACTATGACAGTTAGTATGGAGACTCTCAATAAAAACTTGCCTGCTTACTATTGCATTTCTACAAGCCAGGTTTCCTGACAAGAAGAAAATAAATTTGAAAAAGAATTAATGTCAGATTATCTCTTTTCTTGTTACTCAATATAAATTAGCATTGTTCTACAGATGACAGTTTTGCAAGGCTTCTGGACGTGATCTGGTTTGTCTTGTTTGAAACATTTCTTCTCCAGAGAGCTCTCAGGAGTAGGAAATTTTTCCCTCCGGAATCTCTTTAATATAGTTGACTACCTAGGATAGAGCTATCTTAGAATACACTCAAGCATCAATGCTGAATTTTTGAGTCAGGGATGCAAAAGAAGTTTAGAAAGCTTGGGTCCTACCCTTAGGAAGCTTAGATTTTCATTTTCATTTCATATATTTTCTTTCAGTTATAATATTTCACTATTTTATAAGAGATGGTTGACATACAAAAATGATAGATACTAGGAAATAACCACAGTCACTAGAAGACAGTGTGTGATTACGTAAAAAGTAATGGTACAATTAAATGCTAGACAAACAGTAACTAAGATGAAATTGCAAGGGGAAACTGGAAATAGGAGGTAGAATTTGACCTGGCCTTAAAGAATGAGTGATATTTCAGTAGACCAAAAGGGTGGGACAGATACAGTATGAATAAAGGCATAGAGGTTAGAATGAACATAGCATTATCTACTTAGGGAGGGATTAGAGAGAAAGGCAAGGCTGTGTCATCAGAGGGCTTAGAAGACATATTTTTATATTTTGTACCCTAGACCCCTAGTCAGAATAATGTTTTAACTACGTAAAATAAATCACATAGTATTACAAAGGAAATTAATTGTATTTAAATAATTATCAATATATTTAAATGCAATTTTATACAAATTATATATGTATGTATATATAAACAAGTTTATAAGTTCCAGGTTAAGAATTTTTGGTCCTAGAAGGATGAGTGAAAGAGTATGGACTTTATTCTGTGGGTGAACTATCAAAAATTCTTGAATCATATGATGATGATAGTATTTTATTAAGATTAATTTAGGGGGGACAGCTGGGTGGCTCAGTGGATTGAGATGGGAGGTCCTAGGTTCAAATCTGGCCTCAGACACTTCCTAGCTGTGTGACCCTGGGCAAGTCACTTAGCCCCCATAGCCTATCCCTTAACTCTCTTCTGCCTTGGAACGAATATACAGTATTGATTCTAAGGTGAAAGGTAAAGGTTTAAAAAAAAAAGATTAATTCAGGGTGAGATTGTGCACCATCTTAAGCACTGGGGAAATAAAGAAAGACAAAAAAGCAGTCTTTGCCCTCAAAGAGCTCCTATGAAGACACAACATGCAAGCATTATGTACACGCAAGATTCTATACAGGACAAATTGGAGGTAATCTGAGGGAAGGCTAGTGCAGAGAGAGGAAAGGCTTCTTGTAGAAGGCAAGGTTTTGGTTGAGATCTGAAAGAAACCAGATAGAGATGAAGAGTGAGAGACAGCCAGTAAAAATGCCTCGTGTCCAGAGATGGAGTGTCTTGAGAGAACATCAGCAAGGAGAACAGTGTCATTGGATCATGATCACATGGAAGAGAATGAGGTGCAATAAACCTGGAAAGGGAGGTAGGAGCCAGATTGGGAAGGGTTTCCAAAGCCAAACAGCAGCTCTTATATTTGATCCTGAAGGTCATGGCGGCTTTATGGAATTTTATTGAATAGGTAGACTTGCTCTTTAAGAAGATCACTTGGTTACTTGAGTGGAGGATGGACTGTGGTGGGGAAAACACTTGAGATGGGAACACTAGTGGGCTATTGCAGGAGTCTAGGTGTGAGGTGATGAGCCTTACAGTGGGGTGTTGGCTGTGTCAGAGGTGGGAGTGTACATGAGAGATGTTGTGAAGGTAGATTCGATAAGATTTGGCAACATATGGGATATTGGGAGATGGGGGAGTGATGAATCATGGGCCTGGTAACTGTGAGGCTGGTGGTCACCTGGAATCATCCTTCCAGTTACCAGGAGGAGGCATGGGCATGATTGTAGACATAAAGGAGGGAAGCATAGAGTAAATAGGGAGAGATTAAAGATTGGTGAGAAAGGAGGGATGAGAGGGGCTGGAAAAGATGGGATGGAATGGATCAAGAGAGGCTATGATTATCCAGCGGCTGTGACAAGAAAAAGAGTGTAGGAGATTCAGTATCTTTGGAAAAATGGGGCATTTTGCTATATTGGGAACAGGAGAGATTAGCAACACTAGGCTACATAATTTTAGAAGAATTTTAAAATTTGACTCCATTATTACCCTCATGCAGAGGACTACACAGAGGTCTTGCTCCAGGTCCATGATGCAGAAATTGTGCAGTTGAAACAATACTATGAGATGCACAAAGAAATCTTTGAAGGTGTTCAGAAGTGGGAAGAGAACTGGAGGCTTTTCTTGGAATTTGAGGTACTTTTTCAAAGGAAGTGAGGTAGGGAAAGGCAAGAAGAGTGTAATAAATTGCCCTAAGTACAATTGCTTAACCCCCATTCCCTTTGTGCAACAAGATTTCCCAAACCTGGCTTTGCCCTCTAAGTCTCCTCCTTACCACAAGCCATGTCTTGCAGACTTCTCATAACCTGCTTCAGGATCAATTCTAGTTGGGAATACTTTGGATTCCTTTTTCTTAGTTGTTAGTGTAGAGAAGGAACATATCAATGGTTTTACTTTCTGGCTCCAGGAGGGTATGGGTTTTATGGAATTAAAGGACATCCAAGAATCAAATCTTCCTTCTGTGCTTGAATTTATTAGCTAAATAGTAATTCTAATTAAAATATATTGTTTCCACAGAGAAAAGCTTCAGATCCAAGTCGATTTATGAACCGTGGTGGAAATCTCTTGAAGGAAGAAAAACAACGAGCCAAGCTCCAAAAAACACTCTCTAAGGTAGACACTGCTTTTTGGAGTGCTCCTTGTGTTTTACTTGCAAGATATTTCATTTAACAATATATATCTTTGGTAAAAAGCAGAACCAGGAAAACAACACACTGATTACAACAATGTAAAATAGCAAGAACAAAATCTTGAAGCTGAATGCTACTTGATGATGACCAAAATTGGCTTGGAAGAAAAAATAAGAAAATGTCTCTTAGCATCCCTCTGTCCTTTGTAGAGATGGAGTCTTTGGGTGAAGATGTCATATGCTCTCATTCCCTGTTGATGTCTTGCTTAGTTTTACTGAACTGCTTTTATTCCCCCCCCCTTTTTTTCTTTCTTTAGTCTTTATTAAGTTTTTTATTTCCTAATCCATATAGAAACAATTTTTAACAACTGTTTTTTGACATTTTAGAATTTACCTTTCCTTTCCCCCTCCCCAAGGTGATGAATAGTCTGATATAGGTTATATCTGTCCTTTCATTTGATATATTTCCATATTGTTCATGTCATAAATGATATAATCACATGTACAGTAGAAATATCAAGAAGGAAATATAGAAGATGGCACGCTTTGATCTGTGGTCAGACTCCAACACTTCCTTCTTTGGTTGTGAATAGTATTTCCATCACAAGCCCCTTGTGATTATCTTGGAGATTTGCTTTGCTGAAAATGGTTTAGTCCTTCATAGGTGACCATCACACAGTATTTGTTACTATATACATTGTTCTCCTGGTTCTGCTCACTTCACTTTGTATCAGTTCACTTATTAAGTCTTTCCAGGTTTTCCTGAACTCAATATGCTCATTGTTCCTTATAGTGCAATAATATTCCATTATAACTATATGCAACTTGTTCATCCATTCCCCAAATGATTGATACCCACTCAGTTTCCAATTCTTTGACACCACAAAAAATGCTGCTCAAAATATTTTGGTACAGGTAGTCCTTTCCCCATATCTCTGATCTCTTTGGGATACAGACCCAGCAGTAGTATTGCTTCCCCCCCATTTTATTCTTTGTTATAAGGGGTGACTCAGTGGAGAGAGAAGAATGAGATACATTCATAAATAAAGGTGATTTAAAAAAAGATACCAATAAAATGTTATTTTGAATCAACCTTAAAGTTTTCTGCCAAGGAATGAGTCTTTTTATGTTAATTCCTCTGAGCAGGTAGAATACTACTTGATAATTCATCTCAGGAAGACCATCCTTAGTAGAGTTGTCCATTGGGAAACAAAGGAATTCCTCAGAGTGGAGCTTTCTCACAGTTGTCCATTAATTAATAATTCTTGTGAGGACCTCCTGCCATTAAGACTTGGCTTTTGCTGAAAGCCATAGAATCATGAGCATCCAAAGGAGGAAAATATTTTTTTTGACAATTTTATTTAATTAGTCAATTTAGAACATTATTCCTTGGTTACAAGAATCATATTCTGTCCCTCCTTCCCCTCCCTCCATCCCTTCCCGTAGCAGATGCGCAATTTCACAGGGTTTTACATGTGTCCTTGATCAGAACCTATTTCCATGTTGTTGGTGTTGGCATTAGGATGATCATTTAGAGTCTACATCCCCAATCATATCCTCATTGACCCATGTAATCAAGCAGTTGTTTTTCTTCTGTATTTCTATTCCCACAGTTCTTCCTGTGACTGTAGATAGCATTCTTTCTCATAAGTCCCTCGAATTGTTCTGCGTCATTGCATTGCTGCTAGTAGAAAAGTCCATTACATTCAATTGTACCACAGTGTGTCAGTCTCTGTGTACAATGTTCTCCTGGTTCTGCTCCTCTCACTCTGCATCAGTTCCTGGAGGTCATTCCAGTTCACATGGAATTCCCAAAGGAGAAAAAATTTAGAAGGAATGCCTGTGCTCTATTTTCCTTTCCTCCAATATTGTGTTTTCTCGATAAGCCAGGGTTTTGTTTCCTGATGATCAGTTTTACACATATTCTGTCTTAATCTCATGTTTTGCTTCAAGTCATCAACACCCTGAAGTAGCACAATCAGCCTTGGAATGGAAGAAGTCACCTCTAAGAACAGCAAGATTAATAGGATGATAGCTAGCTATTGATAGTAGGCTTTCCTTTTTTTTTTTAATTACTTCAGTTGGAAGAAGAGTTGAAAACACATATTGAAATATGGGAAAAGGAACATTCCAAGGCATTTCTGGTATATGGTCAGAAATTCACAGAATATGTGATGGAACAGTGGGAGATATTTCATTTGAAGAAAGAGAAAGAAAAGCAGGATCGAGTAAGTAAAAAACAAACCGGAAAAAAAAATACTGTGAGCTCTTTAAACAGTATATTTCTGCCAAGTTGTATAGATGGGGAGAGCACCATTTCCTTCCACTTTGTGTGTACTATAGACTATGAACTGGCTTTCCACTTCTGCCCTCCCATTCCCATCATGCTTTAATATTGTGCTTCCATTTTCATGATGATTCTTACAGCAGCTAAAGAAAAATCAGCCAACAGGAGCAGAGATGTTATACAGCAGCAGGTTCAGAACACCCAGCAAGAAGCAAGGACCTAACACATCAAGCAAAACTCCCAAGGTAAACAAGTTTTATCTTGTGTAATAATTAAAATTATGAGGCTGATAGTAGCTTAATAATGTTATTAAATCAAAGTAATAGGAATAGTAAAGAGAGGGGAAATAAGAAAGAGGTAGAGAGATACTTAGCTTTCTAATCTATTGGCTGCCATGATGGGCTTCTGGCTAACTCTGAGAAGGGTTCCTTCTGTTCTCCATGATCCAGCCAGAAGACCCCAAAGAACCACCTGGTCTCCACTTATAGGATCTTTTCTCCACCCACTAATGCTCACACTTCACATCTTAGGAACCAACCATAGTTTCTTAATTTGCCTGGGTCGCCCAGGGGCAGTGCCTGTAGAATCATTTTCCTGGCTCGTTGGTTCCTTGGTTCTTGAACTTCCTTTCTCAGAGGGCTTATCTATACCTGAGTTTACTCAGTGATCTTTGATCTCCAGGTCACTGAGAGATGACGGTAAAAAAGGCAACATAACGGAGAGAGAAATTTGTTTCTAATACTTGTTAAAAAAAAAAGGCTCATAGCTATCAGATTTCTGTCCTAATAGATAGGTGATATTGATGTTCATCATCTCAGCTGAGCCTATCCCAAGATTTAGACCTGAGACAGGAACCAATCATGAATCACCAGAAAAATAGATCTTCCACCAAAAAAAAAAGTTTTCCATTTATGCCTTTGAGTTAAAATTCAATTGTGCACGAAGCTGCCAAAATGTAACACTGTTCTACCTTCTTCAAAAACCTTTAAAAGTATCAGTGTCTTTAAGTTCCAGTAAATAAAGATAGTATGAGAGCAACTAGTAGCACAGAGGATAGAGCACCAGGTCTGGAGATGGGAGGTTCTAGGTTTAAATTTGATCTCAAACACTTCCTAGGGATGTCACCCTAGGCAAGTCACTTAACTCTGCCTAGCTTTTGTCACCTTTCTGTCTTAAAATTGGTAAAGCAGCCATTTCCTAGTTGATAAATGTTCAAAAGATATGAACAATTAGTTTTTGAAACCAAATCTATTGATAACTATAAAAATACTATAAATCACTATCGATTAGAGAAATGCAAATCAAAACAACTCCGAGATATCATCTCATACCAGTCAGATAGGCTAAAATGATAAAAGAGCAAAATGACAAATGTTGGAGGGATATGGAAAGATGGGGATACTAATACATTGCTGGTGGAACTGTGAAATGATACAACCATTTTGGAAAGCAATATGGAATTATGCCCAGAGTTATAAAACTGTGTATATATTGTCTGACCCAGCAATATTAGATTTATTTCCTAAGGTGATCAGGGAAAAAGGAAAAGAACTTATTCATTCTAAATTACATAGAGCATCTCTATTTGTTGTGGCAAAGAACTGGATATTGAGGGGATACCCATCATTTGGGGAATGCCTAAACAAATTGTGGCATATGGCTATGGTGGAATGTTACTACTGAACCATAAGAGATGATGGGGCAGGTTAATTTTTTTTTAAACACGGAAGGACCTACATGAAATTATGAAGAGTGAAATAAACAGAACCAAAGGAACATTATATACAGCAATAGAGATATTGTCTGAAGAATGACTTGTGTTTATCTACTTCCAGAGAAAGGACTGATAAATACAAACAAGCAAGACATTATTTTATATATACATATATCTTGTAATCAAATGATGCCTTCTTTAATTTGGGGAGGTGAGGGGGGGAGTTACCTGGGAATTTTTTTGTAGCAAATTAATTAATTTTTAAAAGTTTTAAAAATCAGAAGATAAAGGTTTTAGGGGAAAAAAAGTGAGGGTATGACAGTAAAAGAACTCTTTTGTCAATACAAGTTTAATGCTCTCTAGTTTCCAAAGCAAAATGTGAGGTGTTTTTAAATTTTATTTTTCTTTTAAACATTATTTTTATTTGGTCAATTTCAAATATTATTCATTGGAGACAAAGATCATTTTCTCCCCCCACCACCCCTCCCATAGCTGACAGGCAGTTCCACTGGGTATCACATGTGTCCTTGATCTGAACCCATTTCCATGTTGTTGGTATTTGCACTAGGATGTTCATTTAGAGTCAACATCCCCAATCATATCCCCTCTGCCCCTGTTGTCAGGCAGTTGCCTTTCCTCGGTGTTTTTACTCCCACAGTTTGTACTCTGCTTGTGGATAGTGTTTTTTCTCATAGATCTCTCCAAGTTGTTCAGGATCACTGCATTACCCCTAATGGAGAAGTCCATCACCTTCGATTGTACCACAATGTATCAGTCTCTGTGTACAATGTTCTCCTGGTTCTGCTCCTCTCGCTCTGCATCACTTCCTGGAGGTTGTTCCAGTCCCCATGGAACTCCTCCACTCTATTATTCCTTTTAGCACAATAGTATTCCATCACCAACATATACCACAATTTGCTCAGCCATTCCCCAATTGATGGGCATCCCCTCATTTTCCAATTTTTGGCCACCACAAAGAGCGCAGCTATGAATATTCTTGTACAAGTCTTTTTCCTTATTATCTCTTTGGGGTACAAGCCCAGCAGTATTATGGCTGGATCAAAGGGCAGACATTCTTTTATTGCCCTTTGGGCATAGTTCCAAATTGCCCTGCAGAATGTTTGGATCAATTCACAACTCCACCAGCAATGCATTAATGTATTGGCTTTGCCACGTGCCCTCCAGTATTCATTACTTTTCTTTGCTGTCATGTTAGCCAATCTGCTAGGTGTGAGGTGATACCTAAGACTTGCTTTGATTTGCATCTCTCTGATTATCAGAGTTTAATTTATTTTTAAAAGAGGTAAAGACATTAAAACTCCTTACTTCCAAAATTTAGATAACTTCATACTCATTTCCAATCTAGAGTTCATTTTGGGGGGGGGGATGGAGAACATTAATTAGTAAAAGTTATTTTCCTCTAAGAATTTTGGGTGAACAAAAAGTTGTGGTTTTCATAGCTGTAACTATACCTAGGTCATGTTTTCACTGACATGGCCCATTTTCAGACAAATCAATACCACTGTACTTTTAAAAGGTTTTTCTAAGTCTTTTTTTACCCCATTTAGGGCACCTGGATAGATACGTGTTTAGGGAAATAGAGGAAAGCCATTTTCTTTTTTTATCAGAATTAATTTGCTTCTAGGGAAAATGTGTTTGTTTTTTGTTTTTATAAGTACATATAGAATTGAATATGTGACTTAATAATTAGACCATGTTTCCAATGAATAATGTTTGGAAATGACCAAATAAAAATTAAAAAATTAAAAAAAATAATTAGACCACGTCAGAAATGGGGCATAAACTTGGTCAAGCCTTCCTGGCTCCAAGGCCAGCTCTATCCAAGACACCATGATATGTGACCTAGGCAAGTCGTTTCTTGGTGTCCCAGGCAAGAGAAGACATCAAATGACATTAGTAGGACTTCCCTGTATCAGTGATTTTATAAGAGACCTTGACAGAGTAGTTGTAGAAACTGTTTACTTTGCCTAGAAGCCACATTCTGTAATCTATCAGGTAAAGAAACTTCGAGGTTCAGCAAGAATTGTTTTCTAGGGTCCCCCAGAGGTGGTGCCTTAACAGCTCCTGTCATTGAACATTTGAAGCATACCTATATCAGAAACTGGATCTTTTTCCCATCTAAAATTCTAATGACTTGAAAAATACATAGTCACAATTTTTGTTTGTGAGCTTGTATAGGGCAGTTCAAATCTGGAAATACCCCTAAAAGCAAGTTTATTCTAAAGGATTCAGAAGAAAAGTCAAGTAATTGTTTTTAGACTCCATGTGTTCTGGACAGCTTGCTTTTATTTTTATTTTATTTTATTTTATAACTGACCAATTTATTTTATTTTTTTAACATTATTTTTTTTTACAGCTTGCTTTTAGCAGAAAACAAGATCTTCTTTTTCTTTTCTGGCAAGATGCTATTTGAGATAGAGGATGAGATTGTGGCCACTTTGGAGAACTTTTGGCATTAAGGGGCAATGGGGGGTCAAGTGACTTGCCCAGGGTCACACAGCTAGGAAGTGTCCGAGGTCCGATTTGAACCCAGGACCTCCCATCTCTAAGCCTGGCTCTCAATCCACTGAGCTACCCAGCATACCCCCGGATAAGCATTTTAATTGAAACATTTTATTTAATTAATTTAGAATATGTTTCCATGGTTCCATGATTCATGTTCTTTCCTTCCCCTCCTCCCTCCCAGCCGATGCACAATTCCACTGGGTTTTACATGTCCAGGACAAGCATCTTTTGACATCTCTGTGGTCATGCCTTTCACCACCTGCCTGAGAAGCAAAGGGTTGCCTGCTGCCCGGCTGCTGCTATTCCTCACAGCCCTTAAGCGGAAAAACCTCGTTTCTTTTTAGTCATTACAGCTTAGTCAAGTATCCATTCACTTCTTTTGTCTCTTTGCTTTCCACTTCTCTCAGCCACATACTTCAGCGTGAGATCGGCCGCCAGCAGGTCCGGCAGAGACCCATAAACAAGGCCTGACCCTGTGAGAGGAGCTTCCGGGCCAGAGCGTCAGCCTCTGTGGCCTGCCTGGGCCCGGCTCTTCTCTAACAAGTACTTTGGACACGGGGGTTTCTCTTCTGTACTTTCTTATACAGCTCAGTGTGCCGTAGGGCATAGCCCCGTGTGCCTGAGCTTCTTGTTACTATTGTATAAAGCAACCGGCCTTGTGTTTTCACGATTCTTGCTGGCACAGGAACTCAGACATGACCTAGGACATCCCACTCCCTTTGGCCGCCACTTAGGACTGTACCTGGGGCTTGCCAGGGCAGCTACTGTGCTAGGATGGAGGTTTCATAGACTCGCCTGATTTCTGGGCTTTTCTAGGAATGGGCTTTCCACCTCTCACTTTCCTTAACTACTTTTTATTTCTTCCCACAGTGAAAATTATCAGGGGCTTCCAACTTTGAGGTCTTCACTCCCCACTCAGCTCCGTCTTCTTCATAATTCCTGGACGTCACGACAAGTTTGTTTGTTTTTTTTTTTTAACATTTCTTTGGTTTATACTGGTCAAGAAAAAACTTAAAACTTGATCCAAAGGTCCCTTTGTAGGCCCATATGGTCCTAGGAATTTAGCTTTAATGACTGATACTTATTCTATTTGTTATTTATATAAATATATATGCATATATCCTTAACATGTTTGACCTTTAAATAAATAAGGAAGCATAAACTTAATGTTGTATAAAATATTGTGTTGTTCTCTGTCCTGCTGTCTTTCACTCGTTACATGTGATTAAGTAATTAATTTGTAGTATCTGGAAGAGAATAAATGCCTCGGTGACCTTTGAGAGGACATTGACTAGGGTGACTGGATCAGAAGGATTACTAGACACCATTAAATCAGTGCATAGATGAGAGAAGCAGTTGCTATATTAAAGATTTTTGTTGATGTTTATAATTGATTAGTCATATTCTGTGTGCCAAAATTATGGGGGAAATACAAAATATAAGTTTCTACCTTCAAGATATTTATAGAAAAGGAGATTTAAAACAAATGTGAACAGAACAATCAAACTATTAATGCTTCCTGGTAGAATTAAAAGGCGAGGGGATTTTTTTCATATGTTGGGATAGATGTGTTAGAAGTGATAGTTGTTAGGTCATGCCACTTCCATAACATGAAAAGAGCCACACAAAATTGGGACACTAATGCACTGCTGGTGGAGTTGTGAATTGATTCAACCATTCTGGAGGGCAATTTAGAACTATGCCCAAAGTGCTATAAAACTGCATACCTTTGATCCTATAATACCATTACTGGGTCTGTATTCCAAAGAGATCATAGAAAAAAAAAAGAGAGATAGAGAGAAAGGACCTACTTGTACAAAAATAATTATGGCACCTCTTTGTGGTGACAAAGAACTGAAAATTGAGGGGATGTCCATCAGCTGGGGAATGGCTGA
This sequence comes from Monodelphis domestica, assembly GCF_027887165.1. Taxonomy (NCBI): domain Eukaryota; kingdom Metazoa; phylum Chordata; class Mammalia; order Didelphimorphia; family Didelphidae; genus Monodelphis; species Monodelphis domestica. The sequence continues at coordinate 126,082,625 of NC_077227.1, read as the reverse complement.
ACAAACTGTGGCAAATGTTGGTGATGGAATACTATTGTGCTATAAGAAATGATAGCAGGATGGTTTCAGAAAGAGCTGGAAATATTTACATGAACATCAGATGCAAAGTGAAATAAGCAGAACCGGGAGAACAGTGGACACTTTACAGCAATATTGTGGGACGATCAGCTGGGAAAGACTTAACTACTCTCAGCGATGCAGTGATCTGGGACAAGTCTAAAAGACCTACAAAAAAGAATACTATCCACCTCCAAAAAAAAAGAACTGTTGGAGTCAGATGCAGATTAAAGCATACTACCTTCCACATTAGTTTGTTTATGGTTTTATTTTGGGGTTTTGGTTTTATATGCATGTTCTCTTACTACAATGACCAATATGGAAATACGTTTGCATGATAAGCAATTTGATCTGGGTTATACATGTATTATCTCCAAGAATGGGAAGGGAGGAAAGGTGGGAGACAATTTGGATCTTATAATTTTGGAAACCATATGCTGGAAATTGTTATTACATGTAACTGGGAAAATAAAATACCTGAATTTTAAAAAAAAGAGCCATAGGAGCTTGGGTAGAAAGTGTGAACTCTGGAAAGTAAGTCAGGCTAGCTGGGTTGTTGGTCTTTCCTGTCTTGCCTATTCCCTGATAATTAACTCATGGAATGAACATGTAAAAAACAGACAAGAGGGGAAGGACAGCTATTCCAATTTTATATACTCTCTATCTGTTAACATTCTTATGTAAAAATTCTTTTACTTGTGGGGAAAAACTCAAGAATCCCTCCAGTGCAGCTACAAGTTATAGGACACCTTCCTTTTCCATAAATCAAATACAAAGAGGAGAATTTCACACATTTTATTATAGTGTTGGAAGCAAGTGATGCTCACAGAATAGTTATCTCGGAATCTCTTTTGGGGGGCTGGAGAGTCCACAGGACTAGTGGTGGTCCACTTGCCCTCCCTCCCCAGTTGCCCACACATGATTGGCCCCTGGGTGAGGAATATTACGTGTAGCAGTAGTCAAAAAGCTGCCTTGTGACAGGGGAGGAAAGTAGGCCCCCCTTCTCCCTTTTCCCAATTTCTCTCTTAGATAGCTGCCTTTCCAGCCAGGCACAGCTGCTTATATGTTTCTGTGCCTTGTGCATAGCAGCAGGCACTGTGTAAATTAAGCATGATGCAGAAAGTTAAGTCTCAAGGCCTGAAAGAGCATGAAGCCCTAGACCCAGCAAAGAAGGTGAGTCCAAATTCTTTACTCCCTCTCCTTGTTGGGTTTGATCAGTTCATATTCCACTGCCTTTGCAAGACAGGCAGTTGCTGCTCTAGTGACTGGTCCAGCCTCACCCTTGGCAAGCACAGAGAGGATCTCCAACACTTCACTCTCCATTAGTTTCACTGCAATTTCCTTTGAAGCCTCCACCATGTTCAGTACCACCACAGCACCACGGTGCTGCAGCTCCAGATTGGGACTCAAAAGCAGTGCTTGTAGGATCTCTAGCCAATGTGTTGTCTAGCGAAAAGGAAAAAGACCAGGTCACAGGCTCCGGCTCAGAGAGAATAACTCTCCTCACTTTTATGGTAGAGTGGACTCATAGCTATTCTGGGGATGGATGGCACACACCTTGTTTTAGTTATACCCACATGACAATAGGACATATAAAAGATTGCAGCCTCACCCCAGTTAGCGAAGAATGAAAGAACTGAGAGGGTGAGGAGTGTTATTAACACAAACTGGGGTGACACTCACCACTTGGGTGATTCGAATACAAAGCTGGGGCAGTAATGAGGTCAGCATGGCAAGTCCACCTGATGCTGCCCGGCGGAGTAGCTCATCTTCTTCTCCACTGTACAGCACAAGTAACTTCAGTCGGTCATTACCTTCAGCTAGAAACAAATCTTGCACCTAAAATGGAAAAGTCAGTCAAGAATAAGAAATTGTTCTTTAGAGAATAGCTTAATGTAGTGAAGAGAGCTTGCCTTCTTAAAAAATAGTTGGCACTGGGAGCAGCTAGGTAGCACACTGGATAGAGCACCAAGTCTGGAGTTGGGAGGTTCAAATCTGACCTCAGACACTTACTAGATGTATGACCCTGGGCAAGTCACTTAACCCCAGTTACCTAGCTCTTACCACTCTTTTGTCTTAGAATCATTACCAAGTATCAAATCTAAGACAGAATATAAAGGTTTAAAAAAAAAGTTGGCTTTTATATGCATTTTACATATATGATAGAATGGAAAGAGTACGCAAGAGGAGTCAGAGATGAGAGAATTCAAATCCTGCCCAATAGCTACAATCTAGGATGTTAGGCAAGTCACTTCATTTTAGTTTCCTTATCTGTAAAATAACACTTTACTGCCTACAGTGCCTATCTCAAAGGTATATTTTCACTACCAGTGAGATGAGACATGTTAAAAAGTCCTTCATATCTTAAGCTATATAAACCTTAGCTTTTACTATCAGAATGCACTTGGACCCTTTTCTTCCTACTACCCTCTAACCATGGAATTGATGTCATTACCTCCCCTTCTCAGCCTCTTACCTCTTTGCTCATGGCCATGTTACACATGCACTCGGTGGCTGCTCTGCGGATCATTTCATGGTCCTCAAACATGTAGCCCTCAATCATTGGCACTGCCTTCTCCTTCAGGATCTTCTGCCTGTAGGAGCAGAGGCCAGTAATCTAAGGGTCCCACCACAGAAACCCGTTTCTTGGTCTACTCCACTCAATATTCCTATGCCAGAGATTTTTCTTGGTGATAGTGAAAATGTCCATAACTCTTATTTTTATCCCGAGGCTCACTATCATCCACTAAAATCCAAAGAGTAGCTGTACAAATTCCTGTTGGCTCTGGCTCATTAAACAGGATTTAATTAGACTAGAAAATAAGGATAAGACAATAGCCCCTGCTTGAAAGAGAGAACCCACTTATTGGCTATGAGTTCTAGGAACAAAGGGATTTGCATCTTACCTCAGCCTCTCACTGATCCCTGCAAGATTAGTTAATGCCATTAGTGCTTCAAAGTTCTGAAGCCCTGAGCAGTTAAGATGCAGTAGGGAGACAAGGGGGCGGACAACTTCATAGACCTGAAACACAAACACTGGCACATCAGGACTGTTTCTACCCATCTTTTCCCTTACCTCTCAAATGCAGAGAACATCCCTCCTGAGAGGCAACAGAGTAAGATCACACTATTTATATGAATTACACTCATTCCAACTTTGTGCTTCTCTACAATGGTTCAAAGCCACCATTTGGGTCCCATTTTTCCTTCCTTCTTTCTTTTTAATAACATTTTTTTTATGTAGAAACAATTTTTGACAATTGTTTTCTGACATTTTGTGATCCAGATTTTCTCTTTCCCCACCCACCCAGAGATGGTAACTAGTTTGATATAGGTTATACATTGCTTCCCTGTAATACATAGTTCCATAATTTCCCATGCCACGACAGAAGACACATATCACACATACAATAAAAAACTTATGAATTAAATAAAGTGAAGGTTGGCATGCTTTGATCTGCAATCTGATCCAATAGTTCCTTCTTTGGCTGCGGATAGCATTTTTTTTTTTAGCATGAGTCCCTTGGGGTTTTCTTAGATTCTTGTTTTGCTGATAATAGTTTTGTTCTTTACAGTTGGACAATCATACAATATTTTGGTTATTTTTTTGGTCCCATTTTAAGGAACAATATCAATAAAGAGAAGAAAGTAGAGCAGAGAGGAAAAAGCATACCCGTTCTCCAGGAAACGTCATTTCAGGGTTAGAGGTGATGGTGATCTTAGCAAGGGCCTGCGCTGCTTTAGTCTGCCCAATATCTGTGCCTTCCAGTGCAAGTGGCAGTAAAGCCTGGGAAGCAAAATGGCCAAAAACAAAACAAAACAAAAAAACAAAGAGTTTCATCATTAAATCAGGAATTAAAATCCAAAAAATTAGGAAAAATATCAGTTATATTCTTATGGAAGCATTAATGTAAATATGCTACAAAATAACAAGGGCTTATGTTAAAGTGTTTATCTCATTTTATCTTTGAAACAACACATGATAATGTCTCCATTTTGTGAGAAAACTGATAAAGTCATTTGCCCAATGACACACTAAGAGATAGAGCTGGGACATGAACCTAATTTTAACTCCAAGACCATTATGGCACTTTCCTCTACAGAAGAAGTAAATTTTATGTAATAATATACTTATTACATGCAGTAGTAAGCTAGAGGACAAAAATGACTCATTTTCAGCAAAAGGATAAACTTAAAATAGTCTTCCCAACTGTGGGGGTGGATTTGCATTAATTTGTTCACTTTTATCATCACTGACAGATTTTTTTAAAGATCCTAATCTAGCAAAAATATATTAGAGGTTCACTACCTTCCTGTATCCTCTCCTGTTCTACAATATATATGGAAATGCTGATTTTATTTGATGTTGATGTTCAGAATAAAATTAATAAATTATATATGATCTATATATGTATACATACAAATGAATGAAAGCTCACTGTTGGATATGGACTGAAATTTATGCTCTTCAGTCAAGATTTTCTTGTTTTGGACCTAAGGCCAAAGCAAAAATCCCAGAACAAGGAGTAAGTATATTGTGATTTTCAAAGTATGCTACATAATTTAATGCAGAATAATGAATTTCAGAACATGAAAAAATAACATTGCAAAATGTTGTAAGAGTTATTAGGTCTTGAGCAAAAAAAAAAAAATATATATATATATGGCCTCAGTTTTCTTATTTGTAAACTTTGAGGATAAGACATGATTATGTAGAAGAAAGATCCATTTCACTGCTAAAATTCTGGCTCTTTAAGCCTTTTCTTCCAGCATATAATGTTACTTTTATAGTTAATGATCTTAGTTTAAGCGGAGAAAGTAACCACTAATGGTAGCTTACCTTGCCTCCTCCCTGAGCAACAACACTCCCACGGTCTTCTGCTTCCTCTACCAATGCTAGGAAGACCCTGTGGGTAGAAGCCTAATTAATTATGGCTTGGAGTACAGAGAACACAGTTCTTTTTCAGCCCAGGTACTTGCTTCAGTGTGAGGCAAATAAAGCCAAATGACCAGTTTCTATAGGGTTTGCCCCAAGTAAGACTTTCCCTTGTGAAGAACTCATCTGATCAAACAGCCCCCAAAGTGAAGCCTAAACAATTCTATGCAGTTGCTAGCTAAAGCCTAATCATCTCTGAGCTCTGATTGGGTCGTCTGACCCTTGCCACAGATACCCCCCTAGGGTCCACCTGGAGAGCAGTTCTCGGCAGGAATTGGTGAGCACTGGGTTCTCATTCTTCACCATGCATGTGAGAGCTGATACCACTCCAGCTGAAAGCAACTTCTTCACTCGTGATCGAACAAAACCTGGTTTATCCTAGGGAAAAATTATAGTTTGATAGAAGACCTTAACTAACAGAAAACACATGCAGTCATCGGAACTGAAGACACTTAAAAAAAGAAAGAACCTGGTGAGAACAAATTGCTCAACACTGAATTATTGAAATAGAGAAATCCATCTGACTGAATCTTTAAAAATAGCAAACACTCATTTGTTTAGGAAGACTTAACTTTTTGAGGCTACCCTATCTGCAAGATGATAACTTTGGACCAGATATTATTTCCAGGTCTTTTTCAACTCTAATAATCTATTTCTTGGGTCTAATACTGTCTGGATTCCATGAAGCCATGCTCTTTCTATCCCAGTTCTCCTGTGATTTTAAATAGATGCCCATCTGTGCCTCTCACTGCTGCTCACCTTAGGGTGCTGCTCAGGTACATGTTGTTTGGCATACTTGGCCAGCTCCAGCATCTGGGGGTCAGGCTCCTCGTGATCATAACTATTGGTACAATTCACCAATGTTGAGGCCACAGCAAAGAGTACTGATCTGTCCTCCAACTGCAAAGAATAGGTAAGGGATTCAATTGGCCCTGCCTTTGGAGAAAATCCCTAGAGATGGTCATACTGTTTCTGAGAAGACATTTCTCAGACAACACTAGAAAAGTCACAAAAAGCTCAGATATAATGTTCTACCCTTAGTAATATGAGTGGTTCATCTCTTTCCTACATATATAATCTAAAATAATAACTAGGAAAAATTGGACCACTTTTCTAGTAGCTTTGTGTCCAGATACAGCATTAATTTATTGTTTCCAAAGGCCAAAAATGGCTTTAGGTTTTATAAAAGTATATAGTAGATTATCATCCTCATCAATAGTAGTTCAACTTCTGACATTTCTTGAGTCATATTGATATAATGGAAATCAAAAGTGCACCTTTTTTAATAAATAGGATAGAGTTACCATGAACCTAGGGAGAATAGCTGCTACTTGGTAGATACTAAAAACAGCAATCCTTTCATTAGTTTCAGTCCATCCAAGGGAAAGATGGGGGTAGAGGGGCAGCAAGTTAACTACCTCCAACTCCAGGAAGAGAATGAACAAATTCTAGTATGGAAGCTCCTCAAAGCTGCCAGGCTGGAAACCCAAGGTTACCTTACTGAGCTGAAACATAGCCTTCAGAGCTGCCTCATCTTCCACAAATTCTTCTTTTACATCTGCATCAAAAGTCAAGTAGGCAAGACCCTCTACTGCCCAGCGCCGGGTACTTGAATCAATTCCATCATTACACAGCCACCTGGAGGTAGAATGGGGAAAACACCATCAGTGAACTGAGGGCTGTGGAAGATAAAAGACAGTAAGATAAAAGGAAACTCTAGTTGGGGAGTGACTTGAAGTAGAGAATCTAAATACATGGAACAGAAAGTAATGGAATAAAAGGTTAGAGTTAAAAAAATTTTTTTTGAAAGAAGATTGTCCCTTCTACATTCAAGTCATGCTCTTCAGCAAAGAATATTTAGAGAAGGCTCCCAACTCCATATCCCTAGTGTTTCTTCCCATGAAATCTATTTTGTTAAACTGGATTGGGTGGGCAATGACACATTACTTAATCCAGAATCACATCAAACTCACTTTCGACACTGCTTGGCCAGTTTGAGGGTGGAGCCTTCTGCAAACTGCTTCATGCTAAAATCAGTCCCTCCAGCTGATCCTAGTTTACAGAGCCCCTGGAAGAAAAAGGAAAATACAAGTCTTGATGGGCACTGTGAAATGTAGTAAGGGACTGCTTTTCCCTTATTGTAATCCAGCCATATGAATCTTTTGAGGTACTTATTAGGATGTTCCTCTAGAATTAAATTAATTCCTGCTACATATCCATGGCTATAAAGAGCCCAGGAGACTTTACAAAACGAAGTCTTCAGCTATCACAAGAAATCATTAGCACTTTGTGTCATTTATTTTGGGCATGAGTGGGTAGGCTATTCATTCACAGGTGTCTGCAATATACTCTATGGTGGCTGAGCTAGTATCTAATGGAGATGAACATCTTGTCAGTCATTGTAGACCCAAAGACTAAATGGCATTCAACCTCAGTTCTCAAGAAACCCACCAACCTCTTTCCCACAAACTGCCAGCTTTTGGCTCTGAGAAATTTGTGAAGATAGAAACTCCAAATAAACCCTAAATAAGAACCCCCAACCCCAACCAAATGCCCTTAGGAAATAGGATTAGTTTTGTTCTATAAAACTTCTTTACATTTATAGATATTTCCAGTTACAAAGCATTTTGATGTACATAATCTCACTTGATCCTCACAATAATTCAGAGAAGCAAGGCAGGTGTTATTTTCTCCATTTTACAAATGAAACTGAAGCTCATTATGAAGTGAAATAATCTACATGAAGTTACACTAATGATTAGTAACTTGAGATATATGGCTGTGGAGAGATTTCAGGGGTTCATGAACTTGGATGGGGAAAAATTACATCTTTATTTTTGATATAATTGGTTTCCTTTGTATTTATCTACTTTATTTTATGCACTTAAAATATTATTCTGAGAAGGGTCCATAAGCTGCATCAGGCTGCACAGAAGCACATTATCAAACCTTTAAAAACTCCTGCTCAAAACCAATGCTGCCTGTCTGTAGTAAAAATACCTAGACACAAGTATTGGAGAGAATAACTTTCCTCACAAAACCTGCTCCTAGTGAAGACTTGATTTTTCTAAAACCCAGTTCAAGTATCACTATGAAACCTTCCTGACTAACCCTAACCTCATTACCTTCTTCCTTTTTACTGCTATAGCACTTCAGCTCTGCCACAAAGGCAGCATGGGGAAATAGAAATGGAGTTGGAATCAGAAAAACTGGTCACTTCACATTTCTGAAACTGTATCTTTATATGTAAAAATGAGGCAGTTGGGAGATGCTTTAAATGACATTTGACCTAATTTAGCACTTGGCACATATTACTTTGTAATGCTCTCTTCTTTATGGTTATGTTTCCCAAGCTACAATGTCATTCCCTTAAAGGCAAAAACCACATCCCACACTTCATTGTATCCCCAGTGACTGATATGTGGTTAATACATATTTGATGAAATTGAAAATGGGATTCATCAAGATTGTCCCTCCCATCCTAGGCCCAGGGTCCAGCCTTACCACCAGGGCCCGAATGCGGATGCTGTCCTTTTCACTGCGCTTATAGAGATCCTTAAGGAGGGAAACACCATTGGCAGTAATAAATGAGGCACGTTTGGCTTTTCCAGCTGCATAGATCAATGCCTCCACGGCTACCAGCTGCTCTGCCTCATTTTCAGAAGCACAAAGGGCAATCACACTCTCCATGACACCACTCAGTTCTAGGGCCCTGTTGCCAGCTTCGCAAGGGCCCTGCAGGAGGCAGGAGACTGTTTGAATAGCTCGTAGTTTCCCAGCTAGCCCTCGCCCCTCAAACCAGCTCCTAGGAAAAACAGATTCAATGGTCATGTCTGTACTGTGGCTCCCTTCCTGGTTAATCTTCTTACTCTTTCATTATGAGGATGCCTAGAGAATAGGACACTTGAACAGTAAGAGAAAATGGAGATGGGAAATGACCATATCATTTTGGCACTAATTGCTGTGGCTTAGTCATCTAAGAATCTAAGTCAGTAAGACTATTCATTTCTACACATAAAGCCGAGACATAAAAGATAAACATTAATTCTTGAAGTGTCAGAGAAGATATTTCATTATTATAGGGAACTGACCCTGCTAACATTTTCCAAAGCTGCTCTCCTTGCTGAAAACTCTTTCCCAGGTTTTCAGGGAAAACCTCTGGGGCCTAGGTTTTTGATTTGGGGTTTGTTTTTTTGTTTGTTTGTTTGTTTTGCATGGCTTTGGAAATCACAGTTTGTGGAGATTCTCTTACTTGATGTAACTTTCACAGAGTCGGTGGAAATTTTCCCTCTCTGCATCACACTTCAGATCATCAAAGAGCTTATTAAGGAGAACGGAGGCACTCATTCGGCTATTCTCTGTCACAGCAATGTCCTCTGGAGGTTCCTGAACTGAACCTCCAACTTCTAAAATCTTTTTTAAACCTGAAAAGACATTTTTATTTAGCCACAATTGCTAACCCAATGAGGGTCAAGGGGAACAGACTTCTATGTAAGAAGCTGGAGAGGCAGAGACATCCTTTCAGAAGGAACAAGGCATAGGTCTGGGGGACATACAGATTGGTAGGAATTGGAGGCTGAGAAATTCTGGCAAAGCCAGAAACAGTGAAAAGCCAGTAAAAGTATTTTTTTAACACAAAGTTCCTCAAAAGCCAGTTGTCTCCTACCTTCCTAGTCTTTTTACAATTTACTTCCCTCCACGTAGTCTACAGTTGGACAATGTTATCCTCCTTGAATATAATACTCCATGCCCCATCTCTGCCTTGGCACTGGCTGTTCCCTATGCCTGGAATGCTCTCCTTCCTCACCTCTGCCTCTTAGTTTCTCTTGCTTCCTTCAAGACTCATCTTAAATTCCACCTTCTGCAGGAGGTCTTTCCCAAGGTCCCCCAACTAGATTACTTTCCATCAATTCTGTATATATAACTTCTGTGTATCTAGTTTTTTTTTTTAATGTTGTCCACCCCTTGGGAATTAAGTTCCTTGACAGCAGGTATTGTTTTTTGCTTTTCTTTATATTTCCAACCCTTAGCACAGTACCTGGTACATGATAAATAATCATTGCCTAACTAAAGTAATTTAAATGACTAAATAAAATATTCACAGCAGCACTTAAATAGAAGGACAGATACCACTCAGACCCTTGAAGAATCTTTTCTAAAGCTGAAGCTCTTACCTTGGTCAATAACCCAAAGAGTGAGGCTATTGTTGGGGTCTCGAAGTGACTTTCGGGGTACCACTTTAATTAGGAGAGTTAGGGCATTATCTCGACCCTGGGCTGAAACACCCGCCTCAGTGAGCAACTCCAAAAGGTTACTGATTAATAACTTTAGTTCTCTAGAAGGATCTGTAAAGACAAAAAATGTTCCATGGTGGTCTACCAGCCAATATGTATGTGAGGCTACCCAAACAAACTAGTAGAGGGTTAAAGAGAAGAGGTTAGAAGGCAGAAAAAAGGAACTAATAAGGTAGAACATTTGTTGCTTGGACATCAACTTTGTTAAGGGGCTTTGTCCTTCCAGAGTATCCCTTTTTTTAAAAAAATCCCTTACCTTCTGTCTTAGAATTGATACAAGTATTGGTTCCAAGGCGGAAGAGTGGTAAAGGCTAAGCAATTAGGGTTAAGTGATTTTCCCATGGTCACATTGCTAGAAAGTTCATGAATCCACATTTGAACCCAAGACCTACCATCTCTAGGCCTGGTTCTCTATCCATCAAACCACCTAGTTGCCCCCAGAGTACTCTTATTTTATACTTGGGTTCCCTTTTTGCTTAGGACTCCAAAGCATTGTATTTTAGTTAGGACATTCATCAAGCAAGTTCTTTATATGATCCATAATAGTGAAGTGCTGTGGGAAGGAAGCCCAAATAAAAACTGATTGACTCACCCACAATGATAGCACCTTCTTTCCCTCGGAAACCCTTCTTTACTCCTTCCTTGAGAGCATCAAACATGACCTGCAGTAGGTGGCAGGTAGCAAGGGACACAGACTGGTTCTTGACCCCAAGCATGGCTACTATTCGACGAGTGCCCAGCACACTTAAGGTTGCTACTGTCTATAGTAAAAGAAACAAGCACTTTAGCCTAAGAACTACCCCAATTAACAGTCCTTACCATGAGAGGTTATAACAGTTCAAGAAACTCTGAAAAAGGTCAGGTCAATATGAAAAACAAAGTGGGAGAATTATTCTGAGTGTAATTCTACCAAAAGGATATAAAAGAGTATCCTGTAGCTACAGCTTCTTTAGAAAATATTTCAGGGCAGTTCCATAGTGATTCCTTGCTTCTCTACTCCATGTAGGCATCCTGGGTCCCCAAATATCTGTTTCAGTTTACTTTTCCCAGGGAATGCTATTCAATAACCTGATAAAAACTATTCAGATGAATGTCAAGTCAAAGAATACCTAGCTCACTTCTTACCTCAACCACCAAGATTCCAAAATAACCCTAAAGATATGGATTTAGATCAAGAAAGATCTCCCTAGTTTCAAGAGGTCCACCTTGGTCTGGATGAGTCCCTAAATCAGTTTCCTCTAGGATGATCTATAGAAGTTGAAGTGGGAGCTGGATAAGTTCTTATAACTCCTAGTCTAGAATGGACTTGAAGTTAAAAGATAAGGAAAGAGAACTCAAGCTTGTCCTAATTACTTGTCCTAAGGGAATCATCAGCCTGTCTTCCTTCTCTGTGCCATGTGAACATTCAGGAGAGCTGTTTAAGTGAAGTGGTTAGTGTAATCCTTCAGTTTTCAAGAGATTACTCTCCATACTTACCCGTGACTGGTGCTCAGAGCATATTCCAACCAATGTGCGAAGAGCTGCCAACATCAGGTCTGTCTCTCCTGTTTCTAAGAGACGTTGTAAGAGCTGGACCCCATTACTCTGGAAGATCCTCTCAGCCCCAGCATCTTCTCGTGCTAGTACAACAAGATTCTGAGAAGCCTTCAGAAAAGAAAAAAATGTTCAAAATTTAGCCAAGGGATTTAACCAGCCTATAAATTAACCACAAGTAAGAAGCAATATTGTGTAGTTCAAAGTACTGGACTAGGAGTTGGGAGACCAAGGTTGTAGCCTTTATTGACTCCAAACTCTACAGATCAACCAAGAGGTCATGAACTAAAGGTGTTAACAACAACATGCCTTCCTGGTGGCCTCTCAAAGCTACTTCCTGAGATCTCTAGCCTTTCCAATATAGTTCTTATTCTCTATGTATTTCTTATTTCTATCTATACCTGACAGTTAGTTACCTGTTGTAATTTTTTAGCATCAGGTGAATGTGGGTGAAAGCAAGTAGAGAGAGAAATAATTTTAATTAACTATTTTAGATTCTAAAAGGGACCCCTAGCAGCTGGGTAGTTCAGTGGATTGAGAGCCAGGCCTAGAGATGGGAGGTCCTGGGTTCAAATCTGGCCTCAGACACTTCCCAGCTGTATGACCCTGGGCAAGTCACTTAACCCCCATTGCCTAGCCCTTACCACTCTTCTGCCTTGGAACCAATACACAGTATTGATTCCAAGACAGAAGGTAAGGGTTTAAAAAAAAAATAAAAGGAACCCCCATCTTCTTTTTGAAAGGACCCTCAACCAAGAGTCCAATAATAATCTCTGTGTGATAAACCAGGTCATAAAGACAGCAGTGAACCAATTTACCTAGAACCATATATTAGAGAAAGGCAGACCCCAGTAAGTAAAACTTCTGCTAGAGCTAAGGCTACCAATAATCCAAATGTTTTAAGAAGTAACATCCATAAGTCAACCCCCCCCAAGTGCAAACTCTAGTATGAAAAGAGCACTAGAAATGTTTGACCCCAATACTGACTATACTAGGTCAGTACCTTTTGTTTTTTTTCAGTGCCTTTCTCTTTTGGATCCAGTAATATCTGGAACATCTGATCCACTTTAGCATCTGTTGAGGACATGTACCGAACCTGAGAAGACCAAAAAGGAACATAAGAAATCACTGTTCCAGAGTTTTGGGACAAAGGCAACAGATACTTCCCCTATTCTGTCCCCCAATCTAGAATCCCTTAATCTCTGCCTTTAAGCAACAAATACAGATTGCCTACTTAATTAAGCATCTCCATCCCTAGGGATGACAGCCAAGTTAAACTGGTTCTTTAGACAAAAAAAGTATTTGCCTAACAGACCCTCTCAGATGTTATAGGAGTTCATTTTCCTCATGGGGTCACACATCCTGCTAAAGCAGCCACAACTTGTACTAATACTGAATTAGGGTGTTATTATTAGGAAGATTATCATTTAGTTCTCAGGCAACCACAACTATGTGTGACAAAGTCTAAATAAGAATCGAATCATTATTACCTATGTGTCAAAACAAGTACTATAACCTACAAAGAGAGGAGTATAGGTATTTTGTTAACAAATACCCCCTTAACTTTGATAATTTCTTTTGTCTTGTTTTTTATCACTTCTATGATAGTTCCCTACTCCTATAGCCCTACAGCCTTCCTTCTGCCATGGAAAATGATCTTTGTTCTGGAAATGAAAGAACAAAAAAAAAGTAACAGCCAGTTGATAATCAAGATTAAGGCAGGAAAGAGTAAAAGAGAATACAGTTGCCCTATACAAATTCAAGTCATCTAACCTGGGTGAGCTACCCACTTGGGTAGTGAAAAATGTGATTACTAAGGCATTGTCAGTAATATTTGTCAAGATCATGGAAAATGGGAGAAATATCATAGACTAGAGAAGGAAAGATAAAGGTAATGAGAAGGTTGGCAAACCATAGGCTAGTGAGCTTAATTTCTAATGCTGGAAAAATTTTGGAGCAGATCATTAACAAGCTGGTTAGTGAATGTCTAGCACAGAAAGTAATGATTACAAAGCAACAAGTATAGCTTCATTAAGGACAGGTCATACTGGACCAGCTTTATTTCCTTTTAACAGGGTTACTAAACTGGCAGATCAAAGAAATGCTATGGATATAATTGACCTACATTTTAGGAAGCATATAAGTATCCTTGTACTATTCTTATGGAAAAATGGAGAACTGTGACTTAGATGGTAATACAATTAGACAGACCCAGTAGTGCTAGAAAAGCAGTATAGCAGAGTGGATAAAGAGCTAGTTTCAAAAGCAGCAAGGTCCAAGTTCAAGAACTGCTTCTGACACATACTGTCTGTATGACTCTGAGCAAGTCACAACCTCAGTGCTCTAGGCAACTTTCTAAGATTGTAAGTTGCAGAGATGGTGCTGACCTGCAGTAGTAGAGAGTCCTCTTTGTCAATGAAATCACAGGTACAGTCTCTATCCCTACCCTCTCCAGAACTCAAAAAGTTATCTTAAATGTTTTCATGTCAACTTGACAGGAAGTTTCCAGTGGAGAGTATGACCCTATTCTAGTTAATATTTTTTATCACATCTTAACTGAAGGTATTGATGACATGCTCATTAAATTTACATATGACACAAAGATGACCAAGATATTAATACAATGGATGACAAATTTAGGATCCAAGGATCTAGTAAAAGGCTAAAGCATTGGTGTGATCTAAAAGATAAAATTTAATGAAGATAAATATAAATTCCTATAATTGAGTTAACATCACAAATACAGGATGGGGAGGCATGGTTTGATAGTAGTTGGCATAAAAAATATAGGAAGGTAGAAGCTAGCTGGCTGCTAAGCAGATAAGAGAGCCAGGCCTAGAGGCAGAAGGAGCTGGGTCCAAATCTGGTCTCAGACATTTTCTAGCTATATGACCCTGGGCAAGTCACTTGACCCCATTTGCCTAGCCCTTGTCTATCTGTCTTAAGAGTTGTTACTAGTATAGGAAGTAAGGATTTTAAAAATGTATTTGGCTATACACATATATAGGATCTGATGTAATAGAAACTCAAAAGGAGTCAGCAGTGTGATATGGCTGCCTCAATATTTAATGTGAACTTGGATAACATTAAGTGAGGTATAGTTTCCAAGAATAAGGAAGTGAGTCTCCCTGTATTGTGAATTGGTCAAACCATAATATGTGGAGTATTCTATTCAGCTTTAGGCTCCACAGTTTAAAATAGGTTTTGATAAGCTAGAGAGTATCAGTCCAAATGAAGGCAATAAGGAAGGTAAAAGGTCTTTAGTCTATGTCATATGAAAGAATTGGGGATGTTTAGCTTAAAGAGAAGATTCAGGGGGAACATGGCAGCTGTCTTTGACTTTCTAAAAGGCTGTTGTGTGGAAAAGGGATTGGATTTTTTCTGTCTGACAGCAGAATGAGTAGTAATGGATGAAAGTTGTAAAAAGAAGCAAACTTACACTTCTTGTCAGGAAAAACTTCCTAAAAATCAGACCCATCCAAAGGTGGAATGGCTTGCCTCAAGAGGTGGTGAGATCTTCCTCTTTGAAGGTCTTCAAGCATAAGCTAGATACCTGCTTGTCAAATATGTCATTTCATCTTTTGTTTGTTACAAATAGATGGTATTCTTTTCAGGTGTGGCTGGACTAAATGGATGTTCAGGTTCCTTCCCACTCTAAAATTCTATAATTTTGTCATTCAAATAATCAAAAATTTACCGAATAATTATGGAGTGTCAATTATGTGAAAGACATTGCACTTTGCATTGCAAAAGCTACAAATATGTATAAGAGGCAGTGTTTGCACTCTTGCAGTTTGTGACCTAGGAGAGGATATGAGTATACAAATAACTATGATGCTATAAGTATATTATACAACTTCTTTTCATACTTAAAAATTCAGAACTACCTTGGTGACTCATATTTAGTTTCTGGTTCACTCTGACCCACCCCAGATCTTTTCCTTGTCATGCTTCATTTCTAGTCATTTTTCCATCTCGTATTTATTGACATACCTTCTCTTGAATGTGGCCCCCTAGAGTTCGTAGGGCCTCCTGGAAGACTTTGTTCTTGGGTTCCAGGCTTACACACCTCTGCAGGTCAAGGATGGCCTGATCAAGGCGGCCCAGTTTTTCTAGTGCTTGACTCCGTCGAAAAAGTGCTTTCACATCCCCACCATCCGTTGCAATGGCTGAGCACAAATAGGAGTTGTGTCAGCACCCATGAGGCCACCATCTCCAGAGAAGAGGATCAAGGAAAGATCTCAAGGGCCAGAAGGAGAAGGGGACTGATGCAAGGCTCGGTATTTCAGCATCAGAAAAGGTGAGGTAGCTGCAGAAAAGGAAATGCCCCAGGAAGTGGAAAAGAGAGAAGACAGGTGTGGTCCTAGGAGAGGAGAAAACCTTGTGACCAGTGCCATGTCCCAGCATCAAACACTATGAATTTCTTCCCTAAGAAAATTCCCACAACTTGATAATGAAGACCAATTTCCCCTACCTTTGGATGCATCAGCTTCAGCTTTAGAATAATCTTCCTATAGAAGAGAAAATAACAAGATTACTAATCTCAGTTTCTTATTAGGAAAAAGAGTCAAGGTTTAGGTGTTGAAGACATAGTGGAAGGGGCAGGCAGAGATAACTTTCTGTCTTCTCTTTAACTAAACAACTATCTATGATAGAAATATATTTCTAAGCCTCAGTTTCTGTAAAGTACAAATGGAGAATGGAATTGACCTGGAGATGGGAAATAATATTATTTATTATAATCATCCAGGGAGTTCTCTTGAAGCAATCACTCAAAATCTGAGGGCAAGACCTCCAAAGCCAGAAGTTGGTAGTATAGTGAAAACAGGACTGATTGGCAGCCAAGGGCAGCGGAGTTTTAGTTCCAGTTCTGTCACTCACTAATTAGCTCTGGGATCTTGGGTCAGATTTTTTTTTTTAACTTCTCTTGGCCTTAGTTTCCTCATCTTTAAAGTGAAAGAACTTAACTGCCTGCTCTCCAAGGCCTGTGCTAGTTCATGCCCAAAGGGCTTTAAAAGGCTGTCTGCCTTTTGATTCAGCCATACCACTGCTGGGTTTATACCCCAAAGAGATAATAAGGAAAAAGACTTGTACAAAAATATTTATAACTGCACTCTTTGTGGTGGCAAAAAATTGGAAAATGAGGGGATGCCCTTCAACTGGGGAATGGCTAAACAAATTGTGGTATCTGCTGGTGACTGAATACTATTGTGCTGAAAGGAATAATGAAGTGGAAGAATTCCGTGTGAACTGGAAAGACCTCCAGGAATTGATGCAAAGTCAAGGAGCAGAACCAGGAGAACCTTATACATAGAGACTGATACACTGTGGCACAATCAAATGTAATGGGCTTCTCTACTAGCAGCAATGCAATAATCCAGGACAATTCTGAGGGACTTATGAGAAAGAATGCTATCCACATCCAGAGAAAGAACTGTGGAAGTAGAAACACAGAAGAAAAACAACTGCCTGATCACATGGGCTGATTGGGATATGATTGGGGATGTAGACTCTAAATGATCACCCTAATGCAAATATTAATAATATGGAAATTGGTCTTGATCAGTGACACATGTAAAACCCAGTGGAGTTGCTAGTTGGCTATGGGAGGGAAGTGGAGGGAGGGGAGGAAAAGAACATGAATCTTGTAACCATGGAAAAATATTCTAAATTAATTAAGTAAAAATTTTCAAATAAAAGAAAAAGGATTGTACTAGTTCCATTCACAAATTCATTTTTATTTCCTGGAGATTTAGAAGTGACATTTCCCTCTCTTAACAACTGCCAACCTATCTAAGAATTTAGAGCTGAAAAGGACTTTAAAGTTCATCTAGCCCAACTAAGTCCAAAGGAGTCAAGAAGCTTCTTTCAAGTCTATGCTGCAAGAAGCTTTTCTGGTTCTCCTTAACCTTAGTGCCTTGCCTTTGAGGTTTTTTTCCAGTATAACCTATATGTCTCTTGTTGGTACAGAGTTGTTTGCACATTACTTCCCCTGCTAGAAAGTGAGCTCCTTGTGAGCTGGGGCTGTTTTGTTTTTCTTTGTGGCCCCCGGAGCGCTTACTTAGCACACAGCACCTGGCATACAGTAGAGATCTTGGCTAAACTAAAGTCTGGTCCCCCTCCTCCCGGAGAAGTCCCTAACTGGAGACCCCTACCCAGATCATCCAGAGGTGGAGGGGCTCCGGCCTGGGTCGGTCAGTCACTACTCACCATCTTGAGGTGGCAGGCGGCCCGGTTCCGGTACAGGACGGCCTGCTCCTGGGGGGTGGCTTCGAGGCTGAGGGCCATGGTGTAGGAGGACAGGGCTCCCGAGTAGTCCCCACCCTTGAAGAGTTCATTGCCTTCCTCACGCAGCTGCGCCGGGCTCACCTGGGGAAGAGGCGGCGGCTGGGCAGCCAAGGGCGCGGGCATGGGTGAAGGGCACGGAGAAGAGAGGGAAGGCTGAGTCATGGTCAGGTTGGCAGATTTAGAGGGGGGAAATTTTTCGGGAGAAGTGGAGGTGATCTCTTCACTCACCTCACTGCCTTCCATCTGCCCGGACCTGTCAGGAATCCACGCTTCGCCCCGCCTCTCCTCTCCAGGCACGCAGGGGGCGTGCACACGTCTGTAGGGCGTGCGGAGTGCGCGCACGTATGGCTTGTCGGCCACGCCCTGCTCGTTTTACACAGCGCGCAGGCGTTGGCGGCTGAGCCAGTCAGGATTCCTCGCCCCGCCCCTCCTCCCTCCGCACGCAGTGGGAGGGGTCACGTATAAATTCTCTGGGAATCGCCCCGCCCTGCTCTTCCTCTCTTCCTTCTTTAACCCTGAGACTTGGAGCGTGCACGTTGCCTACGTCGGCCCTACCCGGCTCGTTTTAGCTGGGTGCGAAGGTCCGAGGGGCGGGGGGGAGGGGAGCAGGTTTTCTACTCTTTCACCTTTTCCCTCCCGAAGCCCGTCTCGGTCTTCTGTGCCCACTGGCGCGGCGAGGTGTGTGCATCTGGCGGCTTCGGTCCCGGCAAAAGTGAAGTAGGTCCGTCGCCATGAGTGCCACGAGAAGCAGACTGTACAGGCCCAGCGCCACCAGTGGACCTGGGCCCCTGTAGGAGACGGCAGAGGAAAAGCGGAGTCAAGAGCCCGCACTCTTCCCTGCGCTTAGACTTGTATTCAAAGGCCCACCACAGGTTATCTAGGGCGTTCCTTGCCACCTTGTCTGCCTCTGTAAATTAATCTGGGACAGCGTTATCCCCATTTTGGGGATGAGTGATGGAAATGAAGTGGCCCTCCAAGGGGTATACACCTGGCAGAACTGGGGCTCCAACCCGAGTCTTAATGAGTTAAGAACAGTACATTTTGTTTCCTCATCCTTAAAATGAGAGGATCAGGACTAAACAGTATCTTAAGATGTCTGAAGCCTGTGAGATTCCAAGGAGGGCTTGACTGACTCATTCCTGCCTTGAGGAATGTTTCTCTTCTCCAATTCCTATTACTAACATTGTTGGCACGATTTTCATTGCCATTTTAGGCTGGGCTTTTCTCCTCTGAAACTCAGAGTTGCTGAAAAAACACACATATGGTCCTAGGTTTGAAATCTCAGACCTGACCTATTAATATTAATAAATACTGCACCCATCCCTCTTCCCCCTTGTTCCCCCCCCCCCCAAATGTAGCCCAGGAATAGAGAGGGTAGTTTAAATGGCTTGACCCAAATAAACTTCACTTTAAGAAAAATGGTGGTGGGGCTTAGCATAGTCAATGAAATATGACATTAGGTGCAAAGGTTCTAGAACTAATAAAACATGAATGGAACCATGGGACAATGGGCTGGAAAGTCAGTAAATAAGGGTATGGGACCCAGCTCTGTCTCTATTTTTGTGATGGTGGGCAAGTCCAGTTTTGGAAGTAAATCCTCACTTCCTCCACCAATAACTGAGGTTTCTTGGCTGCCCACTAGGCTTAGTTTGAATGGGAGTTAATCCTATTCCTTTCAGTGAGATGGAGGACCAGTAAGCCTTACCCTTTTCTCATCCTGATGCATTCTAAAGACCTTTATGCCCTCCAGACCCATCACATGATATGTGGCCTATTGATTTTCCCATCTACTCTGTGCTGAATCCTGACTTCCAGTCTTTCCTGTTTATTCTACTGTTCAACTTGGTTTTGTGTTGTCTCCTACAATGAGTAGGAGCTCCTTGAGAGCAAAGATTGTCTTTTTTTTTTCTTGTTATATCCCCTGCATTTGGCACAATGAGTGATATAAATAATAAACACTTTTAATAAATGCTTTTTCATTCATTCTGTTCTGTGTACCTCCTAAAGGGCAGAAAATAACAATAATATGTATAAACTGCTGAGAGACATACTTAGATTCTAAGGAAAGGCAACTTTCTTAACATTTAGTTATCCAAAAGTGCAATGGACATCCTTAGAAGTTTGTGTGCCTACTTCACTATAGGTTTTCTTTCTTTACCTTCTTTCTTTCTTTACCTTCTTTCTTAGAATCTATACTAAGTCTATTGGTTCAAAGGCAAAAGAACAGAACAGTAAGGGCTAGGCAATGGTAATTAAATGACTTGCCCAGAGTCATACAGCTAGGAAGTGTCAGATCAGATTTGCACCTAGGACCTCCCATCTCTTGGCCTAACTCAAATCTTTAAGCCACCTACCTGCTTCTACTATAGGTTTTCAAAGACTAGATCACTACTTGTGGTAATGTAGAGATGTGTTTGTTCAGATAGAGGTTGCACTAGATAGCCTTTGAGTTCTTTCCAACTGGTGTAGAAGATGGACCCCAAACTTAGGAAGAAAGTTCCTAAGAAAGCCAATTCAGTGCTAGGGCTGTGTGACTACACATAATGCCCCAAGCAAGCTGGCTCCCTGGTCTTACTCTAGGTGGCTCACCTTAGGATGGGTGGAGGTGGCAGGGCTGACAAGTTGACTTGATTCAGTTCTTCAAACTCTGTCTGGGTACAACAGGAACTTCCTGCATCTTGGAAGTGGCAGCAGTAGCCTTCTTCTGGGGCATCAGAGAGTCGAGGACAGAAGAAACCTGGATAATAATGTCCACTCTCATCCCGGAAAGCCTGGCACAGGTGTGGATAATGGATCAGAACTGTGGAGAGTGGGAGAAGTGTTGGATAGTTTCAACATATATTCAAGGAAGTGGGCAGTGTTGATGTCACCTCCCCCAATAAGTATACTCTCAGAAGGAAAGGAAACAAAGGTGCCCTGCTTTTGTTTAAAACCGTAAGGTAGTGATGGTTAATAAAGGGGAAAGATGTCAAGAAGAAAACTATACCTGAGGAAGAGGTCTGGTAGGACAGACCCACCCAGAAGCTGTATAGCAGCAGCCCAATGGACAGAAATGAAGAAGTCAGCCTCATGTCTCAGCTGTTATGCATGCAGTTTTATATTAATTCAAGTACTAAATATGCCATTGTTCTTTGTTGATCCTTTAGCCAATCTCATAAGCAGGAAGTCTAAAAACAAAAAAAGACCTAAAGCACTATAGATTCTTAGATCTCACCCCTAAGGATAGAGGACTGAGTTTTCCTCATTACTGCCTAATAACTTGCTGTTGAAAGATTTTGTGACAGTGGTTCAAACTGCCAAGTTTTCTAGGTTAAAAGGACTAATATTTGTGAAAGAGAAAGTAGAACAAAATGGAAGGTGAGCAATGGGTGGCTGGCTGATATTTAATATAGACTATCTTATCCTATTCTTATCTACTCCAGTGCTTCATCATACTTTAGAAGTGACCCTTGATTATTGGAAGGCTATGCCAAAAGAGTACAAATTCTGGCAGTTCCCACCATACTGGAAAGTCTAAATAGGGAGGGGCTCAGTAACAGACTTGTCTACTGGAGGAACAGAATATCTAAATTCAAAGAGACTCATTACTAATGACTTGGTTAGCAGGTTCTGAATTTTCATAGGAGCCCCTAAGAATCTTTTAAAAATAGATGTTTTAATTTGCTTTGGTGGATAGAGTATCTCTTCCAGTGAAATCACAGATCCTGATATTTGTTTTGCTGGACTATGCATATTTGTTACAAGGGTTTGTTTGTTTATTTTTAAATTGGGAGTAAGGAAAGGTGGGAGAGAGAAAAAAAAACAAATTCTTGTAAATTAAAAAAAGTTTAAAAAGTATGTATGTGCATATATATATATCACATATGGGTATATTACCTCCATGCCTTTCCCTATAACGCCTTGGCCCTTTGACTAAAGGAAGAATCCCAGGGAGCTCTGACCATTACACTAAAATTCCCAGATATCTTATAGGCTCAGAGGAGCATCATATTGCAGCACTGAGCATTTTACCTAAGTTGCAGCAAAGGGCTTTAGAATTGTTGATTTCCTAGACTTTAGTGCTTGTCATTCAGTCATTCAGAATTTTTATTCAGTCATTTTCAACTCTTTGTGACTCCATTTGGGATTTTCCTGGCAAGATACTAGAGTAGTTTTTTTGTTTGTTTGTTTTTTAAAATTTCCTTCTCCAGCTTATTTTACAGATGAGCAAAGTGAGGCAAATAGGGTTAAGGGACTTGCCCAGGGTCTTACTGCTAATGAGGTCAAATTTGAACTCAGGTCTTTCTGACTCCAGGCCCAGTGCTCTATCTACTTATACCACCTAACCATCCTAGAACTAAAAATATTGCAAGTTAAATATTCTTTCATTATCTCCTCCATAAAACTATAGAAACCTCACCTTCTATAATCCAGAAACTGCTGGGTTATGTAGTTTACCACAAATTCAAACCCAACTAGGATGAAAGTTGATCAGAGGTCTCTAGTTTTCTCTTACCTCTGAGTCACAGGCTTGAGGTCCGGGCTAAAGGCTGATGTATTTTGAAGACTTAAGGACAGCCACTAGCGTCTTATTCCAGTACACACTACCGCCTGACACGGGCTCTCAGTGTATCTATCGGCAGACAGCTCTGATTAGACCCAAGGGCATAGGATAGGTGTGCTGGGTTTGGGTAGATAGCCCATGTGACAGAAGAAAGCAAGTAGGAGTTTAAATCAACATCCCTGAAGTCTGATCCAAGCAACAGACGAGAGAAGAAAAAGAAGTTTCTGCAGAAATAGCACTGTCCCCTCCCCCCCCCCCCATAAAATAAAAGATAGTCATCAGGATATCCTGTATTAGTCCAATTTGGAAAAAAATCCATTACCGATGGATAGACCCTCAGCAACTTTAGTATTAATGAGTTCTTTTGGGTCTAAGAGAGAGGATTTGGTCTCCATAGCAACCAGATTTTAGCCTGTTGGGAGAAGTGTTTAAAAGCACCTCAGGGGGGTTTTGGAACTTGGTAGACTGAGAATCTCTTTCCTTGGGGAAAGGAAGTACCCCCAGTCAAATCCTCATGAGATAACAAGAAAGCTATGTATGACCTAGTACAGCATTTGGTACATCTGGGACTTGGAAAACACCCATCCAGCTGAGTCTGTCCTTTCCTAGGAGAGGGATAATTGCTTTCCATTGGCCCCATCCTACGTTGCTTCCAAGGTAAATGAGAAGTTTTAAACTTCAACCTTCTGCCTACCTTCCCATCTCAGACCTGCGTTGAGTCTGGAATAATATCAAAGTCAGATGTTTAGTCTACAAATAATTAAGGACTATAGTAATCATTGTTACTGTCTAATAGCTACATAAAAATACTACAAAACAATACTTGTTTTTTCTTGTTACAAATGTGCATTTAGAGATGGACAAAGCAATTCTTGATTTATACTTGATTCTCTGCCTCTATTCTAGGAAAAGTAATCTATCTTATAGTAGTAATACTAGAATGGGAGTTTATTATATGAGTTTATTTTTCTTGTTATTTTTTCATGCTAAACTTAAAAAATAGCAAATAAAACAATCACTTCTATATAGATGGTAGAACCCAGGGCTGGACAAAAAACTACAAATATTAAATATAACTTCTCTTTTTAGATATATATAATAAACTAGACACATTATTTTTTAAAAAGTATTTTTCCTTAAAACCAAGCAAGATATAGAAAGAATCACAAAATGTAAAATAAATAATTTTGACTACATCAAACTAAAAAGCTTTTGTACAAACAAAACCAATATAACTAAAATCAGAAGGGAAACAACAAATTGGGAAAAAATCTTCATAGAAACCTCTGACAAAGGTTTAATTACTCATATTTATAATGAGCTAAATCAATTGTACAAAAAATCAAGCCATTCTCCAATTGATAAATGGGCAAGGGAAATGGATAGGCAGTTCTCAGATAAAGAAATCAAAACTATTAACAAGCACATGAAGAAGTGTTCTACATCTCTTATAATCAGAGAGATGCAAATCAAAACAACTCTGAGGTATCACCTCACACCTAGCAGATTGGCTAACATAACAGCAAAGGAAAGTAATGAATGCTGGAGGGGATGTGGCAAAGTAGGGACATTA
Organism: Monodelphis domestica; assembly: GCF_027887165.1. Classification (NCBI taxonomy): domain Eukaryota; kingdom Metazoa; phylum Chordata; class Mammalia; order Didelphimorphia; family Didelphidae; genus Monodelphis; species Monodelphis domestica. The sequence continues at coordinate 126,058,401 of NC_077227.1, read as the reverse complement.
ATTCATTGCTGGTGGAGCTGTGAACTGATCCAACCATTCTGGAGGGCAATTTGGAACTATGCCCAAAGGGCGACAAAAGAATATCTACCCTTTGACCCAGCCATAGCACTGCTGGGTCTGTACCCCAAAGAGATAATGGACACAAAGACTTGTACAAAAATATTCATAGCTGCCCTCTTTGTGGTGGCCCAAAACTGGAAAACGAGGGGATGCCCATCAATTGGGGAATGGCTGAACAAATTGTGGTATATGTTGGTGATGGAATACTATTGTGCAAAAAGGAATAATAAAGTGGAGAAGTTCCATGGAGACTGGAACAACCTCCAGGAAGTGATGCAGAGCGAGAGGAGCAGAACCAGGAGAACATTGTACACAGAGACTAATACACTGTGGTATAATCGAACGTAATGGACTTCTCCATTAGGGGCGGTGTAATGTCCCTGAACAACTTTCAGGGATCCAGGAGAAAAAAAAACACCATTCATAAGCAAAGGATAAACTATGGGAGTGGAAACACCGAGGAAAAGCAACTGCCTGAATACAGAGGTTGAGGGGACATGACAGAGGACAGACTCTAAATGAACACTCTAATGCAAATACTATCAACAAAGCAATGGGTTCAAATCAAGAAAACATCTAATGCCCAGTGGACTTACGCGTCGGCTATGGGGGGTGGGGGGGAGGAAAAGAAAATGATCTATGTCTATAACGAATAATGCTTGGAAATGATCAAATAAAATATATTTTAAAAAAAAATAAAAAAAATAAAAAAAAATAAAAAAAATAAAAATTAAAAAAAAAGTATTTTTCCCTATTACATGTGAAAACAAATTTTAAGTAATTAAAAAAGTTTTGAATTCCAAATTCTTCCCTTTCTGACCCTCTTTCTCTCCTTTCCCTCCTAGCCATTCTCTTCCTTCCCTGCAGAGATAAGCAGTCCAATATAGGTTTTATATGTGTATTCAAAACATGTTACTTTTCAAGATGTCCTATTTGTGATTCATCTAGCCTTTTTTCTCTTTTTAAAAACATAATTCAATGAGTTCCTTCCTTCTTTCCACCTCTGGCTAACCTCTCACTTCTCTCACTTTCCCCTCCTCTTCCAAACTGAGAAAAAAGAAAAGAAATATTTCTAATAATATTCATAATAAAAAACATTTCCACATTTTATCTGAAAATGTCTCATTCTGCAACTTGACTCTATCATATCTGTCAGAAAACAGATAGCATGCTTAAGCTTTTGTCCTGTAGAAAATTATGTTTGGTCTTTGCAATGATTACTCAATAAGTCTTTCAAAGCTGTTTGTTTTAACACTGTTATTGTGTAAAGAACCCAAGCAAGGCTGGGGCATTTTGAATGAAATTGTTCTAATTGGATAAGAGAATACTGATGCTGGGGAACAGACATGTATGGGGGTAAGAGGCAGAGTTGGTCTTGGAGCTTCTGGAGAGGAAAGACATTTTTAAAAAAGGATAAACAGTTTGGCAAGCAATTTATTTTTCAATTCTATGTAGAAACAATTTTTAAAAATTATTATCTGACACTTGTGATCAGATTCTCTTTTCTCCCTTCCTTCCCCTCCCTCATTCCCCAGGTGGTAAATATTCTGATATAGGTTATACCAGTACTGTCATGAAATACATATTTCCATGTTCTTCATTTGGCAGATTTTTTTGAGATTGATGAGAAAGACAGAGAAAGAAATTTTGGAAGATGCAGATTGGGGGAAGATACTTCTTAACAAATTTTTTTTTTTGCCTCCTCCTGGAGAACTGGAGAGAATTTTTGGTTGGGTAAGATCCAACTTCTTTATTGGTTTAAGGTAATATATCTCATTCCCAGTAGGAGATCTCATTCCCAGTAGGAGGGCTCATTCACTCTTGTGTATTTTCTGATATATTCTAATTTGCATAATATCTCTAATTTGTGCTTACTATTTGATTTGATAGGTTTACTTGTTATTTGCCATTTGAAATTTGTTATTAAAACAAAATTTCCCCCCATAGTTATATGATTCTTGTTGTCTCCCTCCCCTCTTCCCTCTTGGAGTTGATAAGCAATTTCACTGGGTTATACATATATTATCACTCAAATCCTATTTCCATATCATTCATTTTTGTAAGAGAGTAATCTTTTAAAACCAAAAATCCAAATCATATACCTATATAAATCATATATTTTTCTTCTGGATTTCTACTTCCATAGTTCTTTCTCTAGATGTAGATAGCATTTTTTCTCATAAGTCCCTCAGAGTTGTCCTTGTTATTTGCCATTAAAAAAAATCTTTTGTGTAACATGCATTTTGTGGGAAAGGGCCAAGCCAGCAAGTAAAGCTTGGAATAATCCTCCTCCTTTAAGAAATAACAACTAGAGAAATAGCCTTTTGTTTTGAACCTAAACATCTGGCCCTTAGACCAGCAATTTTAGAGAGACATATATAATTCTAAGCTGATACTCATTTCAGGGACTGGAGAGTGCTTAGTCTCATTATTTGTCTACTATTCTCAAGGAAGAAATTGCAGTCTCCCTTGGAGAGGACTCATGGGTGAAGCATGTTACTCACTTCCTGATATAGAGGTGATACACTCGGTGTACAAATAGATTTTTTTTTGGACGTGACCATTGTGGAGTCCTTTTGTTTGATCATACTTATGAGGGTTTTTTCCTTTTAATTGAGAGAGGAGTATAAGGAAGGAGAGTATCGTTTGACAATAGTGATGCCCACCCCCCTCCCCAAACCAAACCCCATCAAAATGCAATTTAAATATGTTTTAAATGAATAGAAATAAATTCAGAAGGAAGCACAAACATAAAGGACAGTTTTGAAAATGTGTGAAATTATATATTTAATTCCCACCCACCCCCAGTATTCATGGAGAATCAGATTTTATATACAATCCTCTTTTGTTGGAATTGCTGCTTTTTGATGATTTAGTTCAGAAGAAAAAAATGAAGAAAAAAACATTGGTTGTTATAATTAAATGAAGTTAGAATATAATGGCAAAATACCATTTGGAGCAAAAAAAAGAGAGTAGATTTTAATAGGTTAATATTTACATTTATATTTTTGTGTTATGATTATAGAAATAATAATAATATTGATAATATATTATAATGATAATAATAATGATAACCCTGAGGCTAATTAGGTTCTGGTGGTACCACTGATTAGGATAGTTTAAAGGTGAAGCAACTGCTTGTAAGGGTCAAAGAAATAGAGCAGCCTCTGGTTGCAGACCCCCCTCACCCCCTACTGAAAATCATTGTTATGATCAACTTGACCCAGAGGATAGGAAAGCAAGTAGCACCTTGTTATGGTGACTTCCTTGACACCACAGGAAGCAAGATAAAGTGGCAGTGGAAATACAATAACCCACTTAATATAATGATTCCTTGCAGTTGGTATTGACCATCAAAATGGGAAAACTAGAAGATATGAAATGAACAAAGACATGAATGCTTTCATTAAGCATTAATCAGTACTATATAATAAAAGTGGATATATTTTAGCAGTTTTTGGGCTAAAAATTCCTACTGTTTTCTGACATTGGTATTTTTAGTTATAAGTCACATCATATGACTGACCAGTCAGGGAAATAGTAAGAAATAACTTTATCCCTGACTCTAGGTTAAATAAAATCAAGAATTTCCCAAAACTGAAGAGGAAGAAGTTGAAGACTATGAAGACACTGAAAATCTTCATTTAATGCTAAAATGAAATGGTTGAGAAAAACAATATTGGTATCTCAGATAGTTTTGAAAGGAGATCAGCTGACCTGAATATAAAGAAGGAAACTATAAGCAAATTAGGTGAACACAGAACACTTGTCAGATCTTTGGGAAAGGAAAGACTTTAAAACCAAGCAAGAGCTAGAAAAAAATCACAACATGTAAAATCAATAATTTTGATTACATCAAACTAAAAAGGTTTTGTACAAACAAAACTAATGCATCCCAAATTAGAAGGGAAGCAACAAATTGGGAAGCAATCTTCATTACGAAAACCTCTGACAAAGGTCAGAGCAAAAGTTGGCAAAGTTGGGACATTAATGCATTGCTGGTGGAGTTGTGAATTGATCCAACCATTCTGAAAGGCAATTTGGAACTATGCCCAGAGGGTGATAAAAGACTGTCTGCACTATGATCCAGCCATAGCACTGCTGGGTTTGTACCCCAAAGAGATAATAAGGAAAAAGAGTTGTACAAGAATATTCATAGCTGTGTTCTTTGTGGTGGCAAAAAATTGGAAAATGAGGGGATGCCCTTCAATTGGGGAATGGCTGAACCAATTGTGGTATATGTTGGTGATGGAATACTATTGTGCTCAAAGGAATAATAAAGTGGAGGAATTCCATGGAGACAGGAATAACCTCCAGGAAGTGATGCAGAGTGAGAGGAGCAGAATCAGGAAAACATTGTACACAGAGACTGATACACTGTGGTACAATCAAATGTAAAGGACTTCTCCATTAGTGGCAATGCAGTGACACTGAACAACTTGGAGGGATCTAGGGAAAAACCACTATCCACATTCAGAGGAAACACTGGGAGTAAAAACACTGAAGAAAAATAACTGCTTGAACACATGGATCAAAGGGATATGGTTGGGGATGTAGACTCTAAATGAACATCCTAGTGCAAACAACAACATGGAAATAGGTTCTGATCAAGGACACAAGTAATACCCAATGAAATTGCCCCAAGGGTGGGTGGAGGGGAGGGATGGAAATAATGTGATTATTGTAACCAAGGAATAATGTTCTAAATTGACTAAATAAACTAATTCAAATGGGAAAAAAAAAAAGAAAGGAGATCAACTCCTTCGGACAGTCCTCTAAAGATGTCATAGCATCATAGATTTGGAGCTGGAAGCGGACTTGGAAGTCATCTAAGTCCAAATTCCTAATTTCACAGATGAGGAAACCGAGACAGAGAAATTAAGGAAAGAATAAACAATATTAGGTAAACATGAATGTTGACTTCATTTCCACAAATTCAACAGCCATTGATTAAGCAGCTACTGCATGCAGAGGGAGCTGTACTGAGGAGTAAGATACAGGTATAAATAAGACAAAGGTCCTTTCCCTTACAGGTTTTACAATAAAGTACAAGAAATGCTATATGTAAGCGCAATACATGTATATACACTATAATGTAAAAGCACTTTAGTGGCGCAGAACAAAGTGTTATTTGAAGTGTGGGAGAGAGGGGAATGATAATCACCCACATGGACTGAGGAAAAAGTTTCATAAGAGGTAGATGAGTTGGGTAGGAATTCCAAAATTGAAGGGAAGGCAGTTTGAGCAAAGGCACTGACTTGTGGAAATGCTGGATGTATGTAGGAAATGAATTCATCCAGTTTGGCTCCAGTATAAGGAGTACAGTGGAGTATAGTATAACATTTTGTGGGAAAGGTAGAGTGGAGGGCCTTGAATCTAGGCAAAAGATTCAGAATTTTATTTGGCTGACACTAGGGAGACAGAAGTTTTTAGAGCAGAAGAGTGACATGTTCAGATATGTGCAGAGAGGATTGCTTTAACAGTAGTGTGAAGGCTGGTTGGAGGAGGAATAGAATACATTTGGAGAGACTTGGTGAATACAAATGTGGAGGCGTGGCGTTGGCCGCGGGGACGCAGATCTTCCCTTTTCTAAAGGGTTATTAACTGCAGGATATTTTTTCTTTTTTCGAGGTGTTAAAAAGGCCTGAACACTGCCGGGGTTAGCCACCTGGAAAGGGGCAGGAGTAAACCCTCATGCACGGTTTCTGATGAGATTTCGTTCCTAATGTCCGTGGCACCTAGTTCCCATGACATCGCCCCGCCACTCCACCTTGGCAACTTTCATTCTTCCGTCTGGCCGCAACCGCCTCAACTCAGCCGAAGCACTCATCCCAGGAACCTTTCTCTAGCTCAAGAACCGAGGACGCAGCGCCTCCCGCGCAAGGGGCGGAGCATCACCAGAGCTGACCAATTGCAGCGCGGATCCTCCCAGCGGTTCTGATTGAAATTTACGCCCGAGGAGACTTTTTGCCGGGAGTTAGGGCTGGTGATGGTTGAGGTTGCTGCTACTGGCCGGAATCAGACTGGGCTGCAACCACAGGCTAGACGGGGACGGAGCCTCAGCTGGGAAAGGGAGCATCTCCAAACTGCAACCTTGAGGTGCGGGTTGCGGAGGGGAGTAAGGGTCAGAGCTTTCTGGGCGCTGGGCTGGGGTGAGGTTGGGGGGCAGGGGCCAGCTTCCTCTGCAGGGTGGGTTGTGCGCCTCTTCCCCTTGCAGTTGCACCTGCGGCATTCTGACCTCGACTACACCCCTTCCCCCGCCGTAACTGAAGTTAATTTTAAGCTAGTGTTTGGCGGACCTTTATTAAACCATCGTCCTCTGCAGAACACTGTGATAGATTCCCAGGTAAATGCAAACTCTAGAGGCCGAGTGGAAAGAATGGTTCACTTTGAACCTGGAATGACGGGCTTCGAATGCCGCGTTTGGTTATCTGAGTCACTTAACTTTTCTGAGGTTCAGTTTCCTTATCTATAAAATGGGGACAATATGTGTTACCTAATACGGAGTCGTGAGGCTCAAGGGAGAGAGATAATGCATGTAAAGCGTTTTGCGCTTTTAAAAATGTTGATCCCATCGCTCCCGAGCTGAGATTGGTGCTTGGGCGGCAGACTGAGGTTTTGAATCTTCGACAAATGCATGAAGAAACATTTATTAACCGCTTAACGCTTCCCGTGCTTAGCACTGGGGATACAAATGCAAGATACAGCCTTTGCCTTCAAGGAGCTTACATTCAAGTAAGGAGGGAGGACGTCTCTTACCGAAGGGAGAAATCTGCGGGAAATCTGGAGGACCAAAAGTGGCAGCCTAGAGCAAGTATTTGACAGACCTTTCCTAGCATGGGAAATTAATTGAATTATTCTTCTTTGAGCCCGAGGCGGAAAGCAGGGATTTGGTTATGGAGTGGTGGGTTAATTTGTTTTTTTTTTTTTCCCAGAGAAAGAGGGTGAAAGCTTAGGGTGGCGTGGTAGGAAGATAGCTGGGGAATAACGTGTGTATTGGGGAGTAGGGGTGGTATGGTGCTATATGCCTACATCAGATTAGAAATGGTGAAGATTCACCAATCAAAAGCCAAGATCCTCATGCTGGAGATGGAGGCTGAAGTGCAGGTGGTTGGTGGGTTGGTAGTGGAGGAATCTAAGTAGTGTAACATTCATCTAACGTTTCTTTAAGTGCCTATTATACCTTAGCTTTGAAGAATAAAAGACAGGTGGAATAGGCTCAGCCCACAAAAGGTTTATGTTCTGCTGGGTCTCTGCAATGCTTATAAATTGCTGTGGTGTGGGACACAATCTGTACTTGGAGTTGAGGGAGACTTGAGTTCCAGTGATTAGCTCTGTGCTAGGCACACGGGGGTGCTTAATGAACGTTTATTGAGTGATTGAAAATCCTACCCAATTGCCTAACGGACTAATCAAGTAGTCACCTGCTCTGAGCCTCAGTTTAGTTCAAAGGATCATAAATTTATACCTGAAAGGAGCCTCCTTCTTTCAAATGAAGCTAACACTTACTTACCGCAGGCATTCCATCAGATCCAATGAAGTAGTGTTTGTAGAGCAAAAGCTAGAAAGTTGGTTGATTTTTCTCTTTAGTGACCCAATTGTAGAAGCCACTCAAGATGGGGCAGGCAGCCACAGACCTTTAGCACAAGGAAAGTTCAGCAAAATTGGAGTAGACAGCTCAAGAACATATTTTAACATCAGATATTTTTCTGTTCCTCCTGACCAAGATAGGTATGGGAGACACCCAGTGCAGATGCTCTGAAAAGCTTAGAAAGAATTAGGCTTGTTTGCATTTTTAGCTTATTTGTTGACCTCACATTGTTCCTAAAGTTTTGGAGAACAGTGATTGGCTTGAGGAAAATTGTTACTATTTATCTAGCTAAAAAGAGGGGAGCCTGTAATTTAAGCTATTACTTTGAGCATTTAAAAAAACAGTGTGCTTAAAGGTGTTACCTCCCCACCCCCTCAAAGGGGACATTTAAAAATACAATGAAATTGGAAAGAAGAGCTGGAAGCTACCATAGTTGTTTTTGTTGTAAGAGAAGGCAATATTAAATACCAGCTCCTTAATGCAAAATTCTCAGAGATTTCTTTATCTAGAAATGAAGTCACATAGAGACCTGAACTATGCACAGTATAGCTTAGGTCTAGAAGGAGGGCTTTTAACCTCCTCTGGGAAGTTGTTTAAATTTTCTTTTGGTAATTATTTCAATATAGTTCATTTCCATTGTAATTTTATGTATTGTTTTATATATTGCAAAACATTATTCAGAGAAGGAGCCCATTGGTTTGACCACACTGCCAAAGCAATCCAATTCATAAAAATGGTTAGGAAGCCCCTGGTCTACAGAGTGAGTCCTTCCCAAAACCTCTGAACAGCCAAGAAATGGAATCCCATGCAATTAAGTTCCCTTTACTTATAGACTAGCCCCTCATTTCATCATTTGGAATGACTTTTTTAAAAAACCTATACCTTCTGCCTTAGAATCAAAGGCAGAACAGCATAATGGCTAGGCAGTTGGGTTTAAATGATTTGCCCAGGATCACACAGTGAGGAAGTATCTGAAGGCAGATTTGAACCCAGCCCCTCCTTTCACTAGGCTCTAATCTCTATCCATTGAGCCACCTAGCTGTTCCAATATTTATCATTTCTCACAGCACTGTAATAATCATTGAATTCATGTATCACAATTTGATCAGCTGTCCCACTTAGAATGACTTAGAATTTATGTTTAAAAATTTTTTTTAACAAGCCATGTTTTCAAATCATTAGGTTTCTCTGCTCAAGTAATGAAGTAGCCAATTTGATAAGGTGGATAGAGTTTGGCTCTTCAGTACTGCTAATAGCTGTTAATATAACATCTAGGGGAGAGGTAGAAAGGAAGCAAACCAAACTTCAGGAGCTTTGCAGGATGTGGATATGGGTATGGAATGTATTGAGCACTAGCCCCAGATCAAGGATTCTTCACTTTTTGTTTGTCATGGACCCCACTGGCGGTCTGTTGAAGCCTATAGACAGACATCTTCTTAGAATCATGTTTTTTAAATAATTGAGGGAAATGGTAAATTTCAATTAGAGGTTAGTGGAAATAGAGATTTTTTTTCCTCATTGAACTTCACAAATCCTGACTTTGGGGATCTCCAGGTTAGAACTTCTTGCCTTGTTCCTACTCAGGCAGGAATTTGTTTTTCTTAACCATGCTTATTTGTTACAAGTTTTTTGTTTTAGTTTAAATAAGAGCTGAGCATGTGACAGAGAATTTTTGTTCATTGAAAAGAATTAAAAATAAAAAAAAAACCTGTATTGGATGCTTTAATTTAGGGTCGACACTGAAAATGACATCTGCTTTATTATCTTCTCCTTCCTTTGCCTCGTTAGGGTGCAGTTACTTTTCAGAGTTAGATAATTTAGCCAAGGCTGGGGAAAGTTAGTATTTTATCCCTAAACAGTTATGTGATTCTGACTCTTAATGCTGAATAGAGCTAGAAATGTGACTTGCATATATTTTCCTAAAAAAATTGAACAAAAAGCCTTTACTTTCTGGAATAAATATGTGTTGAATTGAGTAGAATCCAGGAGGAGGGTCCAGTTCTATTAGGAATATTTCTCCAACTCTGCTCCCTCTGCCTCAAGAAGGTTTTGGATTCTAGTAGTTTGATTCACCATAGTTGCATTAATTCTCTTACCGCTCATTTCCTGCTGCTGGCTTTGGAGAATGGTTGGCTCAACTTCTATGAGTAGTCTATGGACTTTCTCAGGGGTGTGGCTATGGAATGGTCAACCCAAACGGTTGGGAAATGAGGTCATTTGAATTCTAGACAGGAATACTAGCGCCCTTGTTGGGAGTTTGGTAACAGAAGATGAATGCAAAAGCAAGGCTTTTGTTGTTTGGCCTTAGCTGTAGGAATAGGGTCACAAGGACTAAAACTCTGATCAGCCAAGACTACTGATGAGAACCGAAGACTAATGAAAAAGAGATTTTTTTAAAGCTATATGGAGGAAAAGAGACCAATCTGATATGGGACAGTCCAGTTGCTTCGGAAGGATAGGAGGATTGAAAACTGGTGCCAAGCTTCTCAACTCTTGTCTTGTTTCTACTTTCTCTGATGAGAATGGGAAAGGATAGAATGAAAATGACTAATAGGGATTTAATACTCAAAATAAGGAGGTTGTAAAGGAGCACCTGGTTGTGGACACTCAGTGTCCACAGATGAATTCTCCAATGGAGTACTGAAATAACTGGTGCATGTTATTGCTGAGCTACTCGGTGATTTTTTGAAAGGTCGTAGAGAACTGGAGAGCTACTGTAGGATTGGGAAGTCCAATTGTTGTCCTGATTTTCCAAAAAGGGGAGGAATGGAGTCTGTATGCTATAGGTCAAAGAGCTTGATTTTGTTTCTTAGCAAAATTCTAGAACATATTAAAGAGATGGTTAGTTAACAACTGGAAGAGGAAGCAATGGTCACAGATAATCAGTTTGGTTTTATTAAGAATAGCTCATGCCTTCCAGCTGTGTGACCCTGGGCAAGTCACTTAACCCCCTTTGCCTAGCCCTTACCACTCTTCTGCCCTGGAGCCAATACACAGTATTGATTCCACAAAGGAAGGTAAAGGTTTAAAAAAAAAAAAGCTCATGCCAGATTCTCATACTATATTACTAAGCTAATGTCCAAATAGGTATCCAACTTAGTTATAAAAGGTGACATAAACAAATTAGAGGTACAGAAGAGATCATGCCAGATAAATATCACCTCCTTTTTTTTGGGACAAGTTTACTTGACAAGTGGATGTGAGGAATATTGTAAATTTAATTCTAATGCTACTTAGAGAAGCTAGAGGATAGAGATGAGGAGGTACAGAATTCTAGGCATGGGATTCACCCAAGGAAAAAGTATAATCAGAAGATGAAGTGTCTTGCCTATCAAGGAGACTGGCATTACTGGATGGTGGAGTACACAGAAGAGAGGAGAATAAGAGTAGAAGGTATTAAGGGGTCAGACTATTATTGTTCAGTTGTGTCTGACTCTTCATGACTTCATTTGGGGTTTTCTTGGTGAAGATAATGAAATGGTTTTGCATTTTCTTCTCCAGCTCATTTTAGAGATGAAACTGAGGCAAATAGGATTAAGAGCTTTGCCTTTAAGAGCCCAAAGTTTCTTTTTTTAATTTAAAACATTATCTACATTCAGAGGAAAATTTGATTTTTTTCTAAAGTGGAGGATTTTATATTTGATTCTAGCTATTTGATTCCAGAGGGAGCCACTGAAATTGATTGAATAGAGGATGACAGTTTTAGATGTGGGTGTAAGGAAGACAACTAGTAAGTGGAGGATAGACTAGATTGGGGAGTCTTTAAGATAGGGAGTCCAATCAGAAGATTATTGCAATAGTTCAGATATGAAATGATAATGGCCTGCACCAGTGTGGTGGCAGTGTCAGAAGAGAAAAGGGGGCCTTAGTTTTTTAGGAGGGGAGGAATATAACTTGCTACTTTCTCATGGAATTCTTGTTTACATCAAATGGAACCAGTAAGGTTCTACAGAACACACTGTGAGAAGTACCAGTCTATATAATTCATCTGATAATTAATAATGACCTGCCTTATGATATCTCTTATTGTCAGCTTTTTTAAAACTATTAAAAACTTTTTACAATTTTCACTTGGTTCATCTTTTCTCCCCAATTTATTCAAAGTTCCTTTAGGGCAGGGGCCGGGTCTTATACTTCTTTGTGGTGCCTATAGACTTTTGAATATAATAGGGGACGAATAATTATTTTTTGTTCCTTGAATGGCAAGGAATCAATATTGTGAAAGTTGGCGATGGGAGAAAAATTGTTGTACAAGTCTTTGGATTTTTCTGATGCTTTCTTGCATTATTCACTGTATGCCCTCTAGAGGTGGGATTATAGATGAAGAAACACTCTTACTCTTTTGGTAACCATTTTCATGATTTAAATTGGTGTTTTGCTTTTCTGGTGATGCCCAAGTTAGGAAATTTGTGAAATAGGAAGTTTTTGTTCTGGTAAGAGAAGAAAGGATCTATGAGAGGCATCATGGTATGGTAGAAAGAATACTGAGTCAGGACACAACAGATGGAGATGTGGGTTCTGGTTCTACTTCTAAATGATGGTGTATGGCTTTGGGCAAGTCACTTCAACTTTCTAGATATTAGTTCCTTTTCTTTTATGTTTTATGGATGCTCTAAATTTCTCAGTAATTTTTAGTATCCTTTATTGTAATAAATACAGCAAGCAAAACAAATGAATAGAGTCACAATGTCTGATAATGTATGTCTCGTTGTGAACCGATAGCCAGCCTCCTCTCTTAAGAGGGAGCCATCTTTTCATCATCAATAATCTAGGATTTGGTTTCTTTATTTATAAAACAAGAGTTTTATCTGATCTCTGTTGTGTCCTTTCCTGATCTGACATTGCTGTGATTCTATGAAATGAGGATCGATAAGGGAGATTTTCTATTTAATTAAAGTGACAAAGTAAGTGAGTAAAAGTCACACGACTCGAGGCTTTCCTGAACCCTACAGTATGGTCACTATCTATAGCTCTCATATGGAAACCCAATGGACATCTTACAGTTGAGGAAGCAAATAGACTTCGAATAATTAAATTTTGTGCCCAAGATTATGTCTCTAGTTGAGTAGAAAGGGTCTTGAACTTAGGAGTTAGGAAACTTGAATTCTAGACATGGTTTTTCTCCCCAACTAGAGACATAATCTTGGGCACAAAATTCAATTATTCGAAGTCTATTTGCTTCCTCAACTGTAAGATGAATACAGTTATCTTATTGAGTTATTCTAAGTATCAAATCAGATAATGGATATGAAAGGGCTTTGAAATATATAAAACTGGATAAAATGTACAGATTAAAACACTTTTTAATGCTTCTTGTTTTTTAAACTTCTCAAAATACTTTTCTTTCTATTCAAAATCCTCCATTATTTAAAAAATAGTTAAGCAAACTAACCAATAAAAACAACCTCATCTGAAGCTGGGCAACATTTCAATTTTATAGTCCTTTACATCTGTGCCAATTAGGAAAAAATGTGTTTCATTATGTTTTCTCTGGGACTAAGTGATAACTGCAGCTAGAATGGGTTTGGCCTCTTTTTATAAAGATTTCTTTGATTTAAATGATTGTACTTGTGTAGATTGTTCACTCGGTTATGTCTTCTTCGTTCTTCATTCACACACATCTTCTTGTGCATCTCTGAATTCCTCGTATTCGTTGTTTCTTATGACAATAATATTCCATCATAACACAGTTTATTCCACCTTTCTCTCTCAGTTAATGGGGAACCCACTTCGTTTCCAGTTTTTTTTAATTTTAAGCTCTCAACTTCTGTCTTAGAATTGGTTCTTGGTGTTGGTTCCAAGGTAGAAGACAGTCAGGGCTGGGCAGTAGGGATTAAGTGACTTGCTCAGGGATACAGCAGGAAGTGTCTGAGGTCAGACTTGAACCCAGGACCTCCCTTCTCCAGGCTTGTCTCTGTCCATCGAGCTCACTGAGCCGCCCTATCCACTTGTTATTTATTTATTTCATCCCTGTTCATTTCCTTCAGCAAGATGCTGGCTCTGGAATCAATGGCGTATCTCCACAAAGCCCTGAACTTCCTTCAGGATCTCTTCGAATCTGTGGGGATTCCAGAAGACCAGAGGCTAGAGAGGACCGAAGTGGTGAAAGTGAGTATAGCGTTGGCCCTGCAGATGTTGTTCAGGAGCTTCCGATTTCACAAAACTTATTTGAATACGTTGACAATTGTATTTCAGTAAAATTGGCTTCCTTTGTGATCTTGTATATTTTTGAGTGCATTTAAAAACTGTAAACCTTAAAATTTCTTAGACTTATGAATGTTGGAAATTTCCCCATTGGGAAATTTCATACTTGAAAAAATTTCCTACTGATAATAAGAACTCTATTGGAATATGAAACCCCTTGGCATGGGAGGATCCTTCTCCTCCCTACTTAAGACTACTTTAGGACAGAAACCTTTTGCTAAACAATGGAAAGGGCTTTGACCTATGCTTAAGCATAGAACAGGAAGTTCTTTGAGTCATGATTGATTTTAGAATTGATACAATAGAGATACTTGGAATGACAGAACCAGGTCTTGGAAACTACAATCTCCACCCTACTCAGAGTAACAGGATTTAGGAAGGGCTGCAGCAAAAATCAAGATTTAATTATTTGAGAATATGACCTTCAACAGACATGTGCAAAGGGGACAGACCTCAGGGCAGTCCTGGGTTAAGCTAGAGCCACCATCGGCACAGGGGAGACATCGACAGTGATTGGTAGATGTGAGATCTGAGGGGAGGGAACTTAGATTGTTGGCTTAAAGTTAGCGGGGTCTGAGGTCTGGGGAGGAGAGGTTGCTCTGAAGGAAGTCTGAGAGGAGAGTTCCTGGAGAGGTTTTGAAGGAGGCTGTGGAAGGTGAATTCAGGAGGAGTCAGGAGGAGAATTCTCTGGAAACATTTCTTGAAAGGAGGCTCTCTTGAAGGTGGAGCCTGAGGTTGGCATGAGAAGCCTTACCTAGAGAGATCTTGGGTGAGTGATAAAACCAACTGACTGATTTATCTCTTAGGACTGAGGTCTAGGCCTTATTGGCTTGAGGCCCTTCATTCTTATTCCTTTCTTACTTTCTCTCTTTTTCTATTGATTAATCAGTGTATTATAAATTAAATTTCTCTATAAAACCCAGTTGGCTTGGGCAGATTCATAAATTGGGAATATATTCCCTGGCGACCATCTTATATTTATATAAACCCAAGACACAGTAGAAAACATATTTCAGAGGTCATAATTGTTATATATATATATTTCCCTTGCTCCCACTCTCTTATCTACAACAATTTAATGCTCAAAACTATTTTAAATCTAACAAAGCATGACAATGAGAAGGGGTCCCTAGGTATCACCCAACACCCAAAGGAATCCACGGCACAAAAACAGTCCAGAATTCCCGCTCTTTGAGGGAGGCACTAGCTGAGACAAAGAATGTATCAAAAGTTATATTAGGCACACCATCGCATTTTAGATGGCTGTGGATTTCAGTTCAGCCGGTATTTGTTAAATACCTTCTTATGCGTGGGACAGCTAGGGAACACAGTGCATGGGAGCGCCAAGTCTGGAGTCGGGAGGTCCTGAGTTCAAATTTGGCCCCAGATAATTCCTAGTTGTGTGACCCTGGGCCAGTCACTTGACCCAATTGCCTGTTCTTCACCGCTCTTCTGCCTTGGAATTGATACTTCGAATCGATTTGAAGACAGACAGGGTTTATTAAAAAAAAAATACAAAGTAATTCCAGGAGAGTGTGGGGAGAGTAGAGCACAGCAATTAGCATTTAGTATCAGATTTTGGCTTAGAGGGGGTCAGGACAATCTTACTGGAAATTAGCTGTGGGATGTCAAATGATACCTGAGCAACCCTCGTTAAAGCCCTGGATTTTCACGTTTCCTCCCATCCGAAGTGGCTGCTTCCTATTGCTGATTTTCCCTTCTCGTGCTCTAGAGCCTTTTGGACATCATCATTTCAGAGGAAGAGACGAATAAGAAGAGGCTTCTGGAAAGCATAGCATTGCATCGGAAGCAGCTAGACAGTCTGTGCTTTGAATTAAATGTGGAACGTTTTCAGGTAAGTGCAGAACTAAGTGCACTCTTTTCCCAGTCCTCAGACTGTCCTTTTCCTGAAATGTTTAGAGTGAGTGTGTGTGTGTGTGGGGGAGAGGGAGTGTGAATGAGTGTGAGTGTGCGTGTGCGTGTGCGTGGGAGGGAGAGGGAGTGTGAATGAGTGTGAGTGTGCGTGTGTGTGTGTGGGGAAGAGGGAGTGTGAATGAGTGTGAGTGTGTGTGTGGGGGAGGGAGAGGGAGTGTGAATGAGTGTGAGTGTGCGTGTGTGTGTGGGAGAGGGAGTGTGAATGAGTGTGAGTGTGCGTGTGTGGGGGAGGGAGAGGGAGTGTGAATGAGTGTGTGTGTGCAGCGCGGGTACGGGAGGAGGAGGGGACCGGTGTGTCTGCATGAGGGCCAGGGCGATGCCCTGATGAGGCTTTCATCCACACAGGAGGAGGAGGGCATCACCATTGTGCAGCTGGAGAATGACCTGCGCCTCCAGCTGGAAGTCCGATCAAAGCAGAAGGTGGCAAGGATGCAGGAGCTGAGGAGGCTTCAAGAGCAAGACCGGGCCTTCTGTGAGCTCTTCCACACGCCCCCCTATAGCATGGAGTGGGACTCTGTGCCCAGCCTCGAGGAGCTGGACCAGTTCCGAGGCTACCTGGCCACTCTGGCTGAAACAGAGGTAAGCAGCTCCGGGTCTGTATTAGAGTCAGCAGGAGAGCCTTCCCCAACCCAGACCGCAGCCTCTCTGAGCATCTTTAGTGGTTGGTAATCCTCCTCGTCGTCCCTGTTGTCTTCGTTGGTCGTCGTCGTGGGCAGCAGTAACGGAAGGTCATCAGAACAGCCCTGCCACGGGGGTGCTGTCGTCATCACCTCCATTTTGCAGCTGAAGAAATAGAGGCTCAAAGAATTAAGCAACTTGCCCATGGTCACACAGGAAGCATCAGAGATAGGATTTGACCATTCCTGGTGCTCTTTTCACCATACCACACAGTCTTTCTTAAAGAGTTGCTGTGTTGAAAATTATTATTACATGTAATTGGAAAATTGTTTAGGTTGCTTTGGGGGGGGGGGGAGCTGGGTGTCTCAGTGGATTGAGAACCAGGCTTAGACAGGAGGTCCTGGGTTCAAATTTGGCTTCAGACACTTTCTAGCTGTGTGACCCTGGGCAAGTCACTTGACCCCCATTGCCTAGCCCTTGCCACTCTTCTGCCTTGGAGCCAATACACAGTATTGATTCTAAGATAGAAGGTAAGGGTTTAAAAAAAAGTTGCTTTGGTTGAAAAGCGTATCACCTGGTGGTCCTGGGGATAAGCCCCCCTCGGCAGGTAGCGTCTTCAAAGTAGATGTGTGCGGTTCGTTGGCCAGGACCATATTTGAGACCTTTTCAACTTTCGAGGACCTGCCAGGGCTTGCTCCCTGGTGCCATAGCTTTCACCAGGGTTATCTCCATGTCGGGTTGAGGTATCAGAGTAGAAACTTAATGCATGGAGCACCCTTTCTAATAGAGAATTTGGCTCAATGCTGATGGGGACACACACATAATTCATTTACTTTTCTAGGCATTCAGACAGGAGGAATTTGGCAGAGCAAAGAGACAGATACTTTTCCTTACAGAAGAGTTAAATTATACTCCAGACAGCAGTTTTGAGAAAGATATATTATGTGAAGATGAAGATATCTCTGATTTGTCACTGGAAAAACTTGCAGCTTTGCATGACCTGCTACATCAGGTATGGAGATCCTGCCCCAGAGTCTTATCTGGAAGGCTAGTCTGTTACTGAGGGAGTGCCAGGATTGGGACTTTGCGATGATCCTATTCTGTGAGTTGGGATACTAGTCAAAGCCTTGAGAGTGCTTCAGTATCCTTTAAAAACACATCTGCTCTCTTTATCTCCCATCTCCAATGGGGGAGGAAATGTTGTTTGCACATGCTGGGAAGGAAAAATGGGAGATAGTACTGCAAATCTCAAGTTTTGAATTCAGGTCTACAAACAGCAGATGTCTAAATGAATGAATGACTTTAATAATATGGCAGGTAGATAGCAGCTGTGTGACAGTCAAGTTAGGAGGGTATATATATTAGGAGGCTTCTCCCTAGTTTCTTTGAAATTTGACTCAAGTGTACCTTCTACCTGAAATCTTCCCTGATTTCCCCCAGCTACTAGGGTATTTCATGCTACCCTCATTACGTTCTGGTTATTTTGTATATGATTACATACATGCTATTTCCCCTGATAGAATATATATATACATATACGTGTGTATATACATATATACACACATATGTAATTTGCATTTCCTTCCTTAGAGTGTATAGATACTTATAAGCTAGATTGGGAGCTTCTTGAAGGCAGTAACCATCTTTTGCCTTCTTTTGTATCCTTGGGGCCTGACACATCATAGGGTGCTTTATAAATGTTTAATGATTTGATTGATTTCCTTAATCTAGTGTGGTAAGAGTTTCAGGTCTGTGATGCTGAGATTCTATACTATGGCATCCCCCCAAAATGATGATTTCTGGATATTGTAAATAAAAACACAACTTCCAGTTTTAATGCAAAGATTCATTTTATTCTCCTCTCCTTCCAAGCAGTTGTGTTTGAAGCATCTTCTTTGGGAAGGCGAATGACTTGCTGTGAAATAGCCTTTTTTTAAATTTTATTCCATTCTTTCTTTCTTTTTTTTTTTAAACGGCAGTTAGAGACGCTGAGAACTGAGAATGAGATTGTGTGTGAAGAACTACATTTTCAAATCCAAAAGCTCTGGGACATCTTGCAAGTTCCTTATGAGGAGAGAAAAGCCCTGGCTACACTCATGACTAGATCAGTGGCCAAGAGGAGAAAAGCAGTAAGGAAACACAGTAGGCATTAATATCACTGGCTGGGAAGTCAGTGGCTTTTGGCTCTTGGGACACACCTTCAAACTTGCTTTATTCCATGCCTGGGATGCCCTCCCACCTCTCCTCCCTAGTTTCCATTGAAATTTGACTCCAGTGTTCCCTTCTACTTGAAATCTTCCCTGATTTCCCCCACCTACTAGGGTATTGACGCTACCCTCTTTACGTTCTGGTTATTTTGTATATGATTACATACATGCTATTTCCCATGATAGAATATAAGCTTCTTGAAGGCAGAGACTGTTTCTTTTTGTCTTTGGTATGATACCTGGCACAAGTAGGTACTTAACAAATGTTTTTATATTGATTGATTGGGCCTGCAGTTGGAGTCTATAACAGTTGCTTTTTATTAAACATCTTTCCAATGAAAGCTATTTTAAATAGTCCTGGTTCCTTAATTCCAGTTTGCAAGACATCTTTTGGTGGTGGGAGTTCCTTTTCTATGGCTTTACTTTTGAAAGCCATTGTGGAAAGAGGTTTAAGTCATTAATATTTAGAAATATGAACCAATGTTCCATTACTGTGCACTCTGCCCATTGGTCAATAAACTGATGTCCAGCAAACGCATCCTATAGGAAAGAAGATTTTTTCTGAGTACCTTAAACTAGGGCTCTGTCTAGCCCATTAAAGGGAGAAAAAAAATGTAGCAGAGCTCAAGTGAATGTTTAGATGTCCCAGAGAAGAAGAATAAACCCTTTTGGATGCTTCTTTCCCCTTTTGGCAGCTTCAATCAGAAGTAGATCGGTTGGAAAAGCTACGGATTCAGAACCTGAAAAAAGTGATTGAACCAATCCGAAAAGAGCTGGCTCTGTATTGGGGAAAGTGCTTCTACAGCCAGGAGCAGAGAGACGCCTTTACCCCCTACTATGATGGTTGGTATGAGAGATGTCGATGCAGCCCTTTAGATAAACCTGTGTTTGTATTATCCTGTTTTATTCCTTTCCCTTCCCTTCCATTTCTTTTTTAGGAGAGACAAAACATAAAAGACATAGTCCCTGGACTCAAGAAACTTTGCTTAATATTTTATATTAAGCTTGTGGTCTCCAAAGACCCCTCTTCCCTTTTTTAAAACCCTGCAATGATTAAAATTAATATTCAATAACTAAGTATTATATTTTAAAAGTTTTATTAATAACTAAAGTAAAAAAAACTACCTAAACCATCCAGCCCTCTAGTGAAAAGAAAAAGAGTGAGAGGGAGGAGCTACAGAACCTATAACCAATAGGAGAAGACACAAACGAGGACAAAGGGAAAAGGATTCTAGGTAATACAGAAAGGAATTTTGGGTAATGTAGTCTTAGGGTTCAAGAATTTCTAACTATACAAGCCTTACCTTCCACCTTAGAATCAATACTTTGTATTTATTCCAAGGCAGAAGAGTGGTAAGGGCTAGGCCATGGGGGTTAAGTGACTTGCCCAGGTCACACAGCTGGAAAGTGTCTGAGGCCACATTTGAAATTAGGACCTCTTATCTCTAAGCCTGGTTTTCAATCCACTGAGCCACTCAACTGCCCCCACCCTCTTCCCTTTCTTGAAAGCCAAGTTTTATCATCCTGTAATTTTTTGTTGGTCTTTTTTGAACATGAAATATAAGTCTTCACATTTCTCACTTTACAGTTTTACCTTCTTGGTTTAAATCCAAAGTCATTGTTTCTTTGAGAGTATTTTATTTTATTTTATTTTATTTTATTTTTTTTAAGACCCTTACCTTCCTTCTTGGAATCAATACTGTGTATTGGCTCCAAGGTAGAAGAGTGGTAATGGGAATTAAGTGACTTGCCCAGGGTCACACAGCCGGGAAGTGTCTAAGGCTCTTTGAGAGTATTTTAAATCTTGATTCTTTCATCTATCATATTAGATATGTTAATATTAGTCACCCTTTCATATTAGTACCATCTCTAGATTTTTTTTATAATCATACCTTCTATGAATGGTAATAGGGCCAAGGCCAAAGCTCTGAAGCACATTTGTAGTTGGAGATGGAGATAGAGACATATGGAGACAGAGGGAGAGAATTTTGTCCTGTATAGTGAAACTTGGATCTGGGCGGCATCTTGAGCTCCTTTTGTTCTTTGAAATAATACATTCCTTCCTCCTAGTGGATGCAGAATAATTGTCTTACATTATTTGAATGTTCCTTCCTCTGTATTTGGAGGTCTTTCTTCTGAAGACTTGCAGAACTTGTTTCTGAATTGAATTATTAAATTTAACCACAGTGTCTTGGAGTTTGTAGGTTTGGGTTTTTTTCCTGGAGGTGTGATCTGTGAATTCTTTTAATTGGATTTCATTTTCTACGTTTAGAAGTTCTGTGTAGTTCTCCTCTATTATTTCCTTCATTATGGTGTCTTTTGTCCTGTTGTGTTCTTCTGGGAGACCTATAATGCTTAAATTGTCTTCATGTAGCCTATCTTCAAAGATATTCAGTATGTTTTATTTGCATAATAAGCATATTTTCTTTAAATGCTATTGTTTTTGCTGCTTTTTGTTCTCCTTCAGTTCTCTGTATTTAAATCCCCAGTCTATTGTTCTCTCTTGTTCCTTTGGTAAGACTTGATATTGTGGGTTCAGGTTTTTTCCGTGAATTATCTTTGTTCTGCAAGCCATACATTCTGCTCTCCTCATTTTCCTTTCTCTTTTAAGCCACTGGGGAACAGCATCTTGTAGTCCCACGGTCTCCTCAAATTCCACATGGTCCTCTTGAATCATTGCGTCGATTCATTTTTAGTCATTCCTCAGTATTCCTAGGTTCCTGATTTTGTTTACTAGGTCCAGCGGCCCTATTTCCTTCCATTGTTATTTCTACTGATTTATCTGTTGATCTATGAGGTTTTTGAGTTTTTTTCTTCCTGAAATCTTTGGTACCATCAGCCTTTTTCTCCCCTTATTTTCCTTATTGTCCGCTCCAGACTGTCCTCCAATTGTGGTTTCCTTGGGGACGGGATCTCAAGACGTGGTAGTCTCCTCCCACAAAGAGCATGGGATAGCTAAGCTCACCAGCCTCTGCCAAAGTGACTTTTGGGTGGGCAGAAGTAGCTCCAACTGGACGCTGTGACCTTTCCCTCAGACTTATTGCAGATTCCTGCCCAGCTCCCCACTAAGACAGTGATGGGTCCTGGTGACCTGGCCCACTTTCTCTGTTCCCAAGTTCTCTGGCCTGGCTGGCACCAGAAACTCAGAGCTTTGCAGCCCTGGTGCTTCTGGGTGGTAGCCCCAGCAGGCTTTTACTGTTGAAGGGCAGAGGACAAGCTGATAGTCAAAGTCCAGGAAAACTTCTGCAGCCTGGAGCTGGGGCTCCTACAGCCCTGGAACGAGGGAGTGGGGACCGGGGTGCTGGGGTGGATTTCGACATGTCAAGTGCCGCCTCACTGCTGATCCCATGGGAGGCAAGAGAGGGGTGCTAAGTGGGCTCAGAGCATTAGTTCCTGGGTTTTGGGGGGATTTTTAAAAACTTTTTTTGAAACATATGATCGATCATGTGGTATATGACTGGGGATTTTTTATTTTAGATGATCACTTTATTGCAAATATTAATTATATGGAAATAGGTTTTGAATAATGATACATATATAACCCAGTGGAATTGCTCATCAGCTGGGGGGAGGGGAGGAAAAAGGGGAGGGAAAGAACAGGAATCATGTATCTATGAGAAAATATTCTAAATAAATTAAAGTACAAAAAAACCCCACTTTTTTTTTTTCATTCTGAGCATCTTAGATCATGAAAACAATGAAAGTTGCTTTCTCTTTGGTACATAATTTCTGTTTTGGATTTTTAAGAGATCATGGGAAATCAGAGAAAACTACTCTCCCATCTTATTGTTTATATGGCTTAGAAGACCTAGTAGCTATTTTCTTTTTTTAAACCTTTACCTTCCATCTTGGAATCAATACTGTGTATTGGTTCCAAGGCAGAAGAGCAGTAAGGGCTGGGCAATGGGGGTCAAGTGACTTGTCCAGGGTCACACAGCTGGGAAGTGTCTGAGGCCACATTTGGACCCAGGACCTCCCTGCCTCTAGGCCTGGCTTTCAATCCACTGAGCCACTCAGTTGCTCCCCTATTATTGTTATTTATAACAATTTGGTGATAAGGTAGATGGGAAGTGGTGAAAAGAGGCAGGTCTACTAGATTATAGTAACTGCTTAGTAAAAAGTTTAAGAGGAGTTAGCCTAGGATGGTGGCAATAGAAATAGAAAGGAAGTGATAGCTACAAGAAACATTTTAGAGGAAGAATTAGTAGGATTTGACAACTGAGAGAAGAGAGAAAAATGGCTTTGAAGTCTTAAGCCTACGTGATATCATTGATAGAAATAGGGGGAAAAATTGGGAGTGAGAGGCTTAATTTTAGTAGGAAAGATGCTCAGTTCTGAATGTCCTAAATCAGTGGCAGGACATTGAAGTGGAGATGCCCCAGGAGGCAATTGTGGATTTGGGATTCGGATTCGAGCTGGGCTTCCCTCCAGAAGAATGTAAATTGTTTGAAAGAAGAGACTTTTTCCTTCCCAGTGCCTGGCATCTTTCCTGGCGTAGAATTGGTGCTAATAAATATTGGAAGGCCATTGAATGTAGTTTTGAGAGTCAGTTAGGTTGATCATAGTTGGAGCTGACTGGATTGGTTTTCCAGGGGGAAATTATAGCCATGGTATTACTACCTGCTTGTCTGTCTAGGAGTATGTCATAGATGTTGATAAGGAAATAGTATTCATAATAGCTAGCATTTATATAAGGCTTTAAAGATTGCAAATCCCTCTATGTATGTTATGTCATATAACCCTGTGAGGTCGATTGTATTACATTATCCTCATTTTACAGATGAGAAAACAGACTGAGAGAGCTTAAGTGACTAACTTCGGGATACATAGTGTGGGAGTAGTGGTAGTCTCTCGGTGATCGAGAATGACTATTGTCTTTGTGCAGTTTCATCTACGATGTACCCTCGTGTGGCTTTGGAGTCCAAAGGCTGAGGCGCACAGTGTGTGGTACATGGGGCCTGGGACGCCAGTTGTTACGGGAGGTGCGGTTGTGGCCTGGTGTTGGCGTTCACGCGCAACGGCAAGACGTCGACGTCACTCATCTTCAAAGGTGGTGGCGGCATGGTTGATGTGGATTCACCAGCTGCTTCTGACAGAGGCAGCGAGTTCTAGTTGCTTTGGTGTAATGCCAGCCCACTTCAAGTTGGACTTTAGCTGATCCTTGAATCTTTTCTTTGGTCGGCCTTGTTTCCTGAGTCCAGCTGACAGTTCACCATAGAATGCCTGTCTTGGTATTCGCTGTGGGTCCATGCGGATGACGTGTCCAGACCATCGTAGCTGGGCTTTGAGGACCAGGACTTCGATGCTGGTGGAGCTGGCTCTGTCGAGGACTTCCTGGTTGGTGATTCGGTCCTGTCATCGGATCCTCATGATTGACCAGAGGGAGCGTTGGTGGAATTGCTCCAACTGCTTCATGTGCTTCCGGTACAGTGTCCATGTCTCACAACCGTACAGGAGCTAGCTGAGGACCACTGCATTATACACTTTGAGCTTCGTCGCAGTGCTTACACCGCTGTGTTGGAGGACTTTGGAGCACAGCCGCCCGAGTGCCTGGCTGGCCTTTTGGATCCTGGCATTGATCTCGTGGTCTAGGGACCCGTCATTGGCGATGGTGCTGCCCAGGTACTTGAAAGTGTTGACGTTAGAAAGCTGCGTGCCGTCGATTGTAATGCACGGCTGGTTCGTTGGCCTCCCTGGTGCAGGTTGGAACAGCACCTCTGTTTTGCTGAGGCTGATAGTCAGGCCAAACAGTTTTGTTGCAGTGGAGAACCTGTCCACAATGGTTTGGAGATGGTTTTCTTGGTGGGCCATGAGAGCACAGTCATCTGCAAAGAGAGCTTCCAGGATGAGTCTCTCTGTTGTCTTTGTTTTTGCAGTCAGGCGGCAAAGGTCGAATAGTGAGCCATCCAGTCGGTATTTGATGTAGACGCCCAGGTCTAGATCCATCACAGCATGTCTTAATACTTGGGTGAAGTATAGGTTGAATAGCACCAGAGCAAGGACACAGCCTTGTTTCATGCCATTGGAGTTTGATGAATTTTGCCGGGCAACCGAGCTTGCTAAGGATCACCCACAATGCATCCTTGTTCGCTGTGTTGAATGTCTTCGTCAGGTCTGTGAAGACAATGTAGAGATTCAGGTTCTGCTCAAGGCATTTTTCCTGCATTTGCCTCACCGTGAAGACCATGTCGATGGTGCTGCAATCTGGTCGGAAGCCACATTGTGATTCAGGCAGGTTCTGCTCTGAAACAGATGACAGGAGTCTATTGAGTATAACACGGGCGAGGATCTTTCCAGCAGTGGAGAGTAGTGAGATGCCTCTGTAGTTGTCACAGGCAGCTCGTGCACCTTTGTTCTTGTATAGGGCTATGATGGAGGCATCTCTGAGTTCTGGGGGCATGTCTTCTTCCCATATGCTGGTCAGCACTATGTGGAATGCCTGAAGCATCTTTCCATTTAAGGCCTTGTACACCTCGGTTGGGATCCCGTCTTTACTGGGTGCCTTGCCTGCACTCATTTGTTTAATGGCTTTTTGGACTTCCTCTATTGAAGGAGGGATGTCAAGTTGTTCAATGGTGCGGTTTTGGGGGATCTGGTCAAAGGCGCTTTGGTCGACTGAAGAAGGTTGGTTGAGAAGCTGACTGAAATGTTCTTTCCACCTGTTGCTGATGCCTTTTTTATCTTTTATGAGAGTGTCACCATCAGAAGATAGCAAGGGAGTGGTGGTGGGTTTTGATGGCCCATAGACAATCTTGAGGGCACTGAAAAATTGTTTGTAGTTTTTCATATCAACAAAGCGCTGGATTTCTTCTGCCTTTTTTTCCCACCATTGGTCTTGCATATTCCTGATCTCACACTGCGCCGTGGCTTGGAGAGACTTGAATCTGTCCTTTTTAGGAGCAGAGTTTGTGTTATTTTGCCACTCCATAAAGGCTTTGTTCTTTTTGCTCAATAGGTCTTCAATAGCAGTGTTGTTCTCGTCGAACCCAGTCCTGGTGGTTGCGTTGTTTGGGGCCTAGGACTGCCTTTGATGTTTCCTTCACTGCGTCTCTGAACTGGTTCCATTTCTTGGTTGAGCTTCCAGTGAGTGGTCCCTTGACAAACAGCTTGTCGTCCAGGCATGACTGGAATGTTTGCAAATAAGATGGATCTCTAAGACGACTCACGTTGTAAAATGCGCGAACTGTCTGGGCGCGTTTTGGATGTTGAGGCGCAATGAGCATTTGAAGAGTCGTTCTAACCAATCGGTCTGTCTAGCATTCAGCTCCTCTCATGGCTCTGGTGATCTGTACATCCTGGATGTCTCACCGGCTTACAATGATGTAGTCAATGAGATGCCACTGTTTTGATCGTGGGTACATCCACATTGTTTTATATTTGTTCGCCATTCTGAACACAGTATTCGTGATGGTGAGTTTGAACTCTGAGCATTTGCTGAGTAGCAGTAGGCCGTTGTTGTTCATTTTGCCCACGCCGTGTTTGCCGAGCACTCCTTTCCATCTTTCCATCTTTTGTGGTCCTGGCCAACACAGGCGTTGAAGTAGTATCAGCTTGTCATTTGTGGGCACTGAGTGCAGGACGGCACTCAGGTCAGAGTAGAACTGCTCGATGGTCTCCTCTGTGCTGGTCAGTGTTGGGGCATATGCGCTGATGATTGTGGCATACCGGTCTTTGCTGAGAGGCAAACGGATCTTCATGAGCCTCTCGCTGATGCCCACAGGCAAGTCTGGCAGCTGTTTGAGCAAACTGGTCTTGATAGCCAGGCCAACACCGTGGATTCTGTCTTCATTTGTGGCTCTACCTTTCCAGAAGAAGGTGTATCCAGTGGTGGGTTCGCTGAGTGATCCCTCTTCTGGTAAGCGTGTTTTGCTTAAGGCTGCGATGTTGATGTTATATCGCGCCAGTTCTTTACCGATTAGAGCTGTTCTTCTCTCAGGTCTTGGGGTATTCTCTCTGTCAAGTAATGTCCTGATGTTCCATGCTCCTAGTAGGAGTTTCTTTGTATTTTGTTTCTTTTGATTTTGACCGCTTAAAGGGATGACCTGCCAGCCGCGGTGTGCTGACCGGGTGTTTGTAGGGCAGGCAATGTTTGGGACACCATTTCTAGTCCCCTCCCTTGATTAGGGTGAGCAGTGCTGTCCTAGAGAGGGCTGCTCAGTCGCCCAGGATGCTGCCGAACTTCTCTGCTGCCCTACAGGGACCCCTGGTCCGTGGGTGGCCTACATGCAGGATCGTGACTACAACTGCCAGTGGTCACCTCCACCTGTTGTGTCACCACTCCCCCATCGCCGCAGGTCTTGAAGAGGGTGGATGGGGTTAGGATAGATGAGTGTGCACAAAGATACTTGTGCGTGAAAGAGATTTAAGTGGAAAAGGCGATGCACAGAGACAATCCCACTCTCTCGGCATTGGAAGCCTGGGTCCAGGGGCACGAAAAATCATTACACCTGGAGACTTCCTTAGCTGCATTGGATGGCCGTGTTGTCCTTTGTGCTCTAACATGCCCTAAGCACTCCACAGTGCTTTGCTGCGTTGCCCTCTCAGCCGTTGAACCCTCTTATTGGTTTCTTCCGCCTGTTCCGCCAAAGCAGTCTTCACATGCTGGGTGAGCAAAGCCCTGGTTCACCAGGGATCGACGACCCGATGGCTACCCTCACAAGGTTTAGCCAGCCTGTCGAAGCCGTTGCCCGGGGTGTGGCCGCTGCCGCATGCTAGTAGCTACTGGGAGCCACAAGTGAGAGCTGGGTGTCAGGTGAGGGTCAGAGGCTGGAGAGCTGCCCTAGGAGGGCACAACAAGCCCTCCATACCAGAGATACTACCCCTCCCTGAACAGAGTAAAAATGAATAAATACTCCTAGTATTTAAAAAGATATAGGATTTTTAATACTAAATCAAAAGAGAGGGAAAAGAAAAAAGGTTCTTTCAGTCAAGCGAGTAAAGCAAGCCAAAGACTCAAACCTGCAGCACTTGACCAAAAGCACAAGCTCCAAAAAAAGAGTCCCACAGCGTGGGTTTTAGCCAAATTTATCTCCTAAGCATCCATATGTAAAACAAGGATGTAACTTAAAAGGATGCTGGGAATGTAGCTCAGGTGTTACAGATTTTCCATCTGCACACTAGTAAGTCTTGTGGGTAGGATTTAATTTCAGGTCTTTCTGACAAGTCCAGTGCTCTGTACGTTATGATAGGTAAAAGTAGAAATCAGAAAGGATCTAGGAATACTTAAGGAGAGGACAGAACAACACTGTTAGCTGGGGAATCAGGGATGATTTCGTGAAAGATCGGGCAGCTGTTCTAAACCTTGACAGAAGAAAAGCATTTCAGTAGGTAGAAATGAGGAAGAAAATGCATTTCAGTGATGAGAAACAACCTATACCAATGTACAGGGGTGTGAGTTCAGGCCTGAAGATTATCTAAAAATCAAATTTATTTGGACTGTAAGATTCATTAAGGGAAATAATATGTAATGAGGATAAAAAAGTAGGTTGGAGCCAAAATGAGGAAGCCCTCAAATCCTAGGTTAAAGAGCTTGTTTTATCTTCAACAGAGAACTAGAGGAGGCTTGGAGGCATTGGCCGGGTAGCCCCAGAACTGTGCATTAGGAAGATTATTTTGGCAGCTGACTGAAAGATAGATTGGGAAAGGGAAGAGGCTGCTAGCAGGGATACCAGATATGAAGCTAATAGAATATTTCATTCAGGAGGTGAGAGGAGCCTGAACGAGGGTGGAGAGAATGGGGTAGATGCAAAAGATGCATTGAGTCGGTGTGCAAAATCTGGGGTTCAGCAAAATTTTGTACAATTGCTAGAAAAGCGCCAGGGATGACACCCTCATTAATGTCCATAGTTACAGAAATACAGCATGACTTTAAGGTCATTAGTGGCAGTCTACTCCCTGGGCTGATGGTGGTGTTACTTCATTAAAATATGTATGCCTCCTGTATCTATCACTGCTTTTTCCTCATGCCTTTCTGGGTTTTTCTATCTTTTTGTCCCATAAGAAGCCAAATATGAGAAAATAAGTGAACAATTAATGTGAATTTAACCATAGTCTTAAAAGATTTTACTTTAAAAAATGAACAAAAATCCAAATTTTATATGAAAAATGAGTAGCTTATCTTTATAGAGATCCTTTTTTTTTTTTAAACCCTTACCTTCTGTCTTGGAATCCATACTGTGTTGGTTCCAAGGCAGAAGAGTGGTAAGGGCTAGGCAGTGGGGGTCAAGTGACTTGCCCAGGGTCACACAGCTGGGAAGTGTCTGAGGTCAGATGTGAACCCAGGACCTCCCCTCTCTAGGCCTGGCTCCCAATCCACTGAGCTACCCAGCTGCCCCATCTTTAGAGATGTTAAAGGGTTACTAGAAGTAAATATGTATGAAAATTGAGAATGTATTCTTTCTCATTGGAAAAGTGAGAAGATTACAGGGAAAATGGGGTGATGGGTATGTAAAGGCATTAAAATGTTAATGGAGACAAGTTTGGGCTTTCTCCCCCTCCCTTTCTGTTGGATCCTGACTGCCATGACCATGCAGAAGACTACACGGAGACCTTGCTCCAGCTCCATGATACCGAGGTGGTGCAGTTGAAACATTACTACGAGGTGCACAGGGAGCTCTTTGAAGGCATCCAGAAGTGGGAAGAAAATTGGAAACTTTTCTTGGAGTTTGAGGTATTTCCAGGATGAGAAGAAGGCAGGGGGGAAAGGCAGCCCAGGAAATAGAGATGGGGAATGAGATGAAGAAATTCCTTTCAAGAAAGCAGGCCAACTTCTCTGCAACATATAGGTTTAGAGAATTGGGCAATGAGAGGTCACGTTCATTGTCCACAATCACCCAGCCAGTATGTGACAGGATTCCAGATCTTTCTGCCTCTGAGGCGTCGGGGATGTCAAACTGCCCTGGGCATAGTTGTATAGCTTTGGCTGTACAAGATCTCCGAAACCCGGGATATAAATATTGTTCAGGGGTTCACTGATAGAATAGGTCCTGAGCAACAGTTTTGGCAACCTTATTTAGGTCTTGAATTGGGTATAGTAAAATAATGGGTAAAACCTATAATTATAACAAAATAACAGTTTATTTTAAGGTAAGGGGGAAAAGGGAAGGGAATTGGGAAGATCTTTTTCTAAACCCAAAACCAAATGGCTAAACTCCACTATCTAATAATTTTCACTACTTACAAATGTCGCTAACTACAACAATTAAATTACCCCCCTCTCCTCCCCCCCCCATTATAAATTTGGGAAGACTTGGTTACAGGAACAAGAGCCAAAAGGGAGATCTCGCTGACAGATGGTGTCAGCAGCTATTGCAGAACTATCTCAGCCTACACAGGTTTCACAGGACCAGGTTAGACCAAAAGAAAGCCACAGGAAGAGAGTATAACTATCTCACTAGGTCCATCCTAGAAGAGTAGAAAATCCTCAACCTCCTGCTTCCTTCACTGTTAGGAAAAGCAACAGCCTCTCCCTCCCCAACGTTCTGGAACCTTCCTGCCCTGAAGGACCTCCTGCTCCTGCCTTGTAGGACTTCCTTCTCCTGCTTTGCAGTAAAGAACTAATCCTGTATCCTTACAACAGTCTCAGTTCTACATAATCCCTATGTAGTCTTATATAGGCAGGATGAACACAATGGAATTTTGTAGAAGGTAGAAAGGGAGGGGAAAGATCTATATGTCAAAGAATAGGTAGCAGAAGGAGATTTATGTTAGATTAAATAAGTCAGTAAACACTAGGGAATATGGTTGGAATTTGCAGACTAACCATTAACACTGGAGTCATATTTAGCTACAGGATGTGCTAATCTCGGGTAAATAGAGGTAATAAAGCTTGGGCCAGACATTCTTTTATTGCTAGCAAGTTAATGGCTGGAGCTATAGTTAGATGTCTCAGTTTTGATTTTTGCATCCTAACTAGCTACATATTTTGCTGTCTTGAAGCAAATGGCAGTAATATTAGCCAGAAAAATTTTCTTATGATACTTTGCCACCCAAGATTCCCAGTTTTCCTAAATTGCTTTTTTTTCCCCTCCCAGTGACATCTCATAAAACTGCCTGAGTATCAGTTTACGGTTGGGATCTATTTGGAGTCTTTTGCAGGTAGTATAGCTTTAATGTAGAGAGAAATCTCAAATAAAATGTGGCTGAAGATAGAAATGCTAGTCAAACAACCTTGGAAGCATAGATTAAAAAAAAAAAGCAATAAAAATTCAAGTTCCAATGTGTTTTTTAGTTGCATGAGATTAAGAAATAAAAGGCTCTGTTGTAGCATCATAGGAACTTCATAGAAACAGTGAAGGGTTGTGGGTTTTCATTCCTTTGCACAGTGTTGGGAATGAACCAGGACTTTTAAGTTTAGCATCCGAACATTTCTGGTCAATGACAGGGACATCTTTTGCTATGAGTTGCACGGTCCTGTAGTAACATGTAACAACTCTTGTTGGGTTTTGAATCAGAGCCAGACAGACAGGTAATTGTTAGGCACTTGCTATGTGCGAAGCACTGTGCTAAAATCTGGGGATACAAAGAGACAAAATTCATTTCTCCCCTCAAAAAAAAAATCACAACTATCTCTGCCCTCAGGGAGATGACATTTCAGTGAGAGAGACATGCAAATATTTATACATACACATATATGTGTGTGTATATATACACACACACTAACTGGGAAGTAGGGAAGTCATCTGCAGCCCAGGGGACCAGAGACGACCACGTTCAAAAGGTGACTTTTGAACTGAATTCTGATGGAAGCCAGTGATTCTAAGAGGTGAGGAAGGAGAGCATTCCAGGCCTGAGCAGTCAAAAAAATGTAAGCAAAGAAGTCAGAAGAGGGGGATCCCTTATCATTATCTCTGTTAATTCTCTGGTTTGTCAGATGGCCAGACTTCCAAATAGCTTTTCAATTTTTTGTTTATTCTTTTTAATAGTGGATTTCATTTTTGTCATAAGTGAGCCTTAGAATGGGGAAGAAACATCAGACTTCCTTTTTAGTTCCTTCTGTGTATACCTCTTAGAGATTAAGGAATTTCCAAGGAACTAACTCTTGCTATGCTGTGAATACTGGCTCTAATTGAAGTGTCATTGTCTTTGCAGAGGAAAGCTTCGGATCCAAGTCGTTTTATAAATCGTGGTGGAAATCTCCTGAAGGAGGAAAGACAAAGAGCCAGGCTTCAAAAAACTTTCCTCAAGGTAGTGTCATGTCTTTGGCTGGTTGGTCCCTAATTCCAGAAAATAATACTCTTTAACTAATGTCTGCCTTAGAATAACCTAATGCTGATGAACGTTTGGAGCCTGGGGTGGAATTTCTCTGCCTTGCTCAGGGACGAATCTTCTCACCTTTGTGAGGGCCTTGGGTTTACTTATTTTGTCTAATTTACATAAATAATTTCCATCCAGGCTTCTGGTTGTCAATTGGATTTAAGGGCTGTATCTTGAGGAACTCAGTCTAATGGGGGAGACCATATGCAAACAGTCGTGTGCAAATGAGATCTGTGATTTCAGAGGGCAGAACATGAGCATTAAGGAGGACCAGAGAGAAAAGGCTTTTTGCAAAAGCTGGTATTTTAACTAAAACTTGAAGAAAGCCAGCAAAGCCATGAAGTGAGATAGGGAAGAAGAGCATTCCAGGAAACCGAGCACGACCAGTGGATATGCATAGTTGTAAGCCAGAATGTTTTATGTGACACCAGCAAGTGTTGCTGGATCATAAAATGCATGGAGGGGAATAAGACATAAAAAGATTCAAAAGGAAGGAAGGACTTAAAAAGCCAAACAGGATTTTACATTTTATTTTGTAGTTAATAGTCATTTGAATAATAGAGAGTGATATAGAATCAAATTTAAGGAAAACTTTGATAGATGAGTGGAAGATGGACTTCAGTGGAGAGAGATTTGATTTGGGTACAGACATTCCAAAACCAATAAGTTTTGAACATGGTGACATTTTCCTCTACAAAATATTAATTGTGAAATTATGCATATATCAAAAAGAGTTGTGTACATCTTTGGGAGGGAGATATTAAGATGGGATCTTTAGCTCCAAAGATCCCTAATCCCTCTTTTTTTTTTTTAAATCTATGCTCCCAAGATCCTTGGATTAGCATGTCTATTTCTAGCTACTTTTTAAACCTCAAAGTTTATTTCAATTGCTAAAAAGTTCCCACGTTGACGGTCCATGCTGGGAACTTTTCAGAAAAAGTGAAGGGTTGTGGGTTTTCATTCCTTTGAAATGTGTTATGGATGAATCAGGTCTTTAAGTTTAGGGTCTGAACGGTCCAGTCACTGACAGGGCCATCCTTTGCTATGAGTTCCATGTTCCTGCTAGAGATACCCCAGGGAAGCGCCTGACAAAGGCCTCTGGAATTTTCATTGTGTCAGAGTTAGTCTCTTTATTTTGGCCCCAGTTGGAAGAGGAGTTGAAAGCACAGATTGACCTGTGGGAACAAGAGCATTCAAAGACTTTCTTGGTGAATGGGCAGAAATTCATGGAGTATGTGACGGAACAGTGGGAGATGCATCGTTTGGAGAAAGAGAAAGCCAAGCAGGAAAGAGTAAGTCTGAATAAAAACAGGGAAAGAAGAAAAGTAGTAAGGTTTTGTTTGTTTTTTTCAAATAATACACTATATTATAATTTCTACTAGGGACTATGGTGATAAAGAAACCAGCCCAGGCTTGCTTTCAGTTGCTGGTTTTTTTGTTTTTGTTTTTGTTCTGTTTTGTTTTGTTTTTGTCTTAAGGCCTTGATAAGATTTTTTTAAAATACATTTTTATTGATTAGTTTTTAAAATTATTTTCATATATTCATCCCTCCCCAAACTCTTTTCCAAAACTTTCAGTAATGAAAACATTTCAAGGAAAAAAACAACAGGTCAGCAAAACTAACCCACATACTGAAAAAATCTGATATCCCCAATGCAATACAACCATCATACCTCACTTTTGCAAAGATGTGGAGGAAGGTTCCCTTCCTATCTCCTCTTTGAAGTTAACCTTGCTCATAATATTGCAGCATTTAACTTTGATTGCTTGGTGGTGTTCCATTTATATTGCTGAAGTTATCTTGTGTATTGTTTTCCTTCTTACCCTTACTTCACTTTGCATCAGTTTATAGACATTTTTCACACTTTTCCTTCATTTTATCTTTTTTTTTAACCCATATATTCTGCCTTAGAATGGATATCAACTATCATTTCCAAGGCAGAAGAGCAGAAAAAGCTAGGCAATTAGGGTTAAGTGACTTGCTTATACAAGATCACACAGCTAAGAAGTGTCTTGGGCTGAATTCAAACCCAGGATCTCCTTTCTCCATGCCTGCCTCTGTATATTGAGCCACTTGGCTGCTGCAGTATTTATCATTTCTCATAGCACTGTAATATCCATTGAATTCATCATAATTTGTTTAGCTGTTCCTTCATCAAAAGGGATGTTTCTAGTTCTTTGTTACTGAATATTTTGATATCCAATTAAAAAATTTACCTTAATTTTATTTTACCTTAATTTACTTAGATTTAATTTGCCTTAATTACCTAAAAATATCTTAACCATACGTCTTAAAATCAATACTGTGTATTGGTTTCAAGGCAGAAGAGCGGTAACAGCTAGGCAGTGGGGGTTAAGTGACTTGGTCAGGGTGACACAGTTAGGAAGTGTCTGAGGTCAGATTTGACCCCAGGATCTCCCATCTCTGGGTCTGGCTCTTAATCCACTGAGTCACCCAGCTGCCCCCTTGATATCAGATTTTAAAAAATGATCACAATGTCTGGCACACTGTAAGCACCTGATAAATGCTTTATCTATCTATCAATATTATTTCTAGGCCTGCCCTTCAATTCATCTTCCACTCACTCCTATATCATTTCTAACCTTTTTCTGTGTGTGTGATTTTCTGTTTCTTCTGGCTCTCCTTCAGCATTTAAAGAAGAGTCAACAGATAGAAGTTGAAATGTTTTATGGCAGTGCATCTAAAATTCCTAGCAAGAGGGAAGGCCTGGGATCCAAAATGGCAGGCAGAGCTCTCAAGGTAAACAGGGTTTGGGGTGGGTAGGGTTCTTGGCTATTGGACTATAGACAAGGAAAGATTCTTGTTTTTTCTGTGTAGGGTTTGCATTGGTGCTTTGGATCAAAGGTAATGATGAGTGGGCACTTTGTAGCTTCCGTTCAGATAACTTCCAGTTGAGATGCTACATAAAAGAAGCTTAAATTCATCCACATGTTCTCATCATGAACTAGTTCTCCCACACTGCTGTGCCAGATCTTGAAGTCTGGGGAACAGATAGAAAGCAAATAAACTGTAACAGCGATGAATGCCATGGCCGCCGATTTCAGGAACTAATGAGTTGCACTGGGGAGATGGTGGCAACAGCCAAGATTTCTTTCCCCCTGCTACAAGCTGCTGCTGTCAAGGTCCTTCTGGTCCCACACAGCTGAGGGATGTTAGTTAAAAGAAATTGTTTTTCTTTGACAATATTATTGGTGCTCCTTATAATTGCTAATGAATGGTACTTTAACTTGATTAGAAATAGATGAAAGTCTTTGCAGACTTAGTGCTTTTCCTGAAATTCTCAGTTAACTTCTACCAGCTGGGTGCCAGGATAAATTTGGAAATGGCTTTTGTCTCATCATGCTTTATTAATCGATTAGACCCCTGTTTTCCATGATTCTTCTGCTAATCAACCAAGACATTAGGAACATGACCATCTTCCAACTCTTTTGGTCTATTCCATCATCTCTTCACTTAAATCTTTTTTTTGTCTATGCATGTCTATGGGGAATATACATTCCCCAACTGAACTATCTCTTCTATCTTCCTTTCCCTTAAAAAAAATTCAAAAACCCTTAAAAAAAACTGGCAAAGCTATGGATTTGGACCCAGGAAAGACCCGAGTTCCATTTCTACCTGACACCTTTTAGCTGTGTGATCAGTGTCAAGTCACTTAACATCTCTGAGCTTCAGCTGCATCCTCTATAAAATGAGGGGTTTGGACTAAATGACCTCTTAGGTCCTTCATTGGTAATTCTGTGAGCCAGTAATTTTGAAAGCCTAATTTAGGTCTTCATTGACTGGCAAATTTTGGTCAGGTTTTCCTTCCTTGTTTTTGCCAAAAAAATTTTTCCCCAAATCTCCACACTATCTATTTTTATTGTGATATTGAAATCACTTTAAAAGACTGAGATATATTAATTTAAGGTTGCCAAGGAATTCACTTATGTAATTCCAAAATGAAATACTCAAGTCAGCTGCCAAACTTTTATGGTGTTTTAATTACAAACAGGAGGAAGAAAGTATTAGAGGGAGGGAGGGAGACAGAGGGGAAGAGGGGAAAGGAGGAGAGGGATTGAGTGAGAGAGAGATTGAGTGAGGTTGGTTGGTTGGGTGAGTGAGTGAGGTTGGTTGGTTGGGTGAGTGAGTGAGGTTGGTTGGTTGGTTGGGTGAGTGAGTGAGGTTGGTTGGTTGGTTGGGTGAGTGAGTGAGGTTGGTTGGTTGGTTGGGTGAGTGAGTGAGGTTGGTTGGTTGGTTGGGTGAGTGAGTGAGGTTGGTTGGTTGGGTGAGTGAGTGAGTGAGGTTGGTTGGTTGGGTGAGTGAGTGAGGTTGGTTGGTTGGTTGGGTGAGTGAGTGAGGTTGGTTGGTTGGGTGAGTGAGTGAGGTTGGTTGGTTGGTTGGGTGAGTGAGTGAGGTTGGTTGGTTGGTTGGGTGAGTGAGTGAGTGAGGTTGGTTGGTTGGTTGGGTGAGTGAGTGAGTGAGGTTGGTTGGTTGGTTGGGTGAGTGAGTGAGTGAGTGAGGTTGGTTGGTTGGTTGGGTGAGTGAGTGAGTGAGTGAGGTTGGTTGGTTGGTTGGGTGAGTGAGTGAGTGAGTGAGGTTGGTTGGTTGGTTGGGTGAGTGAGTGAGTGAGTGAGGTTGGTTGGTTGAGTGAGTGAGGTTGGTTGGTTGAGTGAGTGAGGTTGGTTGGTTGAGTGAGTGAGGTTGGTTGGTTGGTTGGTTGGTTGAGTGAGTGAGTGAGTGAGGTTGGGTGGGTGGGTGAGTGAGTGAGGTTGGGTGGGTGGGTGAGTGAGTGAGGTTGGGTGGGTGGGTGAGTGAGTGAGGTTGGGTGGGTGGGTGAGTGAGTGAGGTTGGGTGGGTGGGTGAGTGAGTGAGGTTGGGTGGGTGGGTGAGTGAGTGAGGTTGGGTGGGTGGGTGAGTGAGTGAGGTTGGGTGGGTGGGTGAGTGAGTGAGGTTGGGTGGGTGGGTGAGTGAGTGAGGTTGGGTGGGTGGGTGAGTGAGTGAGGTTGGGTGGGTGGGTGAGTGAGTGAGGTTGGGTGGGTGGGTGAGTGAGTGAGGTTGGGTGGGTGGGTGAGTGAGTGAGGTTGGGTGGGTGGGTGAGTGAGTGAGGTTGGGTGGGTGGGTGAGTGAGTGAGGTTGGGTGGGTGGGTGAGTGAGTGAGGTTGGGTGGGTGGGTGAGTGAGTGAGGTTGGGTGGGTGGGTGAGTGAGTGAGGTTGGGTGGGTGGGTGAGTGAGTGAGGTTGGGTGGGTGGGTGAGTGAGTGAGGTTGGGTGGGTGGGTGAGTGAGTGAGGTTGGGTGGGTGGGTGAGTGAGTGAGGTTGGGTGGGTGGGTGAGTGAGTGAGGTTGGGTGGGTGGGTGAGGTTGGTTGGTTGGTTGAGTGAGGTTGGGTGGGTGGGTGAGGTTGGTTGGTTGGTTGGGTGAGTGAGTGAGTGAGGTTGGTTGGTTGGTTGGGTGAGTGAGTGAGTGAGGTTGGTTGGTTGGTTGGGTGAGTGAGTGAGTGAGTGAGGTTGGTTGGTTGGTTGGGTGAGTGAGTGAGTGAGTGAGGTTGGTTGGTTGGTTGGGTGAGTGAGTGAGGTTGGTTGGTTGGGTGAGTGAGTGAGGTTGGTTGGTTGGGTGAGTGAGTGAGTGAGGTTGGTTGGTTGGTTGGTTGGGTGAGTGAGTGAGTGAGTGAGTGAGGTTGGTTGGTTGGTTGGTTGGGTGAGTGAGTGAGTGAGGTTGGTTGGTTGGTTGGTTGGGTGAGTGAGTGAGTGAGTGAGGTTGGTTGGTTGGTTGGTTGGTTGGGTGAGTGAGTGAGGTTGGTTGGTTGGTTGGTTGGTTGGGTGAGTGAGTGAGTGAGGTTGGTTGGTTGGTTGGTTGGTTGGGTGAGTGAGTGAGTGAGTGAGGTTGGTTGGTTGGTTGGTTGGTTGGGTGAGTGAGTGAGTGAGGTTGGTTGGTTGGTTGGTTGGGTGAGTGAGTGAGTGAGTGAGGTTGGTTGGTTGGTTGGTTGGTTGGGTGAGTGAGTGAGTGAGTGAGTGAGGTTGGTTGGTTGGTTGGTTGGGTGAGTGAGTGAGTGAGTGAGTGAGGTTGGTTGGTTGGTTGGTTGGGTGAGTGGGTGGGTGAGTGAGGTTGGTTGGTTGGTTGGTTGGGTGAGTGGGTGGGTGAGTGAGGTTGGTTGAGTGAGTGGGTGGGTGAGTGGGTGGGTGAGTGGGTGGGTGGGTGAGTGAGTGGGTGAGTGGGTGAGTGGGTGGGTGGGTGAGTGAGTGGGTGAGTGGGTGAGTGAGTGGGTGAGTGAGTTTGGTTGGGTGAGTTTGGTTGGGTGAGTGAGTGAGTTTGGTTGGGTGAGTTTGGTTGGGTGAGTGAGTGAGTTTGGTTGGGTGAGTGAGTGAGTGAGTGAGTGAGTTTGGTTGGGTGAGTGAGTGAGTGAGTGAGTGAGTTTGGTTGGGTGAGTGAGTGAGTGAGTGAGTGAGTTTGGTTGGGTGAGTGAGTGAGTGAGTGAGTGAGTTTGGTTGGGTGAGTGAGTGAGTGAGTGAGTGAGGTTGGTTGGGTGAGTGAGTGAGTGAGTGAGGTTGGTTGGGTGAGTGAGTGAGTGAGTGAGTGAGGTTGGTTGAGTGAGTGAGTGAGTGAGTGAGGTTGGTTGGGTGAGTGAGTGAGTGAGGTTGGTTGGGTGAGTGAGTGAGTGAGGTTGGTTGGGTGAGTGAGTGAGTGAGTGAGTGAGGTTGGTTGGGTGAGTGAGTGAGTGAGTGAGTGAGGTTGGTTGGTTGGGTGGGTGAGTGAGTGAGTGAGGTTGGTTGGTTGGGTGAGTGAGTGAGTGAGTGAGTGAGGTTGGTTGGTTGGTTGGTTGGGTGAGTGAGTGAGTGAGTGAGTGAGGTTGGTTGGTTGGTTGGTTGGTTGGTTGGGTGAGTGAGTGAGTGAGTGAGGTTGGTTGGTTGGGTGGGTGGGTGGGTGGGTGGGTGGGTGAGTGAGTGAGGTTGGTTGGTTGGTTGGTTGGTTGGTTGGTTGGGTGAGTGAGTGAGTGAGGTTGGTTGGTTGGGTGAGTGAGTGAGTGAGGTTGGTTGGTTGGGTGAGTGAGTGAGTGAGGTTGGTTGGTTGGTTGGTTGGGTGAGTGAGTGAGGTTGGTTGGTTGGTTGGTTGGGTGAGTGAGTGAGTGAGGTTGGTTGGTTGGTTGGGTGAGTGAGTGAGGTTGGTTGGTTGGGTGAGTGAGTGAGGTTGGTTGGTTGGGTGAGTGAGTGAGGTTGGTTGGTTGGTTGGGTGAGTGAGTGAGTGAGTGAGGTTGGTTGGTTGAGTGAGTGAGTGAGTGAGGTTGGTTGGTTGGTTGGTTGGGTGAGTGAGTGAGGTTGGTTGGTTGAGTGAGTGAGTGAGTGAGTGAGTGAGGTTGGTTGGTTGGGTGAGTGAGTGAGTGAGGTTGGTTGGTTGGTTGGTTGGGTGAGTGAGTGAGGTTGGTTGGTTGGGTGAGTGAGTGAGTGAGTGAGGTTGGTTGGTTGGGTGAGTGAGTGAGTGAGGTTGGTTGGTTGGGTGAGTGAGTGAGTGAGTGAGGTTGGTTGGTTGGTTGGTTGAGTGAGTGAGGTTGGTTGGTTGGTTGGTTGGGTGAGTGAGTGAGTGAGTGAGGTTGGTTGGTTGGTTGGGTGAGTGAGTGAGTGAGTGAGGTTGGTTGGTTGGTTGGTTGGTTGGGTGAGTGAGTGAGGTTGGTTGGTTGGTTGGTTGGTTGGTTGGGTGAGTGAGTGAGTGAGTGAGGTTGGTTGGTTGGTTGGGTGAGTGAGTGAGTGAGTGAGGTTGGTTGGTTGGTTGGGTGAGTGAGTGAGTGAGGTTGGTTGGTTGGTTGGGTGAGTGAGTGAGGTTGGTTGGTTGGTTGGGTGAGTGAGTGAGGTTGGTTGGTTGGTTGGGTGAGTGAGTGAGTGAGGTTGGTTGGTTGGGTGAGTGAGTGAGTGAGGTTGGTTGGTTGGGTGAGTGAGTGAGGTTGGTTGGTTGGGTGAGTGAGTGAGTGAGGTTGGTTGGTTGGGTGAGTGAGTGAGGTTGGTTGGTTGGTTGGGTGAGTGAGTGAGGTTGGTTGGTTGGTTGGGTGAGGTGGGTGAGTGAGTGAGGTTGGTTGGGTGAGGTGGGTGAGTGAGTGAGGTTGGTTGGGTGAGGTGGGTGAGTGAGTGAGGTTGGTTGGGTGAGGTGGGTGAGTGAGTGAGGTTGGTTGGGTGAGGTGGGTGAGTGAGTGAGGTTGGTTGGGTGAGGTAGGTAGGTAGGTAGGTTGGTTGGGTGAGGGAGTGAGGTAGGGAGTGAGGTTGGTTGGGTGAGTGAGGGAGTGAGGTAGGGAGTGAGGTTGGTTGGGTGAGTGAGGGAGTGAGGTAGGGAGTGAGGTTGGTTGGGTGAGTGAGGGAGTGAGGTAGGGAGTGAGGTTGGTTGGGTGAGTGAGGGAGTGAGGTAGGGAGTGAGGTTGGTTGGGTGAGTGAGGGAGTGAGGTAGGGAGTGAGGTTGGTTGGGTGAGTGAGGGAGTGAGGTAGGGAGTGAGGTTGGTTGGGTGAGTGAGGGAGTGAGGTAGGGAGTGAGGTTGGTTGGGTGAGTGAGGGAGTGAGGTAGGGAGTGAGGTTGGTTGGGTGGGTGGGTGAGTGAGGGAGTGAGTGAGGTTGGTTGGGTGGGTGGGTGAGTGAGGGAGTGAGTGAGGTTGGTTGGGTGGGTGGGTGAGTGAGGGAGTGAGGGAGTGAGGTTGGGTGGGTGGGTGAGTGAGTGAGGGAGTGAGGGAGTGAGGTTGGGTGGGTGGGTGAGTGAGGGAGTGAGGTTGGTTGTTTGGTTGGTTGGGTGAGTGAGTGAGGTTGGTTGGTTGGGTGAGTGAGTGAGTGAGGTTGGTTGGTTGGTTGGGTGAGTGAGTGAGGTTGGTTGGGTGAGGTGGGTGAGTGAGTGAGGTTGGTTGGGTGAGGTGGGTGAGTGAGTGAGGTTGGTTGGGTGAGGTGGGTGAGTGAGTGAGGTTGGTTGGGTGAGGGAGTGAGGTAGGGAGTGAGGTTGGTTGGTTGGGTGAGGGAGTGAGGTAGGGAGTGAGGTTGGTTGGGTGAGTGAGGGAGTGAGGTAGGGAGTGAGGTTGGTTGGGTGAGTGAGGGAGTGAGGTAGGGAGTGAGGTTGGTTGGGTGAGTGAGGGAGTGAGGTAGGGAGTGAGGTTGGTTGGGTGAGTGAGGGAGTGAGGTAGGGAGTGAGGTTGGTTGGGTGAGTGAGGGAGTGAGGTAGGGAGTGAGGTTGGTTGGGTGAGTGAGGGAGTGAGGTAGGGAGTGAGGTTGGTTGGGTGAGTGAGGGAGTGAGGTAGGGAGTGAGGTTGGTTGGGTGGGTGGGTGAGTGAGGGAGTGAGGGAGTGAGGTTGGTTGGGTGGGTGGGTGAGTGAGGGAGTGAGGTTGGGTGGGTGGGTGAGTGAGGGAGTGAGGTTGGTTGTGTGGGTGAGTGAGGGAGTGAGGTTGGGTGGGTGGGTGGGTGGGTGAGGGAGTGAGGTTGGTTGGTTGGGTGGGTGGGTGAGGGAGTGAGTGAGGTTGGTTGGTTGGGTGGGTGGGTGAGTGAGGGAGTGAGGTTGGTTGGTTGGTTGAGATTTAACCCAGACCCACTCTGGCTCAGGCTGAGCCAAAGCAGGCTTTAAGGCCTTGGATAGCCAAGGCAAGGAAAGGGATTAGTCCTTATCACTCATGTGACCAATCTGAAGGAAAGCAGTCTTCCAGGGTCCTCCAACTCCAAGCACAAGCCTCCCATTGACTCTAGCCCTCCTCACAGGAAGTCCAGAGAACTCCAGAAGCTGTTCTCTACCTCATTTCCTGCATCTCACGTGCCAATGGTGGCTCTAGCTTGACCTAGGACCATCCAGAGGTCTGTTCTTTTTTTGCACATGTCTGTTGAAGGCCATTTTCTCAAATAATTAAATCTTGAGTTTGCTGCAGCCCTTCCTAATCTTGTTACACTGAGTAGGGTGGAGATTGTAGTTTCCAAGACCTGATTCTGTTATTCCAAGTATCTCTATTGTTATTCATCAGGAAAGAGCTAAATCCTATCTTCTAAAGAATGGTCTGAATAGGGTGGAGTGGTTTTGAAATTCACACTTTATAAGCAAACAGTTGGTTTAGGGAAATGATGACTGTTAGTTGCCCTTTTGATTAATCACAATCCCCTAGTACTCTTGACCAAAATACATTTCCTTAGTCACTATACCCCTTTGCATATTGTCTCCCTCTCCTACAATATCCACTTCTTTAAAAAAATTTTTTTTAAATCCTTACCTTCAGTCTTGGAATCAATACTGTATATTGGTTCCAAGGCAGAAGAGTGGTAAGGGCTAGGTAATGGGGGTTAAGTGACTTTCCCAGGGTCAAACAGCTGGGAAGTGTCTGAGGCCAGATTTGAACCTAGGACCTCCCATCTCTAGGCCTGGCTCTCAATCCATTGAGCTACCCAGCTGCCCCCATATCCACTTCTTAAGAGCAGCAAATTTCTTGCCTGGCGCTTAGTTAGCACATTGCCTGATACACTTTAGTTGTACATTCATTCATTTGAATGTCAACTCTTCTTGCTCAAAGCAAAGCTGTTCTCTTTTTTCCTTTTTATCCGTGGTCTGCCTTCACAAATCCTTTGTGTTTTTGTGTATTTACCTCTGCTCAATAACCAAGACTCTTAAACAACCTTGCTTGAGGATGCTAATTCCCAAACCATAGGATTTTGCCACTGTCCAGAGCACCTGATTATCTTTTTTTTTTTAATTTATTTAATGAGATGACTTAGAATATTTTTCCATGTTTACAAGACTCATGTTCTTTCCCTCCACTTCCCACATCTGATGCA
Source organism: Monodelphis domestica (assembly GCF_027887165.1). Lineage (NCBI taxonomy): Eukaryota > Metazoa > Chordata > Mammalia > Didelphimorphia > Didelphidae > Monodelphis > Monodelphis domestica. The sequence goes on along the minus strand of NC_077227.1, from coordinate 126,015,766 downwards.
CAACTCCACTGGGTTTAACATGTGTCATTGATCAAGACCCATTTCTATATTATTAATATTTGCACTAGGGTGATCGTTTAGAGTCCACTTTCCCAGTCATCGCTCCATCAACCAATGTGATCAAGCAGCAACTGATTATCTTTAAGAATTATAATGTCAAAGCTAAGTTGACCACACTTTAGGAAATAAAGACTTTCAGGTCCTTAGAACTGCACTAGAATTGCCATCTTTGCTCTACAAGATGACCTTTTCACTTGTGGGGAGCCAAGGGGCTAAATCCCTCCCAAATGCTCCCCTCCATCCTTCCTGGGAATCAAGAAAAGGGCAGGGCTGCAGAGAAGGAGATGTTGAGGCAGGGAATTTTCCCCTTCCTTGCTCCAGATGTCCAGCGAGTAGGAAAAGAGTTTCTAGTCAAAATAATTTTTGTTGACTGTCTAATCCCCACAATTGGCTAGTTTGTTTCTCGTGGTAGAAGGGATGTATACATTTTGCTTCTGGCTCTGCCAGAGAGAAGAAAAAGCCTGATGGAGGAGAAAGATGATGGAATAAATCAGGACTGTTAAAAGCCCCTCGTTAATTTTCCACCCCCATCTCTTATTCAAGACCCCTCTCGTGACACTCTGGCCAGCATTAACCGTCGTACTATTGTTTGGGAAGGGGAGGGATCCCGATGTATGATTTCATCATGTGGAAACTCCTGCCCACTGAGGCACCTCGGCAAACTCCAGAGTCTTTGGCGAGGTTAAGCGACAAGCCTGACTCGGACCCAGGTCTCCACAACTCCAAGGCTGGTCTTTTCTCTCTACTGGTCTGAGCGTGTCCGATTTTACACCTGAAGACACTGAAGCTCAGGAAAGTCAAGTGACTGTTTGTGGTCACACAACTACTAAATGTTGGGAAAATAGGGCTTTTTTTTCTGATTCTGAGCCCAGTGTTCTTTCTGCCACACTGGGCAGCTTTCTGGTCTCTGTCCTCTACATTAATCTCTGCCTCATGAAATCTTTCCCATTTGCCAATGTCTAATTCACACATTGCCTCATTTGTGAAGGTTTCCATGATTTTATCTGTACTTCTCACAAACCTAGAAATGATCTGTCCTTGCTGAGATCTTTCACAGCACTTTTTACCTTTCCTATACACTCCACAATTTATATTGCAATTATTTATATTCATGTTTTCCCTCCCTTGCTATTGTAAGCTGCTTTTGGGTAAGTACAGTCATGTGCATCTTTGTATCCCTGGCAGGATGTATATCTAGCAGAGTATCTATCTTGTATGATTTAGGCACTAAATAAATATTTGTTGAATTTACTTGAGGCAACCATAGAGTTTATCTGATCCAGTTTCCTAATTTTCTAGGTGAGGAAACTGAGGCCAAGAGAAGGGAAAGCAGTTGTCTAAGACCACACAGCTAGTTAGTGATAAAATTAAAACTAAGCCTCAGACCTTAGTTTCTGATACTTTTCTCCCCAACTCTATTATACAACTTCCTAACTGTACAGTTGGCCTTTGCATGTAATGCATTTTGTACAGAATTCTTTTGCATATGGATTTTATAATTTCCATGTAGCTCTTCCCTGTCAGTGTCTCAGAGTATTGCACATAATTTGTCACACCGTGGCATGGCACATTTGTTCTGAATTAAAAGATGGTTTCAAACTTCAAAAGTTCTTTGGCTATCAATGAGATGTGCTGGTTGCTAGCCAAGATTTGTTTGTTTGCAAGTCTGCTGACAACGTTATACAGTGAACACTTTATCACAGAACCTGTATATGGAACATAATTTTTGTTCCTGAAAAAAGCCAATTTAGATTGTAAATTTCTCTCAGTATACTAACATTTTATATGAAATTTGTCAATTTTCTGGAGGGGAGAGAGCTTCAATTTTATTTTTCACTATTGAATTTTCTATCTTTCAGCATTGGATCTCAGTGATTGGTGAATGGAAAAAAAGTGGGATAAGCATAGTTTAGAATGTTCAGGTTTTTTAAAAGGGGGCGCGGAGATTTAAAAATATTTTTCATTTTCTTGGTCAGGAGGAGATAGGAGATAGAATGAGATTGAGTGGATAAAGAGTTCTGTTAATAAAGAGACTTGGGAAAGAGGGTTAAAAAAGTATTAATATTTTGTGCTGAAATTCATTAAAATGTAAATCATTACCAAGCAAGATTTAATTATTCATATTGATGTTTAATATTAAGTTTTTTAAAAGATGATTAAAAAAGGATGGCACAGGCTTATTAGAGTGTTAGGCAGCAAAGCCTGGAATAATGAGCCAATGCTAGAAAAAAATTCAAAAAGAGTTTCTTCACCTTCCCCATGGGAAAATTGTAATAGACAACTGAGGAAAGAGCAGAACTATTTACTCCTATTTTGCTTCCCTCCCCTCCATAAGGGAACTGATCAATGAAATGGGAAAAGACAAATAAAGATAGAAGTGTATTGAGAGCAGGGAGAACACCTGAAGGACTGGCGGGAGAAGTGAAATAATGCTTTTTTTATGTGTAAAATTTCAGTCTTCCAGTAATTTTCATTTTAAACAGAATGGGGAGCTGCAGGATACCTAAATATACATAAATACTCTTTATTAATGTTTTCACCTTTTAATTCATTTGAGCCTCACAACAAGTTCTGTATAGCTGAGATAGGGCAGGTACCCTTATTTTATGATGAGGAAGCAAGAGGGAAGTCAAGTGACTCGTGTCTCATGAGGGACCTGCCCAGTTAGTGGTAGCCTTTCTTAGAAGGACCCAGGCCTGGCTGTCAGTGCTCCGTCTCCTGCCACCGTACCTGGTGGCTCTCTTTTTAAAAATGTTTTAGTCATGCTCACCTATCTTTCATTCTTCTGCTTCCTTTGGCCAATCATCCTGGAATATTGGTTCCCTGGTGCAAAAGACATTGAATGCCAGCCCACAGGAGGCCAACAGAACCTTTGAATTGGATGAGACAATTCTGAACAATGGATGTTCTCAACTATCCCCACTCCAGAGAAACTTCCAGATTGATTCGGTTGCCAGAACCTATTCTGCATTTTCGGTAATCCACCTTTTCTATTGTCTACCTGCTTTTGGGGAACCCACAGACAGGGCAGGATGGGTTGTCTCCCAATGACACATAGTGCCATCTCTGGGGCTGAAAAGCTGCGTGCAGAAAAGAAGTTGGCAGTCTAACTTCTGAGAGGGGAAATGGAAAATGAATGCTGTGTAATTGCAATGTCCATGCTTGACTCTGAAGAAGAGACAAGAAAAGATCCCTCTCTGCCTTTTTGCAAAGGTGGGACACCTCTGGATGTGGAATACATCTCTTGTCAGATTCAGATGATTAGTTTTGCTGAACTGCTTTTCCCTCCTCTCTTATTTTAAGGGATGGTTCTTTTAGTAGAGGGAGGATGAAAGATATATTTGGAAATGAAGATGATATAAAAACAAAAATATAAAATTAGTAAAAACTTAAAAGGGAAAAAACAATTTCAGAATTGGGACTGGCTGTAGGAAGAGAATCTCTATCATTTTTCCAGTGGTTCCTGGTATTTTTAGTGCTGTTCTTGGTCACCATCTCAGTCCCTTTTTTTTTTTTGGTAGAAAGAATTGATTTTCCCTCCAGCTTCTCATCAGATGTCAGGCTTCTATGGCAGTCCTCACATGTCCTTTCTTTCAGACTGATGGAATAGTATCTGCTGATTTCATTATCATCTGAGTTTAGCTTTATAAGAACCATCCCTCTTTGACTCACAAGGACAGCCTCCTAGAGTTAGGTTAGAAAAACCAACCACAAAAACTAGTTACATCCTGGGCTTTTAACATTTTAAATCTGATTTTCTTTGGGAACATGTTGTTCCAATTTTATGTAGATTTTTCAGCCCTGCTTAGACATGCCAAAGCATCTTAACATCAGTTTTATCTTGTAAGCGTCACCTCCCCAAGCTCGCTCTGACTGAATTCCATCCAAAGAATGGCATAAAGAAGTAACTATGGATAATAATCATATACTAATGAAATACACTTTTCTCCTCAGGGCAGAGAGGTGGAAGACCACTAGGACAGAACATTGTATACACTGCCAATTGGGGTCCCTGAGCCAGATGTTTTTACTTAGTTCTTTTGCTGTACCATGAGGGAGTATTCCATCTGGGGAAGCAGGGAGGACTGACTCCTATTGAAGACAAAGGACAGGACACCCATTAAACTGAAGAAATAAAATGGGATTGTTGGATCACTCTCTTTATATATTGTGAGGGAGCCCTGCCTCTGCCACATTCTCAGTCCTCTTATAGTCTTGGGATATTTTGTATTACACGGAACTTTTGTCCTGTGATGTGATTTGGTCATTATCACTTTCTTGTCTGGCTTACTAGGAAGTTCCAGCCCTATAACTAATTAAGAAGATAAAGAAAAATAATATATGTTGAATGCTGTAAGGGTTAAAAATGAAAGGGTTGGACTAAATTTATAAGTGTGGTCACCAGAAAATATTACTCAAGTCAGAATGACTTTATAGCAATTTATTTATAAAATAGAGGGAAAGAATGAAAGTAAGGAAATGAGAGAGAGTAGATATTTACTCTGGCCAGGTCTGAACCAGGCAGGGCTTCGGAGGGCCCAGAGGTAAATTGAACAAGGGTTTTAGCCATGAGGCCTCCTCCAAGATGAGGGGCCTCTCGGGAGGCTAGTACCTCCAGAAAAACCAGGAAAGGAAGTCGGCCTTTTTCACTCACCCACGTGGTAGTCCTAAAGGAAAATCAAAGAGCAGTCTGAGGTTCCCAAGCTGGAGCTCCTTCAGGATCAAGTTCCAAGGCAAAAAAGCCGGTCACAGGAAGTTCTTGCCACTTTTAAAGACCCTTCCTTTCGTCACTTCCTGTGCCTTCCTTCCACTTTACGTGGACCAATTGCAGCTATAGTTTTGCTTAGGATGGCACAGGGGCGGTCAGTCGATTCTGATTCGTCACTCATTCTAGCACACGTGGCCCTCAGACCGCCTTATACTTAAGGATAAGTGGGGTATATATGCTTCTGATGATTAAATCTAAAAATGGGTAGGGGAGAGTTAGTCCCGTCTTCCCAATACCATTCTCTTCCATCCTGGATGCCGCTTTTCTGGCTAGTGTACTACTACCACTTCTGCTAACCTGAGCAGTGGTACCTGTTGCCTCACTGTTTCACTCTTCCTTTTGTTCCTGATGCTATCGATCTGTGAGTCTCCCTTTATGTGAGTGCTGGACATTCACAGATCAATAACATCAGGAACTTGGTTCTATAGCGCTATTTTCTCTTCAGCTTTTGTGATACTCTTCTCTCCTGGCTCTTTTTTACTGACCTCAGTTTCCTATATTAGATCATCATCCATGACCGGATCCCTAACCATGGATAGCCCCTAAAATTCCATCCTGATGCTGCTTTTCTTTATTTTTCTTCTCTCATCAGGAGTTTCCTTATCTCTGTGTAAATGATTTTAAACATCTGTCCAGGGGGCAGCTAGTGGCACAGCGGATAGAGCCCCGGGACTGGGGTCACCTCTTAGCTATGTGACTCTGGGGAAGTCACTTAACCCCACTTGCCTAGCCCTTCTGTCTTTTTTCTTTTTTTAAGCCCTTACCTTCCATCTTGGAGTCAATACTGTGTATTGATTCCAAGACAGAAGAGTGATAAGGGCTAGGCAATGGGGGTCAAGTGACTTGCCCAGGGTCACACAGCTGGGGAGTGTCTGTGGCCAGATTTGAACCTAGGCCTGGCTCTTAATCCACTGAGCCACCCAGCTGCCCCCTAGCCCTTCTGTCTTAAGGTGTTGACTAAGGGAGAAAGAAAGGGTTTTTCAAAGAAGTCTATCCAGCCCTCAGTGTTGTATCTCTCACCTGCTGAAAATCACCTGGATGCTCTGTGAGGAGCGGAGAGCCAGATCCCTCCCTGCCTGAGCTTTCTACCCTCTTTGCTCAACCACTTTATTTCTTTCCCAACAGCAAGAATTTTCAGAGGCCTCCAAATCGGTTGACAATTCAGAAGTTTTCAACTCTACCAATCTATAAGCCTGAAAAGAATCTACTCCATCATCGACCAAGCTATGGGTTTCCCTGTGTTTACACTGGGGTGCTTTTGACATCCCTATAATTCAGGTTTGTTCTCACTGGAGAAAGCATTTAAATCAGTGATTGGATTCCACAAAATGTCTGTGGCTTCTCCAAGGGGTAGAGCCACAAACAGTAACGTTTATTTACTTTGATTGTGATGTGGTAGAAAAAGCCTTGAACTTGGAGTTCGAAGATCTGCGTTCAAATTCTACCTCTGCCACGTGCCAGCTTTGTGCCATGGGGGTAGTTATTTTTAACTTCTCTGCACATTAGTCGTCTTATTTGTTCAATGGGAATAACTTACATCTGCCTACTTACCAAGCCTCTTCAGAAGAAAGTAATAAAATGCCTTATAAGCATTTGTTGTTGAAATAAATGAGTTTTTAAAAAAAAAATAAAATAAAACTAGTTAATGTATTGGTGAAAGAGAAAATGTTGGTATTTTTCTGTAGGATTTGTTATTGAATAAGGTGTAAATAAATATCTTTAAGGTGGGAAATGTTGATTTTTAATTCATAGATTAATAACAATCTGTTTGCTTTTTTCTTTAGTCCTTTCCCTGAGATTTAGAATATTCTGAAAATATTTTTAAAAAATTAATAAGAATAATTATAATAGTGTATACATATATAGCACTTTGAAGTTTTACAAAATGCTTTAAATACATGATCACATTTGACACTTAACAACAACCCTGTGACATGGGTACTATTATTATCCCCATTTTATAGATAAGGAAACTGAGGATGAGAGGTTAAGTGAATTGCTTAATTAAGGGACACACAGATAGTAAATGACTGGGAAGGATTTGAACTCCTATCTTCCTGAATCCAGGTACAACAATTCACTGCATTAGAATTAGTTTCCTTTGGAATAATGTATTTTGTCTATTTAAAAACATTCTGGAGGGGTTCAGTAGTCATCTCCAGATTACTAAAGGGCACCTATGACAAACCAAACAAACCTTAAGGACTTCTGCTTTAGTATCTCATTTTTGCTACTTCTCCCTTCCTGTTCTCCTCCCCAACTAGGAGAGCTCTAGCATCTCTCTGGCATCTTTCTAGTGGGCCACCAGCATAAAGCATTTCATGTTCCTAAGTGAAACAGGGAATGGCTGAGAGCTGTAGTTCAGCCACTTTCTGGCCCCTGGTGCTGGGTTGTAGACTCTTCAAGACCTGCTGATCTGTTTTCATTTTCAGGAGGAGGCGAGGAGGCTAAGCTAGGACCTGATGGAGGTAGGAGACCCATTTTTCAGACTGATAGTTCTGCCTTGGCTCGCCACCCTTTTGCTGCAGAAGCTATGGCAGAACCTGCTCAGTGAAGTGCCGTCTGTATTCTTTGGTTTCAGTTCCTTTAACAAAAGTGTATTTAAGTGACTTTTCTATTCAAGGTTCTTTGATAGGCTTTGGGGATCCAAAGAGAGAAAATGACAGTCTGTCATCCAGTAGCTTATGGGATGGGAGGTATACATCTAGAATAGAGGAATAGTAGGGGCAGGGCAAAGATCAGAGGAATGGTTGGGAAAGAGCACTTTAAACTTGTGGGGGATTGGGGTAGGGGCTACATAAAAGAGGGAGCACCTGTGCTGAGCGTCGAATAAAGAAAGGGACTCTTAGAAAGGAGAAGACTAGGGAGTGCAGTCGAGGCATTATTCTTCCTAGATTATACTTGCTCAATTCTCTTTGGTATGTGGCTTGATCTTGTCATTTAAAGTCTTCTTGAAGCACTGTGGTACAGTGGAAAGAGCACTTGCTGTCTCTGAAGTCAGAGGATGTGGCTTCAAATCCTGTCACTGTCACATTCTGTGTGACCTTGGGCAAGTCACTTAAGCCTTTGGGCTTCAGTTTCCTTATCTGAAAAATTTGGGGGTTGGAGTAGATGGCCACTAAGATGCCTTCTAGCTTTTCAATTATGATTCCGAGTAAAAAAACTCTAGATATATTCCTTCTCTAGCCAAGAACTTAAAAACAACAACAAACCTGTACCTTTCGTCTTAGAATCAATACTGTATATTGGTTCTAATGAAGAAGAGTAGTAAGGACTAGGCAATGGTGGGATAAGTGACTTGCCAAGGGTCACCGCTGGGAAGTGTCTGAGGTCAATTTGAGCCTGGGACCTCTCCCATCTCTGCCAAGAATTTATTATTGGAAGTCAGATCATTTTAATAAATGTTCACTTCACAAGTTTGCTTTTGTCTTCTGAAGCGCCTACCTTTTACTTTAAAGCAGTGATAAAAATATCACCAATGTCCCTAACGTCTTCATTTACATGCATAGGACTTTGAAATCCTTAGCAATGTTTTCTATATTCCATCTAGTGGCATTATTTGTCACTAGGCCACTTCAGAAACATTGTGGTTGTTGGGTTTGACCAGTCTTGAGAGACCTTCAATGTCCCAGATAAATGCTCTAGGAAGATAGTATCCTCTGATGGATTTGTCAAGCCAAACATGGCGACCTTGGTATCTCTTGGTGGAGCCATCAGGCACTCTGCCATGTCTCCTTCCCCTGACCATCACTGGAGGATCTCTCCCCAAGCACTCTGCCATGTCTCCTTCCCCTGACCATCACTGGAGGACCTCTCCCCAAGCACTCTGCCATGTCTCTTCTTCCCCTGACCATCACTGGAGGACCTCTCCCCAAGCACTCTGCCATGTCTCTTCTTCCCCTGACCATCACTGGAGGACCTCTCCCCAAGCACTCTGCCATGTCTCTTCTTCCCCTCACCATCACTGGAGGATCTCTCCCCAAGCACTCTGCCATGTCTCTTCTTCCCCTCACCATCACTGGAGGATCTCTCCCCAAGCACTCTGCCATGTCTCTTCTTCCCCTCACCATCACTGGAGGATCTCTCCCCAAGCACTCTGCCATGTCTCTTCTTCCCCTCACCATCACTGGAGGACCTCTCCCCAAGCACTCTGCCATGTCTCTTCTTCCCCTCACCATCACTGGAGGATCTCTCCCCAAGCACTCTGCCATGTCTCCTTCCCCTGACCATCACTGGAGGATCTCTCCCCAAGCACTCTGCCATGTCTCTTCTTCCCCTCACCATCACTGGAGGACCTCTCCCCAAGCACTCTGCCATGTCTCTTCTTCCCCTCACCATCACTGGAGGATCTCTCCCCAAGCACTCTGCCATGTCTCCTTCCCCTGACCATCACTGGAGGATCTCTCCCCAAGCACTCTGCCATGTCTCTTCTTCCCCTGACCATCACTGGAGGATCTCTCCCCAAGCACTCTGCCATGTCTCTTCTTCCCCTCACCATCACTGGAGGATCTCTCCCCAAGCACTCTGCCATGTCTCTTCTTCCCCTCACCATCACTGGAGGATCTCTCCCCAAGCACTCTGCCATGTCTCTTCTTCCCCTCACCATCACTGGAGGATCTCTCCCCAAGCACTCTGCCATGTCTCTTCTTCCCCTCACCATCACTGGAGGATCTCTCCCCAAGCACTCTGCCATGTCTCTTCTTCCCCTCACCATCACTGGAGGACCTCTCCCCAAGCACTCTGCCATGTCTCTTCTTCCCCTCACCATCACTGGAGGATCTCTCCCCAAGCACTCTGCCATGTCTCCTTCCCCTGACCATCACTGGAGGATCTCTCCCCAAGCACTCTGCCATGTCTCTTCTTCCCCTCACCATCACTGGAGGACCTCTCCCCAAGCACTCTGCCATGTCTCTTCTTCCCCTCACCATCACTGGAGGATCTCTCCCCAAGCACTCTGCCATGTCTCCTTCCCCTGACCATCACTGGAGGATCTCTCCCCAAGCACTCTGCCATGTCTCTTCTTCCCCTGACCATCACTGGAGGATCTCTCCCCAAGCACTCTGCCATGTCTCTTCTTCCCCTCACCATCACTGGAGGATCTCTCCCCAAGCACTCTGCCATGTCTCTTCTTCCCCTCACCATCACTGGAGGATCTCTCCCCAAGCACTCTGCCATGTCTCTTCTTCCCCTCACCATCACTGGAGGATCTCTTCCCCTAATGTAGTTTGTGAATTCACATCCTTGCACGAGGCACTCGGGAAGTGGCTTTCTTTTCAGAGGGTACAGCTTCTCCCCTCATGTAGATATTACATAGTTTCAAGGTTTAGTCATCCTCCTTCAGCCTTTCCAGCCTCCCGATACAAGCTTGCCCTCTTCAGATGATTTTTCTTCTTTATTTTCACTGTGAAGCTCTTCACTTTATTTTCACTGCAAAGCAACTCGTCATTCTTCCTCTTCATCCAGGAAGTAGAAACGGAATTCTCTAGCTCTTTTATGCTTTCCTCTGAGAAGGATACCGAGTGACATTATTTGCACATACATCTCTTTAATTCAGCTTCCCTTCACATTTGCTAGAATGGAGCTCCTCAGTTTTCTGGCACCCTGGTGGCTCAGTGCCCGTAGTGGAGACGCCATCACTTGAGACTCCTGAGCAGGATGTTACCTTATTGTGGGCTTTTTTTACATCTTCTCTTATATAATGTGATTTATTTTTTATTTGCTCATCTACAATTAGTTGGCAATTCCCAGATTCCTACCAAATCCTTAATATAAACATTCTGCTGTCCGTGAGAACTCGAATGTTCCACTAGTTACTCCTTTCTTTTCTTGCCTCTGGACGGAGTCGATGCCCCATTATTGGATTTGATGTCAGAATAGGCCATTGATACAGCGATTAACATTGCCAAGGATGATACCCAAGATAAAGGAAGCCAGAGCCCAGGGCTCAAATCGGTAAGCAGGGAGAGTATCTTAGAGACCGGAAGATGACGAACGAGGATAGCAAAAGAAAGACAGCATGATGCCATGAACTGCAAAGGAGAGAGAGCTGACCGAATGAAACAATGGTCTGGAAATGGCAGAGGGAAGTAAAGCCAATTCTTCTGCCTCAGCCCTGGAGTGGAGAGCAGTGGGAAAAATGAGTTTTCCTTTGGTCGGTGCTAGGAATAGGATGCCCTTGACAGAGAGCCAGGTTTTACCTAGTGCTAAGAGATGGAAGAAGCAGTCAAGGAAACATTTGGGAGCCAGAGATGTTTGTTTCTAACAGAGCAGGGCTCCTCAAGTGCCCAGGGGCAAGATTTCAGTAGAGGCGAACGGTGGCATGTATGCAGTGCTTTTAGGTTTAGAAAGTCCTTCACAATTGTCATTTGAGGTGTTGAGTGATAATATCTGTATAATTGGAATTGCTTGTCAACTCTGGGAGCAAGGAGAGCAGAGGGGAGGGAGAAAATAAAAATTGTGTAACCACGGGGAAAAAAATACCCCCCCCCCAATTTTCATTTGCTCCTCAAAGCAATCCTGGAAGATAGATGCTGTCAGTACCCTCGTTTTACAAAAGAAGCTGAACAGAGAGGTTAGCGATTGTGTTTGGGGTCGCAGCTAGTAAGTGTTTGAGGCTAGATTTTAATTTCTGGCTTTCCTGGCTGTAGAGCCCGTGTTCTAACCATTGTACTACTTTGTTCTCCCTGACTGGTGATGGGGAAGGGTCCAACAAGTTGGAGATATGAGTCTGGAAGGGAACAGCAGGGAAACTGTTTTTGGCTAATGCGATGTTTCAGGAAAATGAAGATTCTAGAAATAACAACATTGGAAAGTAGGCTGAAGGAGAGAGGAAGTAACAAGCCATAAGAATTGTTTCCTTGGGAGATAGTGTGGTACGGTAGGTTTTGGAAATGAAATATATTAGCAATGAGTCGTTTGTGCCCATTTGTGTATACACAAGAAAGGCAGAGGATTTTACTTATTGGAGGCAAAAGGTGACAGACCTTCATATAAATCAGTGGGTGTTCTGGACTGGACTGGTATCCATTTTCAGTTCATCTTTCTGAAGGTAATTCTCTTGGCCCCCAAATGCCTTACCCAGGAACCATCTTCTTAAAGTCCAAGTCTCAAGAAATAACAATAAACAAATAACAAAAATAAGAAAAATAAATAATTAAGAAAAAAGTATTGGAATGGCTTCATGTAAAGTCTCTTATTGGGGGCAGCCAGGTGGCTCCAGGGATAGAGCTAGACCTGGAGATGGAAGGTCCTGGGTTCAAATATGACCTCAGATGCTTTACTTAACCCCAATTGTCTTTTACCTCTCTTGTATCTTCTAATACTGGTATTGATTCTAAGATGGAAGATAAAGGTTTAAAAAAAGGCTCTTGTGAAATAGGGCTAATAAAAAAATATATAATTATTTTTTATTTGGATTTGGGCTTGGAAAGTCTGTTAGGGAACTAGGGAGGCCTCCTGCCAATAATAGCAGAAGTGGGCTGTTAGGAACTGTGAGCCAAGTGGACCTCAGCAGCCCACTTTGGGGAGTCATCAAAGATGCTCGATATTAGCCGTGTAGTCCTTACCTTTGCGGTGGAGTTGGATGGGCCCAGAGCAGATGGGAGCACAGTGAGGTGGAATGAGGAAGTTGGATCCACGTAGACTTCTTGTGTGTTTCTGGGTTTGGAGAGATAGCCATGTCTTTTGTTCCTTACCATCTCGGACTATTAGGCGCTCTCCAAAGCAGGTACGTGTTCTGTGGCAAGATTCTTCACTTGGGAAATTTTCTTGGTTGAGATCCTGAACAAATGCTGCTGTCCTCAACACATTAAATAAATCTCAAAAGCTTACTTATTCTTGCTGTCGTCGCCATAGCCCTCTTCACGGCCTCTTCAAATTCCTACTTTCTTTCAAAGTCTGGCTTCTGGCCCACCTCCTAAAACCTTTCTTGGCTACCCAATCCCTAATTATTTAGGCTCTGCTGCCTAAAATAACATTGAATTTAATAACATTTATATAGTGCTTTAAGGTATGCAAAGCACATTGCTCATTTGATTTTTCTCAACAATTCAGTGCTATTATTATCCCCATCCTACAAATGAGGAAACTGAGGCTGAGGTTAAATGACTTGTCCAGGGACACACAATTAGTGTCAGGCCACCCATGAACTCAGGTCTTCCTGACTCAAAGCTCTGTGCTCTCTCTACTGTACCACCTAGTTGCTTTTCTGTTTACATGTTATTTCTCCCAATAGAATGTAAACTTGAAAGGAAACTTTTCTTTTTCCCTTTATATGGTCAATGTCTGGCACACAATAGGTGCTTATATTAATTGAACTTTGACACTTGGAAGGAGAAGATTAAATGCCTTAGATTTAATTCAACAGAGATTTGAAGCAAGTTTGGCAGTTCTGAGACAGTAACTATTCTGGAGAAATTGTGTTGCCATATTCTGAGGAATTCATGCTTTCTCTACTGCACTTTTCTGTAAACATTTCCCTCAATAGAATAATGTAGGCTTCAGGGCAGACACTTTTCTTTTTTGCCTTTATATATTTGCCGTTGTCAATGTCTGGCACATAGTAGGTGCTTATAATAAAATTATTTAATTGAATTGTGACACTTGGAGAAGGGGATGATTAAATGCCTTAGGTTTAATTCAATAAAGATCTGATGTGGATTAGGCAGTTCTGAGTCAGTAACCATTGTGGAGATTCTGGAGAAATTGTGTTGCCATAATTTGAAGAATTCCTGTTGGGCTGAGAACAGCTATACAAATAATGAGTTTGTTGGTGACTTCTGTATCCAAAAAGAGTACTCTAATTCAGGTAGACCAGGGCTTCAGAAGTACCTTTTCTACTGCTCAAACCTGCTTCAGGAATTTAGAGGGAACAAGTCTCCCAACAAGATTTAGGACAGATGCTAAAAGAATTGTTTTCCGGGTCTCCTGTTATTACTGGTCCTAGGGAACGTGTGTCAGATGAAAGGATTTGCCTGGGTGAAATGTGAGTAACCATCACTAGGGAGGAAACAGATAAGAATTTTGTGCTGGTGTCCCACCTGGTGTGAAGGTGCACAGGGCTTTATTTCCATCCTGGTCTGTCCCCAAAGCCCAACTGCTTCCAGATAAGCCCTGCTTCCCCCAACCAGGTAGGTTCTGGAATGATAGCTAAAAGCATTTCTAGGGGTTTGGAGAGGAAGAGATGTAACAGCTTCAAGTTTCTTCCCTGGAAAAAGATGTCGCCTCTCTCAGGATCCTCTCTGCTAGAAGAAGGTTCTGCCGCCCTTTTGCATTGGAGCAGCACCAACCAAAATGGAATGCCAGGGAAATGCAAGCAGGGCAGACTGAGGACCACCCCCTCCCCCCAAAGCAACACACAGACCAGGTGGCTAGTTTGAAATGAGTTTTGTTTACCTGAAGTGTCCTGTGAACTCTGGCAAAGTCACAGTCTCTAGTTCCATACAAAGAGTTCTTATCAATTGCTACAAAATCACCTGCTTGATGCAGATCCCCTTAGCCAGGACAGCACTGAGGGGTAGCCTGGCCTCGCTGTCAGCGGCTCACACCCCATTCTTAGATTTCTGTAGTTCTGAGCATCACACTGAAGTGTCTGTACTTCATTTCAGAGCCAGCTCTGACTGACGGAGGGATCATGATTCTCTTCTCCTCGCATACCTGCCTCCATCAGGGCAGCACACTAGATCTCATTCCTTGGTGCCTCCCTCAGTTCTTCTCCATGCTTGCTCTTGGTCTCTCATGTCCCCAAAGCTAACAGGAGGGAGACAGGATCGGAACTGAGGGCAAGAACCTCATGTCCAAGCGGGCAGCCACTCATGCACCTCCTGGCACTGCCCAGCATCACTGGCACCGGCACACAGGGTCCGTCTCTCCTGAGCCTACCTGCGTTTTGCCCCATCTGTATAATCCCAGGCTTCTGGGCAGCCCCCCAAGCACAGGAGCAACAATAAATAGAGAACAATGGGGCAGAGCTTGGTCTGTCACAGTTGGGGAAGGTGGAGTAGGTTGGGGCACCCAGTGCAGCTGTCCATCTCAGCTTTATTTTGAAAGGTGGTCTGTATGGATGTACTTCCTCACTTGGCTATGAAGGGTCCTAGCCCAGGCGGAGGCGAAAGGTGGAAATCTCCATGGGCTCCAAGTGGATATCCATGCTGTTAGAAGGTGAGCCCAGAGCATAAAGTAATGTCAGCGAAGTGGGTTGCAGGAAGCTTATGTCCAGCCCTTGGAAAAGGCTCCCCAGGGCCACCTGTAGGAAGAGGACACATGAACCAAACACGCGAGTGACAGCATCAGACACCAGATAGAACATTAAGGTTAAATCCTGGCCCTGCCACTTACTTTGCGACTCTGGGCACAAGTCACTTAATTTCTGCATCTTAGTTTCGTCTTCTGGAAAAGGAAGAGCTTGTACTTGACGGTTTCTAAGATCCTTTCCAGCAATATCTCTTAGGATCAGTATTAGATATACCCATGATAGAAATCTCAGCATACAAACATCATAAAATATAAACTTTCTTTTGTTTATGGATCTTTTAAATCTTGTTTTTATGAGTATCTTCTGTTTTTATATCATCTTTATTTCTGAATATATCCCTCTCTCCATCTACCCAGTAAGTCACAAGGTTTTTGTTGTTTTAATTTTGGCAAGTTTGTCAAAGATCTTATATAAAAGTAGCTGTGGACAATGAGTTCCATTTATCTGGCCTGTAAATGCCTTTTTTTTGGGGGGGGGGGGTTAAACAGTACATTCCATTTATTTATTGCTGATCTGAAAAAATTTAATTAATTAATTTAGAATATTTTCCCATGGTTACATGATTCTTCTTGTCTTCCTCCCCTCTCCCAGAGTTGACAAGCAATTCCACTGCATCTTGTTTCTTTTCTCTTCTCTCTTTTTCTCCCTTACTTTCCACTTTGGAATCAATACTATGTCCTGGTTCCAAGGCAGAAGAGTGGGCAGGGCTAAGCAATGGGGTTAAATGACTTGCCAAGGATCACATAGCTAGGAAGTATCTGAAGCCATATTTGAACTCAGGAGCTCCTATCTCTAGGCCTGGCTCTCCATCCACTGAACCATCCAGCTGCCCTCATCATCCCTGTCTTTCAAAGAAATCTTGGAACATGAGCCTTCATTTCACAGGCCATCATTCTACTCCATCCCTATCCAACTGTCCTCTCCCTTGCTATTTCCCCGAGCCATCTCTGGGTTACTTCTTATCATTTTTCAAAACTTTATTTCCCCAATTACTATAATTTCCTCAATGACTATAATCTCAATGAACTGCCATGCCAAACAGCCACAAGCCACCAAGCCAGGCATCCTGTACCTATTACCATCTGTGAATTTTAAAACTACTCCACCCTACTCAGACCGTACATTAGAAGATCTGATTTAGCTGTTTCCTGATTTGTAACAATGGAGATACTTGGTCTAACAGAATCAGGTCTTGGGAACTCTACATTACTCCACCCTACTTAAACAAGGTCAGGAATGTCTGCACCATACTCAAGGATTAAGCATCTAAGAAGATGGCCTTCAACAGACATGTACAGAAACAGATGACAGACCCCTGGGATGTCCTAAGTCAAGCTAAGCTATCATTAGTACAGATGAGATGCAGGAAAGTGACATAAAACCGTCTATATAGGGCATGTCATTTCCTCTCTTTGCTCTCTTTCCCTGGAGAGGTGACTCTGGCTGGCAGCGTGCTAAGCATTCTGAAATCTTGGCATGGTGGCAGCTATTTGTCTGGGTTTGGTAGTGAGTTTGCCTTTGAGCTGATTCAGGTTCAGGCATCTTGGCTGAGCCCTCTTGGAATTAAGGCTGATTCCTTCCTCTTTTACTCTCCAAAACCTTACCTTCCTAGAGCCTCTGGTCTTCCTCCTGGCACAAGCCAGGCGGGAGAAATCCTACACCCTTTCCTTCTTCCTTCTTAATTTCTTTCCACTGTATGAATTAAATCACCATAAATTTCTAGGCTTACTTGGGTATTTTTTTTTATATATTTGGGATATCCATGGTGACCAAATAATTAATATAGTTTAGGTCACAATGCTAAAATTATCCTTTACATGTCCCAAGCTCACCTTGCCTTGACTTGTGGTACAGTTGAAACCCAAGTTCTTGGCCTCTAGGCCGCAGTCAAAGCCCTTTCGATGTAGAATGAGGGCAGCCTCAGATGAGGGTAGCTTGTCATCCTATGAAATGGAGAGAATGGATATTAAGAGTAGGGATACTGCCAAGGTTTTTGGACCCCTAGACACGAGGGATCCAATATAAAATCCTGGAACTTAAAGAACTTCTGCCCACATAGGAGGGCATTTGTGGGACAAGGAATGGGTCAGGGAATAGTTGAAGGTAGTGAGAAAACAGAAGCCTGGTTGGAGATGGGGAGATTTGAGGCTCAAGAGGGGGACAAGCACACTCACCTCAGCTTGGAGCATTCGCAAGTTGAGCAAGTGAATATCGCAGGGAAGTGAGGCGGCCAGTGGCTGAAAGGAGCGTAAGGGAGGGCCTCCAGGCTGCTCCCTGGCCACAGGGAGGGCCATCACTGGAGTATTTAGGTGCATGGAAGTCAGGTGGCTAAGAAGAGACGGGAAGCTGGTTGGGCGACCGTCTTGCACCTGCAGTATTAGTAACCAAGATCTGGGTGAGGCAGAGAAGCTGGGGTCATGGGTGGGTGGAAGAGGAGATAGAGCTAAATCCTATAAAATATCCTTGCCTTTCCTCCTGCCCCAAGTACAGCCTTAAGCCAGTATCTTGACACTGAGCACAATTCATAGCTCACAGTCCATGCCTAATAAATACACTTCCTGATGAATTGGCTGATATCTGGTATTTATTTCTCCCCCTCAAGCCCTTCTCATGACTACTACCCCCAGAAAAAGAAGCTATTACCATCTAGGCATCCTGCCTCTTCTAGTACTATTTCTCTCCACTACACACAGACACAAGGGACTTGGCTACAAGGATATGAACTCAACAGGGCTCCAGATACAGTTGCCACTGGCTAACACTAGACAGAAACTACCTTTGCTGGACTTTACCTCTCGGTTGTCGCTCCTGCTGCTGGGAAAGATCAAATGCCTAAATGCAGAGGCCAGTTTGGAAAAGAAGCCAAGTGGCTGATGGCAAAGTAAGTTATGGAATGAAGAAAGATGGATAATCAGAAGGAGTATATAAGATAGCATGGAGACAGTCAGCAGAGTGAAGAGCTGGACAGTGGTGGGATGAATGGGAAATTGACACCCCCTCTCCTCCCCAATTCTGGAATCAGGTCCCACTTTGGGCGCCACTCAAATGTTCCAACTACATCCCCTCATCCCTAAGCTGACACCCAAGTTGGAGCACTTTCATTGTTTCAGATGGGTCCAGGAATGATACCTTATTGGCAGTGGTACGTCGTTCCAAAAGGAGGCGAAATCGGTTACAGGTTCTCTTGTTATCTTTTAGCCCTTGGCCAAGGCCTCGGTTGTCATCCTGCATCAGGCGTCTGTCTAGGATAACTTCCAACTGGCCTGAGGAAATTAAAATGATGAGTCCCCTGAGCACACCTATGTAGCCACCTGCCCTGATGGGAAGTAGATACGAAACAGGAAAGAAAAAAGTCAAAAGCTCTCTTTAAGGTAAGTACAAGATGGGGCTCTCAAGATGCTGAAAGCCTCAGGATAAGAAAGTTTCATAAGATCACAGCTCTAGTAGTGATGGAAGGGACCCTCTGAATCATGTAGTCTAATAGCCTCATCTTACAGATGAGGAAACTGAGGCCCATAGAAATTGTTATTCAGTGGTAGAACCAAGATTCCAGACTCCTGTAAAGTCTAGTGTCCTTTCTTTCCAAAGGATCATGAGTTCCTAAAGATGACATGCCTGAAAAGTGTTTTCATACTTATGGAACTGGATTTAATAATAATAATTTTAATTTATTTATACTTATTGGACTGGATTTTATTTTTGTTCATTTTATTTTTATTTTATTCATTTATACTTATTTAATAAATATTTAATACTTCTAATGGATTTAATATTTTAATTTATACTGATTGATTTCTATTGGATTTAATATTTTTAATTTTACTGATTTACTTCTATTGGATTTGATATTTTTATTCATTTATACTTATTTAATAAACATTTACTATTTATTGCATTAGATTTAATAATATTTTTATTCATTTGTTCTTGTTTAACAAATATTTAATACTTATTGTTTGGGGAATTTTGTCCCAAGTTTCTTAATTGGGGGAAAAAACTGAACTATTTTTGAAAACAGGCAAAATGGGAAAACTTTTGCATTTACAAAGTCACAAGCTGCTTTTTCCATAGCTTGTCTTGTGACCATAGAAGAGTCAGAGGACTGAGCAGACATTCAGGAATTCCTGCTCCATGCAAGTAAACTGCTCTAAGTTCCCAATAACATAGATCTCTTTCAAGAATCATTTGTTTAAAAAAAAAATCACTTGTTTTATTGGCTGAAGATTAGAGCTGCTCGTCTGGTCTCTCAAAGAATGCCAAAGATCTCGTAACTGAAATCTAATGACCTTCACTCAGTCATCTTGGCAGCTTTTGGGGCTGTTGAGACTTTGCCCCTTCTTTTAGACACTTTTCTTTCTCAGCCCCTGTATTTCTTTTCTGGGTTCCCTTTCTACCTGTCTAGACTTCCTTTTTAGCCTAATTTGCTCATCATGTATTTCTGACACAGGAGAACATGGAATATGATGGCTTTCCTGCTTTCTTTCACTCTGATGATTGAAATAGGGGTCTTCAGCCTTCTTTCTGCTCTCAAGGCTCTCTCCTGCTCCCAGGCATTCTATTTTCATCTCTCTGCAGCTGATCCCTCAATATTTTTCCAGCTTCTAATCTCTCCTGAACCTCAGCTCTGAACATCTCTGCCAGGAAGTCCAAATGTCGTCCTAGGCTCGATAGGTACGAAGCCTTTTAGTTTTGTTTCTAACCTGTGATTGCAGCAGCGTAGGGAAAGCCTCGTGAGCAATGCAGAGGGGTAACTGTCGTGTAATTCTGAGAATCGCCCCGGGTTGCTTGGCTAGCATGTGTCGGAGGTAGACGTTGATCCTAGGTTCATAAGCGTTATTTCCTCTAAAACCTACTCATCCTTTAAACTGCCTGTTCTTTGCCTCTACGATCCTAACCTCTCTTTACCACCCAGGGAAGCATCCTTTGCATCTTCTTTTTCTATTAGAAATCAGCTGCTGGGCAGCTCCATTGCAGAGAGGATAGAGTACCAGGTCTGGAATCAGTGGGACCTGGGTTCAAATTTGCCCTCAGATACTTCCTAGCTGTGTGTTCATCCAGTCTCTGGCCTCTCCGATCCATCTTCCACATGACTACCAAATTAATATTCCTAAACTACAGCAAGTCTGACTCAGCTAGATGGCGTCGTGGATAGAACCTGGAGCCTAAAGTCAGGAAGACCCAAGTTCTATCCTGATCGCAGACATGTACTAGATGGGTAACTTGGGCAAGTCACTTGTTTGCCTCCATTTCCTCATCTGTAAAAATAGGGACATCAGCACCTATCTCCCAGGGTTATGAAGAACAAATGAGATGATAATTATAAGGCACTTAGCACATAGAGAGTGTTGTTATTACTACAGCTGAAAGAGTCCCAGTTCTGGTGCCTGAGGACCTGTGTTCAAATCCCCCCTCGGATGTTTACAGCGACATCATTTACAGATTTTGAGCAAATCACTTTGACCTCCCTGGGCTTTGGTTTCTTCAGCTGCAACATGAAGAGGCTGGACTAGTCAGCCCCTGAGATCTTTTTTGTGATTTTAATGTCATTTTCCTATTCAGAAATCTTCAGTGGCATCATACTGCCTCTAGGGTAAAATGCAAACTTTCCTTTAAAAAAAAATTCTTTTCCCAATGACATATCATAACAATTTCCTACTTTAGTTTTTCTGAAGTTATCAGATCCAAATCGTTTCCCTCCCTCCCACCTGCTGGAGATAGTAAACAATTCGATCTGTATTATACAAGTATTATCATAAAATTCAAACTCTTCAGCCTGGTATTTGATGCCCCACACCATCTGGCTCCACCTACCTTCCCAGACGCCTCTCCTGCCCTCTGCTTACTCCAGGCTGTTCCTCCATCCCGACCTGCCGTCTCTTTTGCACAGAATGTTCCTCGTGCCTGAAATGCCTCTGCCTTTTAGAACTCCAGGCTCAGAGCAGCCTCTAAAGATCTTCGAAAAAGCCTTTCTTTCTTTCTCCAGTTGGTATTCCCTCCCTCCTCCCCTTTTCACAGGGGTGACACCAAGGACAATGGAATTGGAACGTGGAGCTACTCTCTCACAATCCAGTATTCTTTCCTTTTTATTTTTAATAAATATATATTCTTTTCTATTCTTTTTAAAAAAATGTATTTAATTAATTTAGAATATTTTCCATGGTTTCCTATTTATTCTTAATAATTGCACTGTTAATGAAAATGCCTACGATTTTGTTGGTGGAGCTCCAGTCTACAATTAGTACAAATATTTTGGAAAGTGAGTGGATGTGACGTAAATTAAAGGATGAAAATATCCGTACCCTTTGACCCAGAGACTAAACTACTAGGCATATGCTCTTAAGGAGTCATTTATAAAAAGAACGATGGGAGCAAAGACCTGGGAAGTAGATGCCTGTCAAATGAAGAAAGCCTAAAATACATTGTGGTACCAGAAAGGAACAGACTGTTACGGTGCACTAAGAAACAGACCAAAGACAGGGAAATGGGGTCTTATATAAGTGGCTACAAAGTGAAGTCAGCAGAGCCAGGAAAATAATCTGCAAAATGACTATAATCATGGAAATGGAAAGGTAAGCTGAAAGTTGTAGAATTATAAAGAACAAGCTTAGCCCCAAAGAAGAGGTAAGAGAAGAATCTCTCCTACCACCTTGATCTCCTTTGTGAGATTATGTTAAACATTGCATATGACATCAGAATTTTTCCATTGTGTTGCTGAATTTTTTTCTTTCCCTATTTTTAGGTTAATTCTGTTATAAGATAATGGCTTTGGGGGCAGCTGGGTGACTCAGTGGATGGAGAGCCAGGCCTAGAGATGGGAGGTCCTGGGTTCAAATCTAGCCTCACATAATTCCTAGCTGGGTCACCCTGGGCAAGTCACTTCATCCCTGTTGTCTAGTCCTTATCGCTCTTCTGCCTTGGAACCAATACACAGTATTAATCCTAAAATGGAAGGTAAGGGTTTAAAAGAAAAAGATAATGGCTTTTTGGAAGGGGGAGAAAGAGATGGATGCAAAGAAATCTAGATGATGTAGAAACAAAAGATATCTGGGGCAGCTAGATGACTCAGTGGATAGAGAGCTAGACTTGGAGATGGGAGATCCTGGGTTCAGATCTGGCCTCAGACACTTCTTAAGACAGGTGAACCTGGGCAAGTCACTTAGCCTCAGTTGCCTAGCCCTTACCATTCTTTTGCCTTCAAACTACAAAATGTTGATTCTAAAATGGAAAGTAAGGATGTCTCTCTCTCTTTTATTTTTTTTTTAATAAAAGCTATCAATAAAGACTTTCTAAAAAGTGACTACAAAGTCCTTGAAAGCTAACCTATGTCTGCATAATAGACATATGCCTGGAATCGCTATCTCCCTATTTTCTCATAGCTCTTCAATAAAAGAAGTCAAATATTCTGCAAATCTTCACAGCCGTCTTAGTAACTTACTCCAGCCTCCCTAACCTTTACACACAGGATCCTCTTGATTTTCCCTCCCTTAATTTCAGCATCTACATGCATGTTCCCGCTTTTGTGGACCTAACTCTCATCCTCTTTTTCTTTTCTCCTGTTATGTCACTGAAAGAGAAAAGAAGATTTAACAAATAGATTATCCTATATAAAGTTCTAGATAACTAATTAACATTTACAGTCGCATCCCAGAGGGAGCAGAAAAGTAGAGCATGTCCATTATAAATTATTAGGTCTGCTGAGTTTGTCAGAGTAAAATAAGCTCCCAAACAGCCACCCAAGGCAGGCAGAGGGATGTCAATTTGGAGAAGGGTTCACTGGGCTTGGAATATCTTTTCAGTCATAAAGGGACAGAAGCCAATGAAGGGCAGATGACACTTGCTGCCCCTGACATTCCCTTAGTATTGAGGTTTTTGGTTATCTCCTATCTGCATCCTGAACGGCTCTAACCCGTCACTTAAATCACAGACAACACAATTTTAGAAGTGGACCCTCCAAAGGCATCCAGGGCAACTTGGTAAATTTTTTCCCCCTGATAAACTTTTACCTTCTGGCTTAGAATTAATACTGTGTATTGGTTCCAAGGCTGAAGAGCTAATTTTTTGTTGGTAAATCCTTAACTTCTGGCTTAGAATTAATACTGTGTATTGGTTTCAAGGCTGAAGAGCTAATTTTTTGTTGGTAAATCCTTAACTTCTGGCTTAGAATGAATATTGTTAATTGGTTCCAAGGCAGAAGAGCTAATTTTTTTCTGTTAAACTTTTACCTTCTGGCTTAGAATTAGTACTGTGTATTGGTTCCAAGGCTGAAGAGCTAATTTTTTTCTGTTAAACTTTTACCTCTGGCTTAGAATTAGTACTGTGTATTGGTTCCAAGGCAGAAGAGCTAATTTTTTGTTGGTAAATCCTTAACTTCTGGCTTAGAATTAATACTGTGTATTGGTTTCAAGGCTGAAGAGCTAATTTTTTGTTGTTAAACCCTTAACTTCTGGCTTAGAATGAATATTGTTAATTGGTTCCAAGGCAGAAGAGCTAATTTTTTTCTGTTAAACTTTTACCTCTGGCTTAGAATTAGTACTGTGTATTGGTTCCAAGGCAGAAGAGCTAATTTTTTTCTGTTAAACCTTTACCTCTGGCTTAGAATTAGTACTGTGTATTGGTTCCAAGGCAGAAGAGCTAATTTTTTGTTGTTAAACCTTTACCTCTGGCTTAGAATTAGTACTGTGTATTGGTTCCAAGGCAGAAGAGCTAATTTTTTGTTGTTAAACCCTTAACTTCTGGCTTAGAATGAATATTGTTAATTGGTTCCAAGGCAGAAGAGCTAATTTTTTTCTGTTAAACCTTTACCTCTGGCTTAGAATTAGTACTGTGTATTGGTTCCAAGGCAGAAGAGCTAATTTTTTTCTGTTAAACTTTTACCTCTGGCTTAGAATTAATACTGTGTATTGGTTCCAAGGCAGAAGAGCTAATTTTTTGTTGTTAAACCCTTAACTTCTGGCTTAGAATGAATATTGTTAATTGGTTCCAAGGCAGAAGAGCTAATTTTTTTCTGTTAAACCTTTACCTTCTGGCTTAGAATTAGTACTGTGTATTGGTTCCAAGGCAGAAGAGCTAATTTTTTGTTGTTAAACCCTTAACTTCTGGCTTAGAATGAATATTGTGTATCGGTTCCAAGGCAGAATTGCTGTAAGGACTAGGCAATGGGAGTTAAGTGATTTGTGCAGGGTCACACTGCTAGGAAGTGTCTGAGACCAGATTTAAAGGCAAGACCTCTCATCTCTAGACCTGGCTCTCTATCCCCCGAGAGTCACCTTACTGTCCCTGATTTTTTATATGAGACCCAGAGAAGTGAAGTGATTTACCTGCAATCACATAGTCGCTATTAGCAGAGCTAAGCATAGATCCTAGACCTTTTGACTTGCAGGTAAAAAAAAAAGAATGCATCCTAGCCTCCTCCTTCCGCCCCTCTCGGATCTGCTTACATCAACACAGCTGGATGGGGGGATGACACCACCAGACAAGCACCAGGCTCTTTTCTGCACACTCTCTAAGTAAAAAAGTCAGAAGCAAAGGCTTCTCATTCAGTTGTGCCAGGTCACACACCAGCGAGAGCCGCTGCTCCCAGAGGCTCCTTCTGCCAGAGCGGCCCCAGGACCCACGAGGGCATCCTGAAGCGTGTCTACTCACCGCTGCTCAAGCTGGACACCCCGAGCGCTTGGCCGGTGAGCAGGGTGAGGCGGCTCTGGCCATCCTGGATGTAGGCCATGGTTGGCATGGGGTAGAAATTGGCCTGCAGTGGCAGCTTCTTCAGATACCGACGGGGCTGGATCTGGAGAGGATGACAACACACAGCCCAAGAGGCAGCTGGGTATTTTTCTGAAACTCCCATTCAGACTAGCTTCCCTATACCTTTTATTCCCCATAGTATGAGAGGCTCTGCACCTCTCTTGTGTTACGGAGGCACTATGAGGAAGCCTGTGAACTTATTCCTTCCTTCCTAGACATTTGGGGTTTCAGGGTCACAAAGCTAGAAAGTGTCTGAGGTCATATTTGAACCCAGGACCTCCCATTTCCATCCCCTGAGCCACCTGGCTGCTCCCTGTGAATTTCTAAGAATAAAGGTTTTTTTTTTTAATAGTAAAATGTACAGAATTATAAAGGAAACCTATTATAGTGATGTAAACAAAAATTTTTAAAAAGCTGATTGAAGCATGATAGATAGAGAGCCAAGAGGACCTGAGTTTAAATCAGATACTTCTCAGCACTGGGACCCTAGAAAAGTTATTTAACCCCAATTATCCAGAAGATAAGGGTTTTTTAATTAAAATTAATCAAAAATAAAATTATAATTTAAAATAAAAATTAAAAATAACTAAAAGCTCATTGATTGGCTGATATGGAAATACAGTAGGAACTCGTTTTATGTGAACTCATACAAATTCAAGTATATGTAATTAGAAATTGAAAAAATAAAGGCAGAAAAAGATGTAAAATAAAAATTTTAATTGCATGCTAAATCTATGCCATTTTTTCAAGAGGCATAAAGTCTTGCAGGAGTTCACTCAGTTATGCCCAATCTTGCTCTGAGAAATATTAGTGTGAGTCATTGCATTGTTTTATGTCAAACATTAGTTCCTGCATTGGTCTTTGTCCAGAGCTCTAGCTTGTAACAAGTTGTGTCTGTGTCAGAACAATGCTCTTCTTTGTTTCATTAACACTATTTATTAATAATGGCCCCAAAGTACAAGAGTAGTGCTTCTGGTAGCTCTGATAAGCCCAAGAAAAATCATAAAGCGCCTGAGAATGTTTGTATGGGAAATACTTAGGGGGCAGCTGGGTAGTTCAGTGGATGGAGAATAAGGCCCAGAGATGGGAGGTTCTGGGTTCACATTTGGCCTCAGACACTTCCCAGCTGTGTGACCCTGGACAAGTCACTTAACCCCCATTGTCTAGCCCTTACTGCTCTTCTACCTTGGAACCCATACACAGTATTGTTTCTAAAACAGAAGGTAAAGGTGAAAGAAAGAAAGAAAGAAAGAAAGAAGGAAAGAAGGAAAGAAGGAAAGAAAGAAGGAAAGAAAGAAAGAAAGAAAGAAAGAAAGAAAGAAAGAAAGAAAGAATAATGAAGTTTGCTACTATGATTGATTTTCAATTTAAAAGAAGGGTCTTAAAACACATTAGTCATGTAAAATGAGGTCTTACTTTGTGTCTTAAATGACTTCCCCTGTATAATTATATCATGTTGCTGGCCTTCTCGATGGGGGAAGGGGTAGCAGAGAGAATTTAGAACTCAACATTTATCTTTTTTTTAGATTTTTAAAAAAACCTTATCTTTTATTATCCTGGAAAACCCACTTCCAGATTGGCCCTTGTTGTAAGAGCACACTCATACCAAACCAAAACACCCAATAAAACTGTAAATACACTGATACGAAAAGAGATTCTGCTTTGATTCACATCCACCCAACTCCATCATTTCTTCCTCTGGAGGTGGATAACATTCCCCATCGGAAGTCCTTCATTACTGTCCCAGATCACTGCATTGCTGGACAACTCAACATTTTAAAAAATGTTAAAAATAAATCCGTAATGGGTTAAAGTAAAAGCTCGCGGCCCCCTTTAGCCTGGACGGACAACCAGTGCCTGCAGTAGGCGCAGGAGAGCCGGAAAGGCCGGTCCAGCAAGAGGGACTCGGGGAGTCGGGCGGCCGGACATACCTGGAAGCCATTGAGGTCTGTGAAGAAGACACCTTCGCTTTCGATGTCTGTCTGGATGCGAAGTGCCAGCTCCTTGTTCACGTGATCTCGGATGTCCACGAGGGAGGAGACGTCTAAGGAGAGGCCCTCCACCCCTGAGGGAGGCGAGGCCAAAAGAGTCACGGCGACACTCCCGGAATGAGCCGGAGATCCGGGGAGGCGAGGAGGCCCGCAGGGACGGACCCCCATGCCACCGAGGCCCTTCTCTCTCCCAGGAGGCCGCTCCCCATCTCACCCCGCAGGCACTCACCCGGCAGGTTGTAGAGCCGCACCACCTGCTGCATGTGCTGGTAATAGGCGACGACCTCCGAGAAGAAGGGGCCTTCCGTGACCCGAAGAACGGGCGGCTCCCTGGGGACGTAGGGCTAGGAACAGAGCAGGCGGGGCTGAGCATCACAGCACAGCGAATAAACTAAGGGCAAGGGACCCCTTAACCTGGCTAACAATAATAATGACGACGTCGACTTGTATTTATAGTCTGGCATCATGTTCTCTTATTACATCCTGACAACACCTCTGAGACACGTAGACATTCTTATCCTCCCGTTCCAGAGAAGGAAATAGGGGAGACATCATCGCATTAGGAAGCGGCAGAAGGGATTAGAACTCGGGTCTTCTGACTCAAAATCCAGGGCTCTTTCCACCAGACCACACCATCTCTAGCAGTGAACGATGAGCCTGTTCTCTCCCTTTACAATGGTCAAATGAGTCTCAGGAGTTATCTCATTCGTTCCTCACAGCCATCAAACCTGTGAGTTTGGCCCTTTTTATTCTCCCCATTTTACAGTTGAGGTAACTGAGGCTGCGAATGGGTAAAGCACCTCGCACAGGGCCACCCTCTGGCAGTACTAATTTGAAGCAGGAATTTGAATTCAGGCCTTCCTGATCCCAAGCCCAGGGCCAGAGAGCAGTAGACTTGGGCCCCGTGCCCACCACATGGGCCTCTCCTCGTCCGTTTCCTAATCAGAGCCATCAAGGTCAAACAGAAGGTGTGGCAGTAAGCGGGGATTTTACGAGAGACTCCAAGCAAGGAGGGAGAAGCTTCGGCTCAATACCTTGCTGGCCCTTTTTTAAATCTTAGAATCCATCCTGGATATCGGCCCCAAGGCAGAAGAGGGCCAAGGGCTGGGCAGTGGGGGCTCGAGTGGCTTGGCCAGGGCCACCCAGCCAGGAACCCGTCTCTGGGCTTGGCTCTCGATGGCCTGAGCCACCCCGCTGGCCCATGGTATCCCCGTGAGACCACCCGCACCCATACCTTGGCCTCGCCATCAGGGAGGAAGAGGTAGGCGCCACTCTTGTCTTTGGAGGTCCGCGTGCCGTAGATGAGGAACTCGGTGCTCAGTCGATGCTCCTGGGCTTCATCCACCCTTTTGATGCTCTGCCAACAAACACAGCCCTGACCCCTGGCCCCATCGATGAATATCAGACCTGCCCACCCAGGGAACTGACCGACAGTCATCTCAAAGGGACTGCAGTCCAGGTCTTCCCTCGTACTGTGCTCATCCTCCCTGCTGGTGCCCTCCGAGCCCACCCAGGGACTTCCCTGACTTACCCCCCTTTAACGCTAACTGTCGCTCCTGGCCCCCTTCTCCCCGGCTCTCATTCCCCTCCCTTCGCCTCTTCCTCAGCCTTTTCTTTTACCTTCAGGAGCCCAGTTTGGCCCGAGAACCAGACTTGCATGTAGCGGTTGCTGAGGGCAAAGTCACTGGTCCCGGCCTCATCGACGTGCACGGGGAAGATGTCCTGCTTGCTCACAGACAGCGGCCGGCCATGCAGGTAGAGACGCACGGAGGAGGGCAGGGTGCGGCGCCCATCCAGGCCCGGATGCAGCTGCAGGATGCTGAGGCCCAGGGCGGGCAAGCGGGCCGGCACGGATACCTGCCCAGTGCCAGGCGACAAATGAGAGCACAGAAGCCCCCCACTTCTCCCCAGGGCAGGCTCCAGGGGCCACGGTCTACCCTCTAACAAGGTAAGGGACCGAGCGATTCTGGGGAAGGAGGAGGGAGAAGCGGAGGCAGGAGCTGGCAGGGACAGGCTGGAAACTTTGGACGTGTTCCTCGTGGGGCCACAAGACGCGGACTTTGAGAAGACATTGATTCCATCCCAACATGAAGCTCCCGCGCGGACCCTCCCCGGGGCACCTGCCTGGTAGACGTTGGGGACGACGTCGGTGGCAGAGCTCCAGTGGGCGCTGAGCTGAACAGCCAAGGGCTGGCCCTCCTCAGAAAGGACCCGGATCCGGGGAGAGTTAATAAGCAAAGTGACGACGCTGAGCCGCTCCTGATCCAGGGGGTTGAAGAGAACCACAAACCTGCCAGGCGGAGAGAAGGAATACGTCCAGGGGAAAAGGCAGAAAAGGTGAAGGGGCTTTCCAGAGAGTTAAACAGGGGAGCGGGGCCTCTGACGATGCCAAAGTGCTGGATGGGATGGGGTCTGGGCTGTTAAGAGCAAAAAAACGATTCTGAGAGAAGCCTGGCCTCATGGCTCACCGGGGCGAGGAGTCCATCCGAATCACCGTCTGCTCAGGCAGGGCATCCTGGGTGAGGCGTGTGTCGTCCTGGAATGAAGGCATCATATCTGTTTTATTTATGTTATGTATACTTATTTCCTATATACCTCTATGTATACAAGCCTCCCCCAATGGAAGTTTCCTGAAGGCCTTCATTTTTGTCTTTGAATTCCCAGTGATTAGCACAGGGCCCAGCACAAAGCAGGCAATTAATAAATGCATACTGGGGGGCCGCTGGACAGCATGGTGGATTGAGTGCTAGGTCTGGAATTGGGAAGTCTTGGATCCTACGGCGGCCTCACACATTTCCTAGCTCTGTGACCCTCTCTGGGCAAGGTACTTTAACCCCAACCGCTGAACTCTCGCCACTCTTCTGCCTTGGGACCAATGCTCATTATCGATCCTAAGGCAGAACGGAAGTGTCTAAAAAATAAGTAAACAAATGTATACTAACGACAAAGAAAGAAAAGGCCAAGATCAGACCAGACTCCTGTATCCACCCCGTGTGCAGTTTCTCATCAGGCTTTATAACTGTCTACCCAGATAAGGGCAGACAGACCCAGAACACTTGCTCAAAATTCTGAGCAGTCGTCTTCCACTCTATTTTCTTTGTGAGATTTTCAGTGTATGTGTGATTTGTGTCTTCTATCATGACATGAGCAATATAGAAATACATATTACATGAAAGTATGGTTATAACTATATCAGACTATTTAGAGATGCATCTATAGATATGGATCATGTATTAATTCTTTTTACTATATATTATTTATTTATGTATAATTTATTATTTTATTTAATATTATTTTTATTTATTAGATATTAAATATATTACTATAATACATATATATATATACACACACATATATAATTTATTAATTGCCTGCCCTGTGCTGAGCACTGAGATAGTCATTGGAAATTCAAAGACAAAAATGAAAATCTCTGCCTTCAGGAATACACGTGTGTGTGTGTGTGTGTGTGTGTGTGTGTGTGTGTGTGTGTGTGTGTGTGTGTGTGTGTGTGATCAGTCTATTTACTGTCTTATGGGGTGATGAGAAGAGTAAGGAGGGAGAAGCTAAATTTCTTGGGTGTGTGCGTTATATTCATTCATTCATTCATTCATTTATTTAATTCTATTTAATTGATGTAGAGCATTTTTCCATAATTACAAAAATCACGTTCTTCCCCTCCCCTCCCCCCAACTCCCTCCCATATCTGACGCACAATTCTATTGGGTTTTACATGTGTCTTTGGTCAAGACCCATTTCCATATTATTGATATCTGCACTAGAGTGATCATTTAGGGTTTATAACCCCAATCATATCCCCATTGAACCACACAATCAAGTAGTTGTTAGAAAGCTAAAGTTTAAAATGTCAAAAAACAATTGTCAAAAATTGCTTCTGTGTTTAACTGTAAAAAAATTGGGAGAAAATGTGGGGAAAAAAATCCCAACAACTCTGAGAAATGAGGACATGGCAGCTCCACCATGACACTCTTAGGACAGGATTCCCAATGGTGGAAATAGAGAATAACAGCCCAGGAGCAGGTCTCACCATGCTGAAGAAAGGTGTGCTGGGATCAAAATGGTAGGTTCCTTTGTCCCCCAACACTAGGTAGTGAGCGGCATTGATGATGACCTGTTTCAGGCTCACAAGAGAACGCAGCAACCTACGGGGCAGAGGGAGGAGAGAGAAAAAGGGAGAGAGAAGAAAAAAAAGCAGTTCAAGGAAGGCTCTTGATCTCAGGCTCCCCACTTTCCCCCTGAGCCGGCCTCCTTCCCACTGAACCCCTCTATGTAATAAGACACTAAGTCCTCCCCCCAAGGGGAAGTACCAGGATCCCACCTGACGCCGTAGTCTACCACCACTGCCTCCTTGGCAGTACCAGTGATGGCATCATGATGCTGGAAGAGCCCGAGGGCGCGACGAGCATCAGTCAGCAGGGCGTAGTCTGAGAGCGGGTACTGAACGGTCATGCCAGAGTGCCGGATGTGGGCAAGTGCCAGACTGTACAGGATCTCTGCCCCCCTGCCCAGAGAGAGATGTGACCATCCCTTGATATCACCCACACGATTCCTGGCTTCTTCCATCTTCCCAGTTTAGCTGGTCCCTCCCTTCTCTAGCTCCAGCCTTGCCCCCGATGGCATCCGTCTCCTCGTGGATTGCATTTCCATGTCCTTAGGACCTCACTGACTATTTAAATGGCCACTGAGGTCCCTTCCAGTTCAGAAATTCTGTGACCCCATCCTCTAACTACCCCCTCATTTCACTCTCCTTTCCGATGGTCCTCCTGGCCCTCCATCCCACGCTCTTCCTTTATTGCTAAGCCTGGTCTCTCACCGCAGATGGGCCTCTAGGACCCGGTCCAGACTCTTGTAGAAAGGCCTGGAGGTGAAATAGCCTGTCCAGTAGTGATCCTCCCGGTCGGCGTAAGAGAAGAAATCTCCACTCAACACAGGAAAACCCGGAGGCTGGGCACCAGGCTCCACCCCTGTCTTCTTGTACAGGGCATCAAAATAGTCAGACAGAGTGCCAAACTGGGCCTGTGGGGACACACGATCCCAGCGCCCGTCAGCACCCCAGGGACCAGGGCTCCGGGGGAACTCTCATCGCCTACAGACAGGTCAGGAAGGTTACTTTTATCCGTTCTAGACAGCTATTCCCAGGGAGATAGTGGGCTATCGTGACAGACACTGGGAGACCTACCGCGTGGGAGCTACTTCCTTCTTTCTGAATCAACGGCAGGGGTAGCACTAGTGACTGCACCCACGCAAACCGTGCCATCTCCACCCAACCCCAGCCCTTCACCGCAACCATCACACCTGCACGTGGAGGTCGGGCTGGCTATTGAGGAAGTCGAAGAGTCGCTGGTAATTGAAGAACTGGGCATCCCACTCCTGGGGTTTGTCATAGCGGAAGTCGTCGCCAAGGGGCACCAGTAACACGTTGCTTCGAAACAGCTTGGATTTCTTTCGGTATTGATCCAGAAGCAGGGCTGCCCTGCGGGGAGGGGAAGATAAGGCTGCTTGGAGCCTAGCGCAGGAGGAAAGGCCAGGAGACTTGGGAGGCTACCACTGGAGGAATTATGGACTCGATGGCGCTGACGGGTGCATGACAGGAATCCAAAATAGAAAGCTGGAGAGCTAGCTGTTCAGTCTGCTACTTTCTCAAGCAGAAGTTCTTAACTTTTGTGATCCCTTGTACAATCTGGTGGAGCCTCGGGACCCTTTCTTGGAATAATTCTCTTAAATGCACGTAATAAAACAAAAGGAAATCAACTAGATTGAAATGCAGTTATCATCAAAATATTTTTTTAAAAACAAAGTTTCTAGAGCCCAGGTTAAGGACACCTATTCTAGACTCTAAATGATCACCCTAGTGCAAATATGAATAATATGGAAATAGGTCTGGATCAAGGACACATGTAAAACCCAGGGGAATTGCACGTCAGCTGTGGGAGGGGGTTGGGGGCAGGGGAGGGAAAGAACATGAATCTTGTAACAATGGAAAAATATTCAAAAATCAACTTACTAAATGCCACCCCCCCCCCCCCAAAAAAAACACACCTATTCTAATGGCTGGTCTAATTCTGGTGAAAATCTCTTGGGTTTGACTCAGTCCATGCAAGTTTCCTCAGAAAGGTCTGGTTTGGAGGGCAGCTAGGTGGATCAGTGGATAGAGAGCCTTGCCAGGAAAACAGGAGGTCCTGGGTTCAAATTTCCCCTCAGATACTTCTAGCTGCGTGACCCTGGGCAAGCCATTTGAACCCCTATTGCCTACCCCTTACCACTCTTTTGCCTTGGAACCAATACTTAGTTGATTCTAAAATGTAAGGGAGGGTTTAAAAAAAAAAGTCTTGTTTCATTAAAAATGAACCTGGTCTGGGGGGGCAGCTGGGTAGCTCAGTGGATGGAGAGCCAGGCCTAGAGAGGGGAGGTCCTAGGTTCACATCTGGCCTCAGATACTTCCCAGCTGTGTGACCCTGGGCAAGTCACTTGACCCCCATTGCCTAGCCCTTACCGCTCTTCTGCCTTGGAGCCAATGCACAGTATTGATTCTACAATGGAAGGTAAGGGTTTAAAACAAAATGAACCTGGTCCCAAAGCTTTTCATTTCCACTTTTAAAGAAATCCAATCGTGGAATGAAGAGAAGCCCTAGTTCTGCTGAATCCCGAGGCCCCGGGGACCCAAATTCCCTCAGAGGAGGTTCGGATAACTAGGCACTCGGGGTTTATACGGAAGTGTGCCAGCTCGGGAAACGTTCTGTCTCGGAGCCAGTCAGCAGGCTCTGCTAGCGCCTTCAGGACCCTGGGAGAAGCGTCCCTTCTGCTGGCGGGGAAGCCCTTCGGGAAAGGCCTCCCGTGAGGACTTATAACAACCAATCCCAGGAGCAGAGGCGGCTCTGCGTCTAGTAAGGGATGCCCTGGGCTGCAGGCAGGTACCTCTCGGCCACGTTGGCCTCCGTGATGGCCCGGGGCGGCACCTTCCAAGGGCAGTTGATGCGCCCACCCGGCAAACGCTTGAAGTCGAACTGGCAGCAGACCTTGGGGTCGGGGCCGCAGGTATGCGGCACATCATAGCTGTAGAAGGGCATCATATGGCAAAAGATGTCCGTGCTGGCATCTGGGTCTGCAGAAGGCATGAGCAACAAGTGCTTACTAAGCACTGCATGCTATGACAAGCAGAGAGGAGGCAAAGAAGGCTGCCTAAGGGCGCACGCAGTAAGACTCAGAAGAAAGCAAGAAGCTTCTCCAGATGAAGAAGTAACCAGAATGAGGACTAGGAGGCAGGGCTCGGGTCAAGGCTGCAGAGAAATGCAGACTGCTCAGCAATTATTTCTCAGTTCCAGCGGACTGCCTCAGGCAACGAATCACTCCAGGCCTCCGAAAGCCAATGCTTTAATCCACCACCTGGCAATTTACTTTGCAAAGTGGGACAGATTTGCCTGCCAAAGCATAGCCTTTGGAAAGAAGGTCAGGAAGGGGCAGCTAGGTAGTAACACAGCGGATTAGAGTCCCAGGGCTGACATTGGGAGGTCCTGGGTTCAAATCTGACCTCGGACACTTCTTAGCTGTGTGACCCTGGGCAAGTCACTTAAACTTGACTGCCTAGCCTTTGCCACTCTTCTGTTCTAGAATCTGATACTAAGACAGAAGGTAAGGCTTACTGAAAAACAAACAAACCTACAAAAACAAGACTTCATGAAATAGCTGAGTGGCCTGGCGGATAAAACATGGGACCACGCAAGCCACCTAGTTTCTCTTAGCCTCAGGTTCCTTATCTGTTAAGTGAGGACCATAATAGCAGCTATCTCACAGCAAGGCTCAGATGAGATAATCTATTAAAGCACAAACCTTAAAACACTCTAGAAATGCTTTATAGATAATTCTCAGGAAATCAAAGCCAGAAGAAAGACTATCTCAAGGCCAGGAGGGAGGACTGAAGAAGAGCCAACAGGATAAGCTCATATATGGAAGAAAACTGGCTCTGGGAAGAGCCCTCCATGCTGCCCCTGGTCTGATCCCAGGGATGGCTGAACAGGGGACTTAAA